>NC_084846.1:20259566-20578700 GCF_033115175.1 Lepus europaeus | reverse complement strand
TGAAAAAAAAAAAAAAGTTCTCCATTTCCCTGTGTACATACTTCATGTAGGAGTATTCCAGGTCCCTTAAAACATTTCCCAGGCAGGCTCATTGTAGAAGGTGAAATTTTAGCTAGAGGATGTCATTGCTAACACAAAAGGAAAGAGAACTTGGCGATACTTTGTAAAATCTAAGCTTACTATGGCTTAAATTGATCTTCGGTACTCTGTAACCAGTTCTGCACACCCAGCCTACCTTGTGCCCTGCTGAATGGGGCCTTTGACAGCAGGAAAGGAACCCAGAATGTGGCTTGTGGTCACCTTCTCTGCCTCCTGCAGTTTTTCTAAATATTTGTTTAATCCTGTTTACGTTTTCTCATCCTTTTGAAAAATCCGATAAATACACCAGAGTCTTCTGCCACAGCCAGCGCTCAATCAGTCAGAGGCATAGGTTAGGCCTCCACCTGTGGCACCAGCATCCCACATGTGTGCTGGTTCGAGTCCTGGCTGCTCTTCCAATCCAGCTCCCTGCTTATGTGCCTGGGAACGCAGTAGAAGATGGCCCAAGTCTCTGGGCCCCTGCACCCACGTGGGAGACCTGGAAGAAGCTCCTGGCTTTGGCCTCACACAGCCCTGGCTGTCATGACCAATTGAGGAGTGAACCAGCAGATGGAAGACCTCTCTCTCTCTGTCTGTAATTCTGCCTCTCAAATAAATGAATCTTTAAAAAAGTAGAAATAAAAATAAATCAGAGAGAACCCAGAGCAGCAAGAAAAAAATCCCTCCATTCATTTGCCAATTCTTCATTTCTTCCTTTGAATTCAAACACGCGTACACAAATGAAAGTTTCCATCCTTTAATATTTTAACATAATATACAGAACCACGACACTATTTCAGTTTCAAATTATGGAAGATCACATTCAGATATGCTTAGATTTGACAAGCTGCTGTTACGATACTCAGGAATTCCATGAAAAAAGTATTTAACGGTTTTTAAGATAATCAAAGATCTTTTTGCTACATGGGCCGACGTGTTCATAATAACTCATTTAAAAATGCAGTCTTTCAGACCCCGAATTATTATAAAAGGAGAGTAAGGACATAGATACGCCTTCTGAATTACTGCAACCCATTCCTTTCTGAAGGCAGAAGGTACGTCACACATGAGAACATTTCATGAGACCACTTTTCCTTTGCACTTACCTGGCAAAGTCAAAAAACCAAAACCTAACCTCAGTGTTCTAAAGACAGAGCTACTTCTAAGATACACTGACATAACCATAAAAGGCAACTACAACTAAATCAATCACTTTATATTAACACTTTTCACCACGACACATCGTTCCTAGAAAGAACAAGGAAAAAAACAAAATCCGGGAACCTGGACTTCCCTTACTGAACTCGACAAGGGAGAACCTTGGACTTTGTGGCCTGAGTAAACTTCACCTCTCCCTCCGGTGTCACTACCTACACAGCACAGGGCCACAGAGGCTCGCTCCAGCAAGATGCCCATGCCGATTCACAATACGATCCACATCACGGCGCCGGACCAAGTTCTTCCACAGGTAAAAATGCTACAAAGGCCACGGTGGACAGTGCAAGACACTGTGCATACAGCAGATTAGAGAGACCATGCAGGGCTCCGAAGAGACCACAAGGCTCACTTTTTTTTTTTTTTTCAGCCATGGAAGAAGAAAAAAACAAACATTGAGAGAAACATAATAGTAAAAATATATAATTCTACTGTGGGTGCTGTCATTCCAAAGACACTGCTTCCTTCATTACATGGGAAAATGAGCTGAGCTTGAAACTAGAGAAAGTGGACCAGGGCAGAACGTGGCAGGTTTTCCTCATTTTCTGATCACAGGAATGCACTGGGGTTAGCACGAGGGTCTTTCTGGTTCCGGTATCTGTAGGTCAGCCAGACTCCCAGGATCTGCAACAGGAACATGAACAAAGAAAGTTTAGTTTATCAAGAAAATAACTCTGGGGGCTGACACTGTGGCACAGCAGGTAAAGCTGCTGCCTGTGACTCCGGCATCCCATATGGGTGCCAGTTCAAGTCCCAGATGCTCCACCTCCAATCCAGCTTCCTGCTAATGCACCTGGGAAAGCAGTGGAGGATGAGAGACCTGGAAGAAGCTTCCTGGCTCCTGGCTTCAGCCTGGCCATGCTTTAGCATCATAGACATCTAGGGAGTGAACCAGCAGATGGAAGACCTCTCTCTCTCTCTCTCTCTCCTTGTAATTCTGCCTTTCAAATAAATAAATAAATTTTTTAAAAGAAGGAAACATATATATTATATACATATACACAAATGCAGTTCACATATATATATATATATATATATATTACACACACAGAGAAAACATTGAAATAAGAAAGGCCTTTATTGCATAAAAAGCCAAGACACTGTGACAAAATAAATGTCCTACATGAAAGATATCTGTGAGTGAGACCCCAGTAGAAAGAAGGGACCATCAAAGAATATACTTTTCTCTGAAAGGGAAGAGAGAACTTCCACTTTGCTTATGGTCTTGTGTAAATACTTACGGAGATGGTGGATTCAAAAGGCTTCCGAAGCCTTCACAGCTCATGTCAAGAGCCTTGGGTGATCACTGATGTCACACATAAGAGAGCTAATTATTAAGTTAACAACAGGAATCACTGTGCACTAACTTTCCATGCAGGACTTCCGTCCTCAATGAGTTGAGTTATGAGAGTTAATTGTAAAACTCATTCTCAAACAGTTTTGTGTGTGTGCGTGCACAAATTGTTGAAATCTTTACTTAGTACAGAGTTGGTCTTCTGTGTATAAAGTTAATTGAGAGGCGGTGTGTATCCGGGCTGTGAGGTGCTGCGAGCCTCGGCGGACCTTGCTGCCCCTGCCTCTGTCACGCGCGAGGAAGCGATGCGGAGGGGTGGAAAATGGCAGAGCTGCAGATGTTACTAGAGGAGGAGATCCCGTCTGGCAAGAGGGCGCTGATAGAGAGTTATCAGAACCTGACCCTGGTGGCGGACTACTGTGAAAACAACTACATACAGGCTACAGACAAGAGAAAAGCTTTAGAAGAGACCAAAGCCTACACAACCCAATCTCTAGCTAGTGTTGCTTATCAGATAAATGCACTGGCCAACAATGTACTCCAATTGCTGGACACTCAAGCCTCCCAGCTTCGGAGAATGGAGTCTTCCATCAATCATATCTCACAGACTGTGGATATTCATAAAGAGAAAGTGGCTCGAAGAGAGATTGGTATTTTGACAACCAATAAGAATACATCAAGAACTCACAAAATAATAGCACCTGCAAATATGGAGCGCCCTGTAAGGTATATTCGGAAACCTATTGACTACACAGTTTTGGATGATGTGGGCCATGGTGTCAAGCATGGAAATAACCAGCCTGCAAGAACTGGCACATTGTCGAGAACAAATCCTCCTACTCAGAAACCACCAAGTCCTCCCATGTCAGGCCGGGGAACGTTGGGACGGAATACTCCGTATAAAACCCTGGAACCTGTTAAACCCCCAACAGTTCCTAATGACTACATGACAAGTCCTGCTAGGCTTGGAAGTCAACATAGTCCAGGCCGGACAGCTTCTTTGAATCAGAGACCAAGAACACACAGTGGAAGTAGTGGTGGAAGTGGAAGTCGAGAAAACAGTGGAAGTAGTAGTATTGGCATTCCCATTGCTGTGCCTATACCATCGCCACCGACAGTTGGACCAGCAGCCCCGGGCTCAGCTCCTGGTTCTCAGTATGGCACAATGACCAGGGAGATCTCTCGACACAACTCTACCACTTCTTCGACATCTTCTGGTGGATACAGACGAACTCCCTCTGTGACCGCTCAATTTTCTGCTCAGCCTCATGTTAATGGAGGTCCACTTTATTCTCAAAATTCAATTGCTGATAGTCCAGCGCCCCCGCCACCACCTCCGCCGGATGACGTTCCTATGTTTGATGACTCTCCGCCTCCACCACCACCACCTCCAGTGGACTACGAAGACGAGGAGGCTGCAGTGGTCCAGTATAACGATCCATATGCAGATGGGGATCCTGCCTGGGCCCCCAAGAATTATATTGAGAAAGTTGTTGCAATATATGATTATACAAAAGACAAGGATGATGAGCTGTCCTTCATGGAGGGTGCAATCATTTATGTTATAAAGAAGAATGATGATGGCTGGGATGAAGGAGTCTGCAATCGAGTGACTGGTCTCTTCCCTGGGAACTATGTTGAATCAATCATGCACTATACTGATTAGATTTTTGCTTTTAAAGTAGGATCTTATTACTCAGTCATACTGTGGGACTATTACGATTAACAGAATTGTCTTAATATGTTTTAAAATGTGCCCATATTTTCAGGACATGCTGTTTTATTGGTATAATTGAATGTCTACCTATAAGCATAAATCACTGAGGCAGTTTGTGTATTGCTAAAGAGCAACTTATACAAGAGGCTGTCCCTGATTACGCTTATGTACTTACTTACACAATGTTAACTCTATGACCAGCCTAAATATTCTGGGGAAGCGGGGTATAATATTTAATGAATTATATGATTCAGATTGTATCATTACATGTTTCAGTGAGCATGGTTACTAATGCTATGTCAAACTAATATTAAAATCAGAAAACTTAAATGCTGGTGCTGGTCATACTTTTTTGTTTAGATTCTCTCATTTAAAAAAAATACTGTTTAAAGCATGCATAAAAATTTATGTGTTGAAATATACTGAAAAATTCCAAGATGCTTCTAATTTGTGTGCTATTTCCCTGGAGTATTCACACTTCGGTCTCCTGAAATGAATTGAGTCTCTAAGTTCTCCATGCAAAACAAACAAAAGGCTAATCTGTAATCTTATAATTTGTACCTAAGTTTTTTAATGAATGAAATTTGAATTATAAATTTTTTCCATTCATAAATATATAAGTGAACCAAATGTTTTTGTCCTTTCCTTCACTGGTTTGCTTTAAAAGAGAGAGAGAGAGAGAGAGAGAGAGAGAGAGATACTGATTTATTATAGAATTATGGTTCTATTTTCTCAATATATTAACTTGGAAAAAAATTTTAGCCTTAATCTGTCCCAACAGCAATGTGATGGATTTTTTGCAGATTTAAAATCTGAGATGGTTATTTACAAGTCAATCTACTGAATTCCTTTTTGAAAGTAACTAACTTTTGAAGCTACAAAAATGTGTCAAAGTGTACACATTCATCCTGTAAGTAAAATTTTTAAGGATTGCCATACCTGTCCTTTACTTTTACAGTGGACTATTGTACACTGGTTTGATGAAAGGAAATTATAAGTATCTTTTACATATTGTAAAAGTAAGTGCGATAGATTTGTGAATAGGCACTATTTAATCCATTACCTGGCACTAGCAACATAAGATTTTAAAATACAATAATTTGGAAAGAAGGTGAGTCATGTATTATTCAGTGAACAGAGATCTACGTAACCAACAGATTTGTATTGTCTTTTGACATAATTGAAATGCAACACATGCACTTTGTGTGTCTCCTCTTAATTTAAGGGAGGGTTAGAGGGATGTCTTCTCTTCTTGTGCATAATTCTGTATTGCTTAGGATAGTGAAGTAGAGCACTCAAGTGTGGGTTTCTGTGTATTGAGGATTTGTTTGAGTTTCAAATTACAGTTATGTATTGGGCGTTACAGACTTCTAACAGCATAGTGAATGGTAAGACTAGTGCAAAACATTTATTTCTGACAATTAAAGACCATTATTGCTACCAAATCAATGTGACTGTTTCATATACATTTTGCCTTTGTTAATTTCAAACCAAGTGTCATTAGTGATCAGCTAGCTACCTTCTATTCCTTTTTTAAGTGGAATGTTCTCTTAATTTGTATATAACCTGTTGTCTAAATTTTATGTACAGTCTTTTATAATAAACCATTCTCCTATGGAAAAAAAATAAAGTTAATTGAAATTGAATCTTAATGGAGAATAGGACTGGGACTGGGAATGGGAGAGGGAGGAGGAGGAGGGGTGGGAGGGTAGATATGGTGGGAAGAATCATTCTATTCCTAACGTCATACTTAATGAAATTTGTACTCCTTAAATAAAATGTTTCTTTGGGGAAAAAAATATGTCATGTGTACGGCACTAAGAAGGAATAAACCTAATCTAATTACGGTGTTTAGGAGGCAGGACCAGTAGAGGGGTGCCTAGGTCACCAGAGGCATGCCCTCAGATGTTTCTTGTGAATGGATTGGGTATAAAAACCTGAGTTGGGCCCAGGCTCACTCTCTCCTTCCTGGCCCATTGTCCTGTGACCTTCCCCCCATATACCCTCGACCATTGCCATCCACCACCCCCACAGAGGCCAAACCAATGGACTGCCCAGTTTTGGAGATGAACCTCCAAAGCCGTGAGCTTAATAAACCCCTATTCCATCATAACTTTCTTGTCTCAGGTATTTGGTTGCAGTAGTGAAAAGCTGATTAATGCAGTGAACAATGGCAGCTTTGGCTTTTTGCACCCTCTCTTCACTATTTTTCCTTTCCTTATTGGACTAAAACTTCTAGTACAATGTTGAATAACAATAATAGCAGGCCTGTATGTTTATAAAATGATTTTATTATTTTATTTATTTGAAGGGCTAAGGGCTAGAAAGAGACAGAAAGCCCCCACCCTCCTGGTTCACTCCCCAGATGTCTGCAGACTTGGGAGTGGCCCAGGCTAAAGCCGGGAGTACGGAGATCAACCTGGGTCTCCTTGGGAGTGGCAGGGACCCATCCACTTCAGCCATCACCTGCAGCCTCACAGGGTGCATATTAGCAGGAAGTTGAAATCAGGGGTGGAACAGGATCTCAAACCCAGGCTCTCAGATGTGGGATGGGGTATCCCAAGTGGCGTTTTAACTGCTGGGCCTAGTGCCTGCCCCAGAAAGTTCTTCCTGAACATAAAATGAAAAGAATAAACTATATGGGAAAAATCAGGTGCTAGCATTGTGGTATAATGGGTTAAGCTGCTGCCTGCAATGCCAGCATCCCATATGAGTGCCAGTTCGAGTCCTGGCTGCTCCACTTCCAACCTAGCTCACTGCTAATGCACCTAAGAGGCAGTAGATGCTGGCCTGAGTGCTTGGGCCCCTACTATCCACTACAAACACAAGTGTGGGAGACCTGGATGGAGTTCCTGGCTCCTGGCTTCAGCCTGGCCCACACCTGGCTGCTGTAGCCATTCTGGGAGCGAACCAGTGGTTGGAAGATCTCTGGGAACCATAAGCATCCCTGTGCATTTATTTTACGTAGTTATGTAATTTTTTCATGAAATAAACTACCATCAGCAGAACTTAGGAATTAAAGAAATGAATTTAATCTCAATACATGGTACCAATTCAGAAACATCAAAACTTGGCCCTAAGGTGGAAATACAGAATCATGGTTAAGAAACCACTCAGAATGGCCACAGCCCACATGGGAATGCCTGGGGTTGAGTTCCAGATTCACTTCTGATTCCAGCTTCTTTGTTAATGTTCACCCCCAAGGGTGTCTCCCAAGAGACAGTGATGATGGCTCAAACACTTGGGTCCCTGCCACCCACATGAGACCTGGATTCAGTTCCCAGCTCCTGGCTTCAGCCTGGCCCAGATAGTTGCTGCTGACACATGAGGAGTGAATTACTGGAGGGAAGATCTCTCTTTCTCTCTGTGTGTATATGTCTCTGTCTCTCCCTCTGCCTTTCAAATAAATAAATTTTTTTTGAAAAAATGTCCACAGATATTGAGTGTTTAGTGAAGACACTAAAGAAAGAATTAGCATTCCTTAAAAAAGTTATCGTAAAATATGTGTGTGGTTTTGATTATAGGCATATATACTATATTAAAATGTTTTTGGTAGTGATATATTAATGTAGAATTCATACACATACGATTTTTTAAGGTATATTTATTTGAAAGGCAGAGATATAGAGAGAAGGAGAGAGAGAGACAGAGGGGAGATCTTCCATCCCTTGGTTCACTCCCTAGATGGCCGCAGCTGGGCCAGGCTGAAGCCAGGAACCTGGAGCTGCTTCCTGGTCTCCCACATGGGTGTAGGGCCCCCAGCACTTGGGCCATCTTCTGCTGCTTTCCCAGGTGCATTAGCAGGGAGCTGGATCAGAAGTGGGGCAGCCAGGACTCAAACCTGCGTCCATATGGGATGCTGGCACTGAGGGCAGAGGTTTAACCTTCTACGCCACAGCGCTGGCTCCTATATACGAAATTAATAATGGGTATATGTAGGACTCAGAAGACGAGGAATAGAGGGGAATAAAGGATGGTATTGGAAGGCGGTTTTTCAACTCTGACCTTTGTGTGTCTGTGTGTGATATATTAACAGATACATTAAACATGGTGATTGTGCTACTCCTTCCAAATTACAGCTACTGAGTATATAATTTATAAAATTATATATATCTTACAACTTAAGCATATGAGTTTAAATTATATTTTATCATACAACTCTAGAATTATGGAAGAGACCCTCTAATCTCATCTTACCCATTTCTTAAATTTCACCCAGGAAGCATCCACCCTGTCTCAGTGTGGATTTCTGAGCTCCAAGTCAGAGCTCCTCTTCTAGGCCAGCCCTCAGCTGAGGATGCCCGGGGGCCCCTGTGTCACGGCAAGGTGCCCGTGGCCACACAGTCCCGCGCACTCACCTCTGTAAAGCTGAAGAAGAGCCCGATGCCACCCACGAACCTCAGCACCTCTCCAGCGTATTTTCCAATGATGGGAGCACACGGCGAGCACGGGTGGCCACTCTTCACACAGCTCTGTGTGGATGGAAGAATGGAAGAGATACAAAGCTCTGGTGGCCAGCTTGTGGGCGCTGCTGTCACAGCCACCACGTTTGTGACCAAGGATTGCACGGTGAAAGGAAAGTCATACAGATCCCTGGGAGAAGGCAATCCCACAGGACGGGCTTCACGGAGGGGACACCCAGGGCTCTGGGAGGTGCCCAAAACCTAAATGCATGGAAACTGATCCCTGCTATTTCTCTCCCACAGCCTGTTCAAGCCACAATGGGAAGGCATTAGGGACACCAAACCCGAAGAATCCCCATGGGTCGGAAATAGCATCAGGGGAAAAGCACACCTTCTTTCAACTCAAAACAAAATGTGCATTCCTCCTCTTTGCCCTGCTGCTGCTGTTTCTTACGGCCAAGCCCTTCCCTTGCAAAACCAACATCTGCCAATACATGACTGCTAAAGCCGTCTCGGTTGCCTGGTGTAACGTGGCCCAGATACCTGTCAGCAGTGGACATCTGAGGACAGGTACTTAATTCAATAGTGGGGACAGAAACCCAAGCAGATGTGAAACACATTGGATATGCAACTCAGCCCCAGACAGCCCATGTTCATCTGCACCCAAACACTTTTCCTGCGTTGTACTCACCGCCAGACAGGTGTCGTTGGGGTTGAAACTTCGGAACCCACAGCAGTTTAAGTTCCTCTGGATGTCATTGCGAGCGCTTGCTGTGTTGTTCCAGCCAACCTCCAGGAGCTGGCCCTAGAAAATACATTTACTGCACACACGACTGCCTGCCATCTCTGCAGACAACAAACAAGCCTGGGGCCTCTGACCTCAAATAAATACTCTTGATAGAGCCCCTACAAACCTGCAGAGATTTTCAAATCCTCGATCATCAACAAAAATTGAGGCACTGTTTTCTATCTCAAGAATGAACAGGTCTTAGTTGTACATGCAATTTAAAAGCAGCACTTGAGTCCAAGGTCTAATTCTCAGGGTAACACGATGAGGCAGAAGCTCACATCCCTGCACGAGTTAGTGCCTGGGAAGCATAATAGCTAGAGCAGACTCACACACAGTCTGCAGCAAATGGCTCGAGGGGTAACCGAGAAAAAGGACTGGGTAGCCATCTTCCAGCAGCGGCACTGTATACCCAGCAAGAGCTAAATCCCATTTAAGGGACATAAAAAGTAGCAACCCCTCATGGTGTCTTCAGCTCCGATCAGCCCCAGGAATGCCACAGGACACAAGAGGGTTTAGCTCTGCATGGTGCAATCGCTTTCTGGGCAAGAAGAAACTGCTTTGTGTTCCCATGGTTCTCCCACCCTCCTTTTCACCCATGTTCCGTGGGGACATAATAAAAGAGAAGGAGACAAAAATATATTTCTTCTCACCTGCTGCTCCTGGTTCAGGGCTAAGCAAGCACAAGACACAGAAAACTGAACAATAAATACAAGTAAGAGAATAATCATATACTGAGGGTTAGAAGTTAAGGAGATTTCCAAATACTATTGAAATCGCACACCTGCGGGTGCACTGGAAGCAACATCACCGAGAAAACGGAACAGATGGCACTTTGAGAGCATTCACAAGGACACGCATCATTATTGTTTCAACAATGCACTACAGGTGCAAGTTCATACAGGAAAATACTAATAACGATAACTGCATAACTAAAAAATAAGTCTATTTGGATTTCACACAGGATAGAATAAAACTTGCACATGTATAAAATAGGAACTGAGGATAGATACATGGAAGCATGAAATTCTCCACCAAATATTAACACGCTGGAAAGAATATGGATCAGTTGCTATTTGTTCTTCATACATAAACACGAACACTATACTGTAGCAGGAGAGAGTGGTGGGAACATGTAGACGTGCAATCCCTTGATGGTAAGAAATACTTCTAATAGGAGCAGAAGCTGTTTCCTGTTGATTAAATTTCCTGAGGGTAATATTAAATTAGCTGCATCTATCAAGACAGTCATCAAGTAAGAACCCAAATGGAGGAGGAGGGGGCGTGCAGAGATCCTCATTTTTAAAAAGGATACAAAAAACAGCAACACCTGGTGGTGTTTCACAGCGCCGATGAGTCCCACCAAGGCAATCAGGAACAGGAAGATGCCCACGGCGATGACCACGCCGACCACTCGAAGGCTAGAGATGAGTCCGAAGCCGATGCCCCAGGCGGCAATCCCAATCAACAGCAGGCTGACCAACTGCACCAGCACAGGGTGGGGGAAGAGAAGGGAGAAACAGGAGGTTACAGACCAAGGAGACCACCTGTGCAGCGGGGCAGAGGGTCTGCGCTAGAAAACCTGCCCGAGATCTCGGTGAACGCAGCTGTTTTCGGTGAACGCAGCTGTTTTCACAAATCGCTTGAATCCCGTGCGCAAAAGACTGCGGGGTTTGCTAAGTCTTAAGCATGTACTCCTCCAGCTTTTGAAACCACAGTGTGTGCAGAGGGTCTGGACGCCATGGAAAGCCGTGACCCTTTCCTCAAAGGCCAGCTCCCCACTGTCCCAGACCCCCGAAGACTCATGAATCTCCCTCTTCTCTGGGTACTCTTTGTGTGTCCCTTGGATGTGGGTCCCTTATCCCCAATGTCACCCTCGCATTCTCTCTTGGAGACTGGGAGCAGTACAGTCTCCCACCCTGCTTCACCTTTCTCCCTGGGACCTATCCCAGGTCCTGGCCCAGGGAATATTCAAAAATTGTGTTTTCTCTCTCTCTGCTTCTCAAATACAAATTCAAAGAAAAAGATTATTTGCAGAAATGAATTGCTCTATGTCCTTATCTAGTCTATTGCATAAGGAGAGAATTTAATGGGTCAGCGGCCAAGCCCTGTGTGGGACACCTGCATTCCCTGGGTTGAGATCTCAGCCCCGCTTTGGATCTCAGCTTCCTGCTAATACACAACCTGGGAGGCAACAGGTGATGACGGTTCAAGTACTTGGGGTCCCTGCCACCCATGTGGGAGAAATGAACTGAGCTCCAGGCTCCTGGTCTCAGCCAAGCCCAGACTCAGTTGTTGGGAACATTTGCAGTATGAACCTGTGGTTGGAAGGTCTCGGTCTCGGTCTCGGTCTCTCTGCCTTTCAAACAAATGAAAGAAGAAAAGAAAGAAAGAGAGAGAGGGAGGGAGGGAGAAACCTTTAAAGAATGAATATACATAGAGAGAAGCCATTAAAACTTGCAGCAGGATGAAAAAAATGAGAGATTTCTTAGAATGAAACAGCATTCTGACCAAGAAGAAATTATATCTCAATCATTTTATTTCTGTATGTATTTGTAACACAATACCAGATGTACAAGCAGAACCTAAATGGTTACTGGGTGGCCTATAGAACTCAAAGTTACAATTACTCCTTTAAAGTAACAAATGATGGCTGGCACTGTGGGGCTAAAGCCCTGGCTTGAAGCACTAGCATCCCATATGAGCACCGGTTCTAGTCCCAGCTGCTCCTCTTCTGATCCAGCTCACTGCTATGGCCTAGAATAGCAGTGGAAGATGGCTCGAGTCCTTGGGCCCCTGCACCTACATAGGAGACCCAGAGGAAGCTCTTGGCTCCTGGCTTCAGATCGGCACAGCTCCGGCCATCTGGGGAGTGAACCAGCGGATGGAAGACCTCTCTCTCTGTGTCTCTACCTCTCTTTGTAAACTCTGTCTTTCAAATAAATTAAATAAATCTTTAAAAAAATAAAGTAACAAATGAACAGCGTGCCACATAAAGACTGCCCCTAACTGATAGAGGATGAAGCCTAGGCAGAGTGGGCCAGAGAAAACAGGAACTACCAACAATCTTCAATTCAGTCGTGAGCCAACAGTATAACCTGGAGCAATCTGACAGTGTAATTCCCACTTGGGAAGTATCAGTATGTTTCACAAGTTCATGGAAAACAGAAGTAAAATGAGTCAATTTGCACAAAAACATTTGAAACCCATGTATAGTTTTGTTTTGTTTTTTTTTTTCATTATATGCATTTTCTGTGGACTTTTTTTTTTTTTTTTTTTTGGATGACCCCTTGCAGGTATGGATTTCAAAGTTTTTTTTTGCTGAGATAAACTATGTTTAAAAAAAAAAATCTAAAAACCAAGGTGGGCTTTTGGCACAGGGCTTAAGCTACTGCTTGACACAGGTGCATTTCCGTACCAAAGGACCCAGGTTGGAGCTTTGACTGCTCTGCTTCCGATGCAGCTTCCTGCTAACGCCCACTCTAGGAGACAGCAGATGACGGCTCCAGTATTTGGGTTCCCGCCACCACGAGAGACTCAGAGTGCGCTCCCACCTCCCGGCTTCAGCCTGGCCCAGCTTTGAGATCTCTCTCTCTCATGAACCAGTAGACAAAAGATCTCTCTCTCTCTCTTTCTCTTCTCGCCTTTCTCCCCTTTCTCTCTCTCGTTTCCTCTCTCTCTCTGCCATTCGGCCTTTCAAACAAAAATAAATAAATAAATAAATAAATAAATGTTTTTAAAGAAATGTAAATTCATCATTACTGAAATGGATCTTTTTCTGCTGAACTATGTCATTTTCCATATGGAAAATAATTAATCAGACAAATCTTGGTTATTAAAATGCCTTGCATATGTAAAGATACAAGAAAAAGCACTAGTTGTTGCCACGTCCATTTGTATTTTTATCCAAAATATGTGTGTACGTTTGCCACAGAGGCTACAGCTGAGAAGGACAGCACGCATCTGCCCGGGGTTAGAGCCACGCTCTCCTGTCAAGGCTGCACCTGGTGGACACACACAGAAGCCCTGTCTTCAGATGCAGAAGAGGGGGTGGGCACAAATTGCACAAATCCTTCCCCTAGGAAACGTGTCCAGCGCCTCTCTTTTCTCGATGGCTCCTCATCAGCTGTTTCGTTTTGGACTGAGAAAAAGTCCCCCGCCCCTTCACCAGTGAACTTATTTCTGGCTTGCTGGTGTCCAAATATAGCACGTTTGTCACAGGCAGCAGCCGGAGGTGCGAAGGAAGAAGGGCCCCAGGCCGGGCCTCGCCCCCGCGAGGTCACAGGGACACTCTGAGCTTGGTCCCAATGCTGATGAGGGCCCCCCCACACCCCCGCACCCCAGCAGCAGCACCTGCTGCGTCAGTTAGAGCTCTCAAGCGAGAGGAAATACATCAGCCTCTATCTCCCCACTGAGAGAAAAAGAGGCAGAAATACAGACAGACACCTACGGAATCAGGGATCTTCAAGAACTAGCCCATGTCATTGAGGTCATCAGCAACTCCGAAGTCAGGAGGGAACTCAGGCCACAGTCCTTCTTCCTTGGGAAGCCTCAGAGTTTGTTCTTAAAGATCTTCAACAACCTGGTGGAGAGCTGCCCACATCACGGAGGGTTATCTGATTCACCTGAAGTCATCTGACCCTATCTGCTACTGACAGCTACCAAACACCCGCAGGGCAACACCTAGGCTGTGTGCTGGACCACAGCTTGGCCACGCTGACGTAACTCAATACCCCATGTGCCAACATCAAGGGCTGGGGGTGAAGCGTCTTTCTGGCCTCAGTCACATTCGCGGGAGCCCGGTCACTCTCTGTTTCACTCTTTTGGTCACAGAGCCAAAAGCATCAGAAACATGAAGCATCTGTTACATAAAACGCTTCTACCCCAACAGCTGTAAAGAATCCATCTGGGGAGCCAGCATTTGTGGCCCAGCAGGTTAAGCCACCCCCGCAATACCTGCATCCCACGCTGGAGCGTCAGTTGCAGTCCTGGCTGCTCCACATGCGCTCCAGCTTCCTGCTAATGCACCTGGGAAAGCAGCAGGGGATGGGCCCCTGCACCCAACTGGGAGATCAGAGTGGAGTTCAGGCTCCTGGCTTCGGCGTGGCCATGGCCCAGCTCCGTCTGTTGCAGCCATTTGGCCAGCAGATGGAAGATCTGCCCCCAACTCCTTATTCTGCCTTACAGACAAATAAATCAATCTTAAAGAAAAAAAAATCTTTCAGGACCAGCATTGTGGCATAGTGGGTAAAGCTGCCACTGCAATACCAGCATCCCAAACGGGTGCCACTTCGTGCCCCAGCTGCTCCACTTCCGATCCAGCTCCCTGCTAATGGCCTGGGAAAAGCAGCTTAGGATGGCCCAAGTGCTTGAGCCCCTGCCACTCATTTGGAAGACCTGGATGAAGCTCCTGGCTTCAGCCTGGCCCAGCCATCTTGTGATCGATCTCTGTCTCTCTCTGTCTCTCCCTCTCTCTCTCTCTCTGGTAACTCTGTCTTTCAAATAAATAAATAAATCTTGGGGGAAAAAAAAAAAGAATACTTTTGAGAATCATCCCAAATCCTTAACTGTATTAATGAAATTCTTAATTACTAAGACTATTGGAAGTTAAACATTCTTAAATATTAATGAGAAGCAAATTATTCATCAATAAACGGTGAGTGCTATGTGCTCAGAGCCAGGGAGACAAGAAGCCCTCCCAGAACACAGGCCGGCAGGCTTCCTCCGCCAGGGGCAAATATTGGCAATCTGGCTCTGTAGATCACAGGGTCCCTCCGCCCCAAGTACTCCGCCTCACCGCCGTCCCACACAAAGTAGGGCCAGATGACACGGACACAAGAGAGCGGGCTGCATCCCATCTGCACCTTACAGATACGGAAACTTGAGTCCCTGTCGTTTGCATGGATCACAAAATATTATTGTTGCTTTGACTCTGTTCTACCACCTTTCTTCTTGTTGTTGTTGTTGTTTTATAAAGATTTACTTATTTATTTGAAAGTCAGAGTTACACAAAGAGAGGAGAGGCACAGAGAGAGAGAGAGAGGTCTTCCATCTGCTGGTTCACTCCCCAATTGGCTGCAATGGCTGGAGCTGCGCCAATCCAAAGCCAGGAGCCAGGAGCCTCCTCCAGGTCTCCTATGCAGGTGCAGGAGCCCAAGGACTTGGGCCATCTTCTACTGCTTTCCCAGGCCAAGCAGAGAGCTGGATTGGAAATGGAGCAGCCGGGACTAGAACTGGTGCCCATATGGGATGCTGGCACTGCAGGTAGAAGCTTAACCCACTGCATCACAGTGCCAGCCCCTGCTACAAAGATGTTTAAAACATTGAGAAATGTTTTAACATTTTATTTCAGTATGGCTGGACACAGAAGCAGCACGGGAAATCCCAGAACCAAACAGAGAACTGAAAGTGGGCCTGGACGGATACAGCTGCTGCTGTGGGGGCCGAGGGGGTGGGGGTGAGTTCCTGGATCACAGCAATCCCAGGGCTGGGGGAAGGACTCAGGTTTCCTACCAGGCAGAGTGAGCTGGAAAGTGGAACCAAAACTCCTGCAAAGCCAGGACCTCCAAAAAGCTTGATTTTCAACATGGAAGCACTACAGAAAACACAACTGCATATTGGGAAAAACGGCAAAGCTTGCTGAGTGTTGTCAAAAAGAAAAAAAAAAAAAAGTCTTCTGCTGGAAACACAGACACCAGGCAGATTTTGCCTGGGCGTGGGGTGTAAAATGCACAGGGCCCCAGGCACATGGGCATCGGGCAAGTAACCCAGAGGAAAGCCAGGCACAGGAAAACTCACAGAGCAAAGCCGAAATGACTCAGGGGGGATGCTTGCAAAACACAGCCCTCAAACCATTCCCAAGGAAGAAGACACAAACTTCGCTATCCATCAAAACTCCCAAAACTCATAAGGAAAACCCACCACCAGAGAGAGAGACGTGACACACACAGCCGAAGAAGGCTCAGAGACAAAGATGGAACTTGAGGCAACAGAACCAAATTAGAGTACAATTGATGTATTTACACCAAGAAGATAAAAGAGAAATAAAAACAATACAGAAAGACAAAGTCATATTTGAACATTGCAGACATGAAAGGGAGTCACAGCAAACCCAAAGGAAGCAGAAACAAGAAAAATATAATAAACAGGAGAGAGCAGAGGGGGGAAATGATAGCAACCAGCAAAGTATTTTAAGATTTATTTATAGGGCTGGAGCAGGTAAAGCCACCACCTGCAGTGCCGGCATCCCATATGGGCGCCGGTTTGAGTCCCGGCTGCTCCACTTCCAATCCAGCTCTCTGCTATGGCCTGGGAAAGCAGCAGAAGACGGCCCAAGTGCTTGGACCCCTGCACCTACGTGGGAGACCCGGAAGAAGCTCCTGGCTCCTGGTTTCAGCCTGGCCCCACCCTGGGCATTGCACCATCTGCAGAGTGTATCAGCAGACGAAAAATCTCTCTCTCCCTCTTTCTCTCTCTGCTCCCCTCCCCCTGCCATGACTCTTTCAAATAAATAAATAAATCTTAAAAAAATAATAATAAAACAGCAAAGGTCACACTGAAAAGCGGTCCAAGGTACTAAGAGGCAATTCACAGCAACAGAATCAAAATGCCAGTCAACATCAAAAAGCAGGAAGACAGAACTGAGAACCCTGAGACATCATCTCACACGTACTAGACTGGCACAAACCAAACCTGCTCACACCACAGGCAAAGAGAATTTAGAACGCATCCACAAATCTAGGTACCAACTGCTGTTGCCACAGTGAGAGCGGGCTCAGGTACCTGGTAAAGTAAGGCTGTGTCCCCCACCAACCTAGCAATTCTGTTTCCCCAAGAAGAAACAGTCATGGGACCAACTCAGACACCCACCAGGAAAACAACCCCAAACACAGGACGGGGGACTTCATAAACTCCAGTGGGATCACATGATGTAACACAGCAGATCCCCAAGTACTGTGCCAACAGCATAGAACAAATCAACTAAACTGCAGATACAGATAAGCCATACCACTTATGGAAATTTTCAGACTCAACAAACAACATTCTCGTATGTGCGTACGTGAAATTGTCATGAACATCACAAGCATGCATGGAGAAGACAGATGTTGATTTCAAGACAATGGCTACTGTTGAGGGGAGGAATGGGGAAAGGAGTCCAAGGGTGAGTGGGCCTTTAGTGCCACTGCAACACTGGACTTTGAAAGAGAGACAAGGCAGAAGGCTGACACTGGGAATCCAGCTAGGGGTTCACAGACGTCTACCGTGTTATTTTCAGTGCATACTAAATATGTCCTAATTTGGAGAGCAGTAGGTATTTGTGCAGCAGATATACCTACTATCAGAGTATCTGGGTTCAAGTCCTGGCTCCGTTCCTAATTCCAGCTTCCTACTAATGCGTACCCTGGGAAGCAGCAGGTGGCTCAAGAACATGGGTTCATGCTACTCATGTGGGACAGCCGGATGGATTTCCCAGTGCCTAGCTTCAAGCTGTCCTAGCCCTGGCTGCTAAAAGCATTTAGAGAGGAAAGCAAAGAATAGGAGCATGCTTGCACACACGCTCTCTCTTCAAATAAATAAAATAATTTTTTAAAAACTAGAGAATTTTAACAGGTGCATCTTAGGAGGGCACCAATTCCAAATTTTTCTGCTTCATTCTCTATAAATTTGCTCATCTTTCCTCGTCCAACCTTAGCTCCCACTCTTCCCCAAGCCAGAGATTGCAAATCAAGACCTTCTCATTTGTCTGTCTGACGTTTTATATCCATTCCAATCTGTGAGTCATCAACCACACTCCACATTTCCTCCCATAACTTCAGGTATACACCTTGCTGCATTCGCCACATATGTATAACAAAGAGCAATTCTCAGTGTGTCTCACACTGGTGAGAACCAAGACACAACCTACACAGTTCCATTCCTAACCCCTAGATGCAAGCATGTGTGCAGTACACACACACACACACACATATACATTCTCACTTGAAGGGGCCATTGTCAATGGTGGAACAAAATACAGATTCATCTGTGTAATCCAAAACAAGTTTTTCATTGATCACTACCACAGTGAAACTGTCAAAACATGAACTTATTTTGAGTAATTAAATAGGTCAGGTTTTTTAATGAAAAAATTAGAAATGATGTGTTTTCTTGTGGGTGACTGGTGTTCTGGCACGTTACAGCAAAAATTCCCCAAACATTAATTAGCAATTTTTTCAATTAAATGTAACACCTAAAGATGTATAACATGCCTTTATAATCTGAATATTGGTGTTTAACATTCACTAAAAAGAAGTCTTTTAAAAGTAACAATGAAACAATTATTTCTTAGTAGTGGTAATGAAATGTTACAGTTGGCTTGTAATTTGAAGATAAGATTAGATGATGTCTTCCCCCAACTAGTTATCTAAAAATTACTGATTCAAATAAAATTAATTCTAAATGCATAATTAAAAAGCCTCAGTTTGAAGGCTTACGTTGTAGCACAGAGGGTTAAGCCACTACCTGAGATGCCGGCATCCCATATGGGGTTCAAGTCCTGGCTGCTCCACCTCCAATCCAGCTCCCTGCTAAAGGCCTGGGAAAGCAGCAAACAATGGCACAAGTGTTTGGGTCCCTGTACCCACATGGGAGACCCACATGACGCTCCAGGCTCCTGGCTTCAGACTGGTCCAGCCCTGGCTGCTGCAGCCCCCTGGGGAGTGAACCAGCAGATGGAAGATCTCTCTCTCTGTGTCTCTTCCTGTCTCTGTCATTCTGATGTTCAAATATATACATAAATCTTTTAAAAAGAAAATAAGGCCTCAGTATGCCACTGGAACACCTTACACAAAGGAACTGCAAAGAATACTCTGTTCAATTGTAAGAACAGTTTCCGTATGAAATCAATTGTAACAGAAAATAAATTTAGACTATGACAAATAGTTTCCTTCCTTTGGGAGACAGAACACAGATTATGGATCTGTTAATTCGTTGATAGCGATGTTTTTATGAGCAGGAAGAGCCAACCTTTCCTGTTTTCTCTTTAAAAACAAAGAAAAACGCATCCTATAAAAAGAGCTTTAAAAAGAGAGTTCAAAGAGCTGAACTACAGGATTTTAAGTGTCTGAAACTCCATGTTGCTTCCCCAAGCAACCCAGGGCTACCCCTGCAGCCTTGACAGACTCTGATGAAGGTAGGAAACAGGTGCAAGGGACACAGAGACTCTCCACCATGGCTCATGACTTAACACAAAGCCACAGGACATTGAGGCATAAAGGTACCTGGCCCAGGACCTTGACTGATCCCTTCATCCCATAGGTGAGGAAATCAGAGGGGTGGATGCAGAGGAGCACCACCTCGGGGCTTAGCACCTTGTTTTCTCCCTGTAGGACTCTATCACAGCACCTACCAATATATTTAAGTAATTTTTAACACCGAGATGCAATATCAAAGACATTATTACAACACTCAAGAAATTGTAGTTCTTACCTGGTACCCAGATCAAAACATCTGTAACCTACCTCCTAGCTACACAGTGATACGTAAAAGAACAAAGACACCCTCTTCTCAAATGACACATCCATTAGTTAGCTACCAAACGCTTGCTCCTTTGTGCTGTGCTTTGTCCTTGTCTTTTCTATAACCCAGAAGTGTTGTCACATGCACCCTACACCACACCAACAGGAGGGCACATAGGGCATTGCCTGGAGTAGGGGAGCAAGAACCCCTACCAGAATGAAGAGTCTATCTTTGAGGCAGTCTAGCAAACAAGAACTGTTTAGAATGATTGTTTTGGATTGATCCATGCAATACTATTAAAGAACAAAGATGGTGTTTGGCACAGTGGTTAATAAGCCACTTGGAGGGGCCGGCACTGTGGCATAGCGAGTAAAGCTGCCGCCTGCAGTGCCAACATCCCATATGGGCACTGGTTCGAGTCCCGGTTGCTCCACTTCTGATCCAGCTCTCTGCTAAGGTCTGGGAAAGCAGTAGAAGATGGCCCAAGTCCTTGGGCCTCTGCACCCACATGGGAAGACCCAGAGGAAGCTCCTGGCTCCTGGCTCGTGGCTCCTGGCTTCAGATCAGCGCAGCTCCGGCCATTGCGGCCATCTGGGGAGTGAACCAGCAAATGGAAGACTTCTCTCTCTCTCTCTGCCTCTCCTCTCTCTGTGTAACTCTGACTTTCAAATAAATAAAGAAATGAAGAAGAAGGAAGAAAGAAGAAGAAGAAGCCACTTAGGACACCTGCATCCCGACTGGAGTCCCAGCTCTGCTCCCAATTCCAGCCTCCTGCTAATGTACATCCTGGGAGGCAGGAGGTGACAGCCCAAAAACTTGGAACCCTGCCACCCACATGGGGGACCTGGATTGAATATCCAGTTCCCAGCTTCAGCCTAACCCAGCCCTGGCTATTGTGAGCATTTGAAGAATGAACCAATGGATGGGGGAATCTCTCTCCCTCTCTCAAATCAATAAAATATTTTAAAACAAAGAACACACACATAAGATTCTTCATAATCTTGCACAAGCAGGCACTGAAGTGTTAAGCCACTACACTAAGCCATCCAAATGATGAAGAAATTGTGAGCGCATCCTAGAATTAAGAACAACTGAACTGCTTCCCAGGGGAAGAGTGACATCTGGGGTAGACACATACTGTCTTTGCAACCCTGCGCATGTGTCTCTTGGATAATCCTACTCACAGAGCTTCACTGGCCCTCTGACCACAAGACAGGCCAGTCCACCACAGCTACCCACTCTTCTGTCATGAGTGACCGGACCAAGGGATGGTGCATTAACCAACAGAGTTAAGATATGATACAGGGAAATAGAAAGAAAAAGGTGGCATCCTCCAACATAGCCAGCTGTACAGACAAAACGAATTCTCCAAGAGACCAGCTGCATGTGAAAAGCTCTAACGTCAAACAGCATCAGCAAGCAGAACTGAAAATGGAATAGAAAGAGCAAGTGGTTCTCACATTTCCTGAGCGCCCTGAGCCACGTAAACCTTATGATACAGGTGTTAGACATCCCAGTTTATATATACAGAGATCTTCCACTACCTGGTTCATTCCCCAAATGTCCACAACAGCCAGGGCTGGGCCAGGCTGAAGCCAGGAGCCCGGAACTCCATCCAGGTCTCCCATATGGTTGGCAGGGACCCAAGCACTTGAGCCAACACCTGCTGCCTCCCAGGATGCATTAGCAGGAAGCTGGATTGGAAGCAGAGTAGCCAGGACTTGAACCAGGCACTTCGAAATGGGATGTGGCCAACCCAAGCAGCAGCTTAACTCACTGTGCCATCACGCCTGGCCCATAAAGCTCCACCTGGCAAACAGTTATCATGAATGCTTTAATACCTGCAAACTTGCATTGCTTCTCTCAGTACTCACTCCTGAAACCACTCTCCCCACCAAGACCAAATCTAAATCCTTCACCTTTGTCAATGAGCTTTGAAAGAACATGATCAGATCCTCTTAGTTGAAAAGACCTCCCTACCACTTCTTACTCTACAGCCAAAAGAAGGAGGGTATTAATGAGCCAGAGTAATATCCCAGGCCATCTTTTTTTCTGCTCATGGGTCTGCTTAAGGTCTTGAACGTGGTGACAGGGTCACAGGTATATGTGGAGGCCAAAACTTAATTGGATGCTAGACTCTAAGTATGTGCCACTTACATCTGTTCCCCTAGAGGACAAAGTCTGTTCCCCTAGAGGACAAAGGCTTTTACAAGAAAAAGCATTTCCGGGCATTTCCCTTCTGGCATGGAACACACAGTGGTGCCTAGAGTTGCAGGTGTCATCTGGTGACAAGGAAGAGTGTCACACGCAAAGATGACTGAGCAGAAAAGCAGATGGAGACCGCGCTCGTGACAACAGGCTTGAACTGTGCACCTGGTCTGGGTGACGGCCCTTCTTTTTAAAGATTTTTTTTATTTATTTGAAAGGCAGAGTGACAGAGAAGGAGAGGCAAAGACAGAGAGATAGAAACAGATCTTCTACCCACTGGTTTACTCCCCAAATGCCTACAATAGTCAGGGCTCAGTCTACACAACGCCAGGAGCCAAGAACTCCATTGAGGTCTCCCATGGCGTGCCCATGACACTGGGGCCATCATCCACTGCCTTCCCAGGTGCATTAGCAGGAAGCTGGAATGGAAGCCTGGACTGGAACCAGCACTCTAATACGGGATGCCAGTTAAACACATGGCGTCTTTATCTGCTGCACCACAATGCCTGCCCCTAGGTTGCCTATGTCTTGACTGCTTTCTTTATGAAAACAGTCAACTTAACCAACATTAGCAGGGACAGCCAGGCTCCCCCTCTCACATGCAACTAAACTCCATTCCTGGCTGCTGAGGTCTGAATGTGTCCCCCAAAAATTCATGTGTTAGAAACATAACCCCCAAATCTACAAGTTAATGGTATTTGGAGGTAGAACCTGTTGGGTGAGGTGAGGTCATGGGGCTAGAGCCTTGCCAGTGAGGTTTTCTACTGTTTTAGGAAGAGGAAGAGACAGGTGAGTCTGCAAGCTCCCAGCCTCTCACCATGTGAAGGAAGCCTCCCGCCAGGCTGCAATGCAGCCAGAGGGCCCTTGCCAGAGGCAACCCTTTCACATTGGACATCCTTCGCTCCAGAACCATGAGAAGCCATTTCTTCTTTGGAAATGACCCTGTCTGTGGCATTCTGTTACAGCAACAGAAAACAGACTGAGCCTCTAAGAACAAAGGCCTCTCAACACAAAGGCCCTTTGTTAAAGCTCATCAGATCTGGAAATCCCCTGCGGTGGCTCTCTCCTCTGTGTCTCATCTTGGGATTCAGTCCCTGCACTTCCACTGACAAACCCCAGGACTTCCCCCAGAGGTCATTTTTCTCTCAGTCACTCTTCCTTCCCCTCAGCTACACGTTGGATTCTTCTGTTGTGCCCTCTGCACTTGCTGTTCCACACAGTCAGGCACGTGGTGACCATAAATTCCCAGCACCTGGCTAAGCGCCTGGGTCAGGAGTGGTGCTCCAAGTATTTTGCTGAGCGCAACAGTTCTTGACAGTACTCATCACACTCTGAGGACAGGCAAATGCTTTTCCTCTAACCTACACAAGATTTGGGAAGAAGAAATCCAGTCCAAGGATGTTCCAAGTTTACTCCTTATCTACATAGCCTATCAAAGAGATGTTCATTCATCAAATATCCAGAGAACCAGATGAACAATCAGACTGGGGTATTTTTAATTTTTTTACTTATTTTCACTTTTCCTTGAAAGATAGAGAGAAAGAGACAGAGTATTTTCCATCTGCTGGTTCACTCCCAAAACATTCTTAATAGCCAGAGCTGGGCCAGGCTGAAGCCAGGAGCCTGGGAGAACCCAATGTGGGTCTCCCACGTGGGTGGCAGGGGCCAACAGCTTCAGCCATCATCTACTGCCTCCCAGGATGCACACTGACAATAAGCAGAGCAAGGACTCAAATCAAGCAAGCAGTGTGTCTTAATTGCTGAGCCAAATGTTCACCCAGTTTGAACATCTCAAAACAGCTATCTTGGTAGGGGGAGGAGTATGAAAATTCTACCAAGGCAACTAAATTGCTGTAGGATGAAAGAAAAATGTAGAACATTTGAGAATACTGGAGTGGCTGTTGTAGTTTAATCATAGTTAACTAAAGCAGGAGAGAATTTATGACAATATTGGAAAGCAAACACACATAAGATAGTAGTGAAACAGGTGAGACCACTGCCTACAGTGTGCTGGTTCAAGTCCTGGCTGTTCCACTTCCAATCCAGCTCCCTGCTATGGTCTGGGGAAGCAGTAGAAGATGGCCTGAGTGCTTGGTCCCCTGCACCTGCGTGGAAGACCCGGAGGAAGCTCCAGGCTCCTGGCTTTGGATCAGCCCAGCTCTGGCTGTTGTGGCCATCTGGGGAGTAAACCAGCAGATGGAAGACCTCTCTCCCTCCTTCCCTCCGTTTCTCTCTCTTTTCTCTCTCTCTCTCTCTCTCTCTGTAATTATGCCTTTCAAATAAATACATAAACAAAACTTTTAAAAAAATAGTAGCAGGGCACAGGACTATGCCTCTAGCTGTGTAACAGCATCCATGGACAGGTAAAGGAAAGAAAGATCTAGAATGCCCTCCCTGGCATGCTTCCACGGTGACAAAGAGGAGTCACAATGAAACCTGGACTCTTTTCTGAACTTCTGCTTCATCTGGAAAACAGGAGAGCAATTTGGGGAAGATCAAAGATGTGTTTCTATGATGCCAACCATTTGGGTGGAAATGAGAGAATTCTGTAAATAATCTAGATATTGCTAAATATCCAGGCATTTAGTGTTCCAGCCAAAACCTCATTCTTTGGCTGTTGGGCTTTCACTCAATGATCCAGGGAGCCTGCCGTACTCTGCTCCATGCTCTTCTTCTTTATGGTTCTCTGTGGAGCCACTGCTTTTAAAGGCACTAGGCACAAAATACGGAGCACACAATATCCCCTGGAAAGCAGCCATATAAAGGGAATTGAAAGGAAGGGACCCTGACTTGTCGTTTTCCAAGGATAATGAGCTTGAGGTGGCACCCACAGCTGCCAATAAAGTTCCAACTCCACCCTCTCCTGCCCTTCTACGGAACACTGCAGGGAAATGGCAAATGCAATTCTGGGCCGACAACCCTGCCCTGATTCCTGCATTCAATTAACTAAATGCCAGCCATATGCCAGAGCTCGCTGCGCACTCAGGAGAGCAGGAATGACTGGGGCATGGTCCTTGTTGTTGAGGGGTTTCCAGGTCTGCCTCTTTTCAATGACTTCCTCATCGCTAAGTTCTCCCATCCCTTCCCCTTGCCACGGCTGCACTTGGCCTGGAGGACACCAGCTGCTACCAAGCTCCCTCCACATGGCCCTGGCTCCTTCCTGCAGAATCTTTCTTGTCACCTGCACCTCTCTATGCATGGATGGCACTGCTGCAGTCCACGGGCCACTGCTATTCACTGTCTCCCCTCCCGGATGTACTGATTTCAATCCCATTTGGACAATCCCCAGAGAGCCGTCTCCCATGACCTCCAGTGCTGTCAGTCTAAGTGCTACGTACTTGGGTATCTACTGTATCTCATACTGAACCCCTGATTTTCATCCCAAAGCCTGCTCCACCCATAGCCTTTGCCAACCCAGGCCATGGTGAAGCTAGCCAACTCACTGCTCAGGCCACAGTCATGAGTAACCCGTGACTTGTCCCTTTCCAATCCATCAGGAAGTCATGTTAGTCCTGCCTTCACAACAGGCCCAGAACCTGACCAGTTCTCTACTTCCATCACTGCCATGCAGATCCAAGCCTCCATCACCACTTGTATAATTACAGCAACAACCTTACAACCCTTCTCACTGCCTCCACCTGTGCCATCTACACCCCGTCTCAATTCAGAGCTAGACAGTCTTTTAGGAGGGTACATTAAAAACCTCAGGGGAAAATGAAAGATCAGTTTATTTTAATGCAAAAACTTTCCAAATTCATGCATAGCTTTTTCACAAGACCCAGTTTCCTTGAACTTCTGAAGAGCCCTCATAGGCATGGGTGTCAAACTGTTCATGTCTAAGTAAACTGACCTTTTAATTTCATTTTCTGTTAACCTTTTATGTATACTCATATATACAAATGAAGCCATGTCACCTCTCAGGCCCAAACCCACCAATGGCTCCCCATTTCACTTGGTGTAAAAGCTTAAGTCTTTATACTGCCTGTCCTTTTTTTTTTTTTTTTTTAAAGATTTATTTTATTTATTTGAAAGGTAGAGTTACAAAGAGAGAGAGGTCTTCCATCAGCTGGTTCATTCCCCAGATGGCTGCAATAGCTGGGGCTGGGCCAGGCCAAGGCCAGGAGCCAGGAGCTTCTTCTAGGTCTCCCATGTGGGTGCAAGAGGGGCCCAAGCACTTGGGCCATCTTCCACTGCTTTCCCAGGCCATCAGCAGGGAGCTGGATTCAAAGAAGAGCAAACCAAGGACTCAAATTGGCAACCATGTGGGATGCCAGCACTGCAGGCAGCGGCTTAACATGCTATACCACAGCGCCAGCCCCCTGGAGTATTCTTAAGGATAAACGAAATACAGGCCCAGAACTTCTCTGACCTCATTTCCCACCAAGCAAACACTGCTTCCTCCCTTTGTCCTCCTCTGTCCCTTGCGTATGCCTGTCAGTGTCCTGTACTTGCCAAAGGCCACTCCCTCCACCTGAAACAGTTTTCCCAAATATGCCCTTCCCATCCTTCAAGACTTTCTCCCCTCATTGTCTGCCCAGCAGGCCAACTATGGCCACTGCATATAAACTTGGGTGCCCCTGTCCCCACCCTGCCCCACCACCCTTCCTACTCTGCCCTGCTTTCCTCCATACTGCTCTTGTGACTTCTAATCTGATATATAAGCTACTCTTTTTTTTTTTTTTTGGCAGGCAGAGTGGACAGTGAGAGAAAGAGAGACAGAGAGAAAGCTCTTCCTTTTTCCGTTGGTTCACTCCCCAATGGCCGCTGCGGCTAGGAGCCAGGTGCTTCTCCTGGTCTCCCATGCGAGTGCAGGCCCAAGCACTTGGGCCATCCTCCACTGCACTCCCGGGCCACAGCAGAGAGCTGGCCTGGAAGAGGGGCAACCGGGACAGAATCCAGGGCCCCGACCGGGACTAGAACCCTGTGTGCAGGCACCGCAGGCGGAGGATTAGCCTATTGAGCTGTGGCACTGGCCAACTCATTTCTTTATTTATTTTCTGCCCACCCCCATAAATGTGATCTTCATGAAGGCACAGTATTTGTGTTGGTTTTGTTCACTGTAATTGGTGTTCGGTTAGTATTTATGATTGGAATGAACAAAAGAAAGAAAAGGACTATAATACAGTCATGATATAAAGAGCACCAGCTGACTACAGTAACCGTACCTTTACAGTTTTACTGGATTTCTTTATGCAAAAGGCTACAGGAAACCTTCAGACATGTCTGAAAGGTTGGCCAAGAATGGCACCCAAAAACCGGCATTTCCAGACACATTAAATTCCACAGCAGACAGATAAAAGTAATTCCTACTTCATATTATTAATGTTTAATCTCATACTAACTTTCAGGCTTTGAAATATTTGGCTGTGCTTTGGATTTCATTTGGATGAGTAAGGACTAAAAGAAAGTATCAAGTGAAGAAAGAAACCAAGTATCAAGTGTGAAAAGAAAACAAGGGATCATTTTATACAAGTTTTCCCTATGCAGGTTTTTTTTTTTTTGTTTTTGTTTTTTTTTTTTTGACAGGCAGAGTGGACAGTGAGAGAGAGACAGAGAGAAAGGTCTTCCTTTTGCCGTTGGTTCACCCTCCAATGGCCGCCGCGGTAGCGCGCTGCAGCCGGCGCACCGCGCTGTTCCGATGGCAGGAGCCAGGTGCTTATCCTGGTCTCCCCTGGGGTGCAGAACCCAAACACTTGGGCCATCCTCCACTGCACTCCCTGGCCACAGCAGAGAGCTGGCCTGGAAGAGGGGCAACCGGGACAGGATCGGTGCCCCGACCGGGACTAGAACCCAGTGTGCCGGCGCCGCAAGGCGGAGGATTAGCCTGTTGAGCCACGGCGCCGGCCCCTATGCAGGTTTTGACTGCGAGAGCAGAAGAGGGGGCAGCCAGCTCTGCAAATTTAATTCAGGAAGGATTTACAGGACATGGGCTCTATGTTAAAAAAAATAATAATAAAAAAACTACAAACTGAATAATGCGACAAGAAGAAAAAAACAGAGCACAGAGAAAGCTATGTCCTCTGCCAGCAAGAAGCCTAACAGAGGAGACAAACAGGCTCAAGACTACCTGTGTAGTGCTGGTATGATTACGGGAAGAAAGCAAAACAGAATCTCAATAACTACAGCTCTCTGGAGAATTAGCTAGGAAATTTAAAATCTTAAAAAAAAAATATTATGCATACATCAAAGCATTCTCCTGCTCCCCAAATCCTGGCTGAATTAGTCTAGGGTAGCACTCAAGAACTAAGATACCAGAGAGAAACAGTAAAAGATTTCTTGCTGATTAAAAAAATAGGAACTTTGAGGGGCTGGTGTTGTGGCACAGCGGGCTAAAATAAGTTGCTGCTTGCAATGCCGGCATCCCATATGAGCACTACTGGTTCAAGTCCCAGCTGCTCTGCTTCAGATCCAGCTCCCTGCTAATGCATCTGGGAAAGCAGCAGAAGATGGCCCAAGTATTTGAACTTCTACTACCCGCATGGGAGACCTGGATGGAGTTCTGGACCCCTAGCTTCAGCTTGGCCCAGCCTTGGCTATCCCTGCCATCCGGGGAGTGAGCCCGCTGATAGAAGATTCTCTGTCACTTTACCTTTCAAATAAACAAGTGAATCTTCAAAGAAAAATGAAATAGGAACCTTTATTAAGTAACTTTTCTAAGAAAGAGAAGAACATGGGATTGGCAAAGACAGAAAGTCAGGAACAGGAAAAAAATCTACAGGGAATCGCTACGTAACCTGGACTTCCCAGAGGTTTCATGTGTTACTACAGGCAGGTCTGGAATATTCCTTATAAAGAGGAAAGATGACTGGGAGATGAACTCAGCTACGGTGTGACAAGGACCCAAGCCAGTCTGCCTTCACTAGTAACCAAATGTGTTTCTGATGACAGCATCCACTGTTAAGCCATCTCCAACTACATGTAAATTAAGCCACTGAGACACAGGCATTTGGCCTACGGGTTGAGGTATTACCTGGGATGCCTGGGTTCCAAACCCACCTGCAATCCCCATTCCAGCATCCTGTTAATGCACATCCTGCCTCAGAAACTTGGGTCCCCTGGATTGAGCTCCCAGCTCCCTGATTCAACACCAGCTGTCCCAGGCATTTGGGGAGTAAACCAGATAGGAGATATCTGTTAGTCTCCCTGTCTCTCTCTCTCTCCCTGTCTCTCTCTCTCCCTGTCTCTCTCTCTCTCTTTCAAATAGACTGAAAATAAACACAAAAATTCAAAAAGAACCTAAAAGATTTTGATCTTGTTTTATTTTGTTTCAGATGTTTTAGGGAAAGTATACTATTTTGTTTTTAAAGATTTATTTGAAAGTAAGAGTTACAGAGAAGGAGAAGTAGAGGCATAAAGACACACACACACAGACATACACACACATACACATACAGAGAGAGAGAGAGAGAGAGAGAGAGAGAGAGAGAGAGAGAGAGATCTTCCACCCTCTGGTTCACTCCCCAAATAGCCACCACAGCCAGGCTGGGCCAGGCTGAAGCCAGGAGCCAGGAACTTCATCCAGGTCTCCCACATGGGTGCAAGGGCCCAAATACTTGGGCCATCTTCTGCTACTTTGCCCAGGCCATCAGCAGGGAGCTGGATCGAATGTGGAAAAGCCAGGAATCAAACTGGCATCCATGGGACATCACAAAACCAGCCCCAGAAGATAGGATTTTGAATGCTTTCATCATAAAGAAATGTTAAATGTTTGAGAAGATAGAATCATTTACTCTGAGTGGATACTGTATAATGTATACATATTTTGAAATATCACACAGTAACCCATAAACGCATACAATTTTAATGTCTATTTTTAAATTCTTTTTAATACAAAATAAATACAGGCTGAATTTCCTGAGGGTTAACTGTTTTTTCTTTGGAAATGCCTTCAGTAAATTTTCAGTTAAGCCCTGTCAATACCAATAAGCTTACTTTAAGTGAGCAACAGCATGAATGAGACATTTTTGTTACTGTAGTTTTAAATCAAAAGTTGGGGAATTTCAAGAACATATATTATAAGCATCAGCATAATGCCCTGTGAAAATTCCAGATTCCAAAAAATTTACAGTGCAAATAGTCACTTTCTTAATTCCAAGGGCAAGTAAATATTCGATGATTTCTTAATCATTTTAAATAACGCAGAAATAACAGCACAAATCTAATCACACACTAAAATATAAAATGACAATAATGTGAAGAATGACAAGAATTCTGGAGGAAAAAAAGGCCAATAATTGTAAAGCAACTGCAAGAAGCAGATTCTGTCTGGAGGAAGTAAGAGTGTTTCTCATTTATTTTGGAGCCGACAATGAACAAGATTATAATTTCCCACCAGTTTGAGGACCAGATTAGGACTCAAAAAATATAAAGCTAAAAAGCTACAATTCCCTAACTGAATATTTCAAAAAAAGCTAGTAGGGAGGACTGTGAATGTTCCCAACACAAAGCCATGAAAAGTGCCTGAGATGATAGATGTGCTGATTCCCCTGATCTGACCATTACGCATATCTACAAGTACTGAAATGTTACATCGGGACTGGCCCTGTGGCTCCGCAAGTCAAACCACCACCTGCGATGCTGGCATTCCCATATCAGAATACCAGGGGAAGTCCTGTAGTTCTGCTTCCAATCCAGATCCCTGCTATTGTGCCTTGGGAAGGCAGGGGAAGATGGCCCAAGTACCTGGGCTCCTGTCACCCACATGGGAGACCGGATGAAGTTCCAGGCCCTTGACTTTGGCCGGGCCCAGCCTTGGTCATTGCGGCCATTTGCAGATGGAAGATCACTTTCTCTGTCATTCTGCCTTTCAAATAAAGAAAATAAATCTTTTTTGTAAAAAAAAAAAAAAAAAAAGTCACATTGTACCCCCCAAAACACATACAATTACTATATCTCAGTTAAAGATAAAAATATATTTTTAAAAAATTGCAATTCCAAATCTGTACTTATGACACCCCAGTCATATTTCTCTTACAACTGACAGATCATTATTTTATTTTGAGGGTATGAACTCTGGCCTCCATGGGGATTTCTGACTTAACACCAGCCTAGATATGTTAAAAACCCAACAGCTTGAAAGCCTCTTCAGAACGGTATGCTCGCTGGTAACTCAGAGGTTTAAAATAATTCAACTTATTCCACCGGAAGCCTCCATACTTTTATTTCTATAGTACATCCTAAGCATTTATGTACATTTTCTCATTTTATCCTCACTACGATTCCATGAGGCAAAAACAGAAAACACTATCACTGATTTGTACGTGAAGAAAACTGAAGTCCCTAATAAACTGAGCTATTTGCCTGAGAAGTGGAGTAGGAAAAGTAGTTTTCTCCACAAATCTAGGGATTTTATTATGGCACACCTATTCTACAAAATGCATCCAAATTCCAGAGATGCCAATGTGTGAACCAAAGTATCTCAGAATTTACATAAATCAGCATAATTTTTGATGCTGCATGAAGATTTTTCTCAAAACAACCAAAGCTAAGAGGTAGAGAGGAAAAAAAATACAACAAATTTTGAAAGATTTTATAATAAATATCCAAAAGCTGAAATTTCCCTCCTGTTTTAGGATTACAAGCTATGCTCTGTCCCTTACATTCTTAGTTCAAACTCTGCATGCATACACACACACACACACACATGTATGTAAAATTGGTAGTACAATTTGTAAAAGTCATGTTGAATACATTTTTGGTCATATTTTTCAGTTTGGTTCCATTTAACAAAGTCAACTAATTTTTCTTTCTTTTTGATATGTATTTATTTATCTATTTATTTGAAATACAGAGTGACAGGGAGAGACAGAGAGAGAGAAAGAGAGATCTTCCACCCACTGGTTCATTCCCCAAATGCCCACAACAGCCAGGTCTGGGCCAAACCTACGCCAGGAGCCAGCAGTACCATCTAGATCTTCCACGTGAGTGGCGGGGTGCAACTGGGCCCCCATCTGCTGCTTTCCCAGGCACATTAGCAGGAAGCTGGAGTGGAAATGGAGCAGTCAGGACTTGCACTGACATTCTAACAGGGGATGCTGGTGTGGTAAGCAGCAGCTTAACCCACTGCACCACAATGCTAGTCCCTTCTTTGTTTTTTTTAAAGATAGTTTTCTTCTCTGGTTTAGACATACAAGAAAATGCATTATAAAACTTCAAAATGTTGGATCTTTAATATTACACTGACCTATTTTGCTAACATTTCCCAGAAATCATTTAGTATAATTTTTAAAAGTAATTTTTCACTATATGTCAAAATATCTTCAACTTGAAAATTTCAAATAAAAATAAAATATCGGGGCTGGCACTGTGGCAGAGCAGGTTAGGCTGCTGCCTGCACATGATATCCTGTATGGGGGTCGGTTACAGTCCTGGCTGCTCCACTTCTGATTCAGCTCCCTGCTAATGTGCCTTAGATGGCCCAGTACTTGGACACCCAGATGAGGCTCTTGGCTCCTGACTTTGGCCTGGCCCAGCTGCAGAGGATGGGGCCACTGGGGAATGAACCTGCGATGGAAGATCTCTCTCTCTCTCTCTCTCTCTCTCTGGAACTCTGCCTTTCAAATAAGTAAAATAAATCTTAAGAAATAAAATATTAAAAATGAAAGATTTTTCCCAAAATATATTTAACACGCATTTATATCTTAAATATTACCAAAAAGACCCACACATTATTTCTACCTTTCTCCCATTCCATAGTACGTTTGGTGTTCTCTCAACTCCCTTAACCCAGAAAGATCTATCATAACCCTAAAGGTTATAGATGGAAAGCCTGCATATTCCTAGCACCTGCTTTAATTTTCCCACTTCCTGTTTCTAGCCAGATCCTATTTGCTCAGGGCTGGCAGCTGCCTATGTATGTAACTATTATTTCCCACAATTCCCAGAAAGTATACACAGTGGACAAATGTTTACTGACTAAATATAGTGCTTGAGATCATATGTAGAAAGGTCGTAGCGAACACGAAATTTCAACAGAGTACATTGATTTTAACGCCTGCTGTATTTCCAGGCTGAGAACAGGGCGTAGCACATGGTAGGCACTTAATAAATATTGTTATGTAGAAAATTACTTTTAAAAAAAAAAGGTTTCTTTATTTATTTGAAAGGCAGAATGTCAGAGAGAGTGAGAGAGAGATCTTTCATCCACTGGTTTATTCCCCCAAATGGCTGTAAAAGCCAGGGCCTGGGTCTCCCTTATGAGTGGCAGGGACCCCAGCACTCCACTGCCCTCCCAGGCACATTAGCAGGAAGCTAGGTTAGAAGGGGAGCAACCAGGGCTCGAACCAGCACTCTGACATGGGACCCCGGTGTCACAAGCAGCTTACATGGCTGTGCCACGCCAACTTCATGACACATATAGGGAGCTCTGCAGCAGCCAAGACATATACAACAAAAAAGCAACAATTACCCTCTGCCACATCACCATATTTCCATGATCAGGTCACTCTGTTTTAGCAACAGGCCTGCCTGCCCCATTGGATCACGAATCCAGTGCCAACTGCAGGCTCATTAGCAAGCCCCCTGAGCCCTCAGCTCACCTGGTATTGACCCAGGTTTGCAAGGACACAGCGGCGATGACCTCAGGGGCAGGCCGTGGCCTTTACACCTGCCACTCCCATTGCTGTCACTTTCAGAAATGAGCTCAGACTTCATCCTGGAGCTGCACCCACATTTTAGGGGCCGTTGCCAGGGTGGGACCAGAAGCCACACAGGAACTTCTATTCACGCTTTACAAAGCAGGGTCTCTCCGGAGTCCTCAGACTCAACCCCGTCCACCCCACCCACTCCACATTTTTTTTTTTCCATCTTAGAATAACCAAGGGAGAAATCATGGAAGACAGAAAATCTAAATAATAGCCATGGCCTATTTTCAGCATCTATTTAAGATGTGGTCCAGTTTTCACTTGTCACTAGCCTCCAGGTAAACTCCTGAACTGATTTAAGCTTAGGCACAATGTGTATGAATCAAGCAGCCACTAATTCCTTTTAAGAAATGCCCCTTTGTCTAAAAAGTCTCTGATTGAAAAGGGCTGACCATTTTTATAGTCCTATGAATTTCCAATTAATTAAGCTTCACTGCATAGCTATTAGGATCCATAAAACACACTCTGAAGGTCAACCATCTAGAATAGATATTAAGTAGTCTTGCTATGTCCCTTAAGAATCCCCTTTCTTTCTCCTCAATGTCCTGTTTCACTGTAAATAAGATTCATTTTATTTATTTGAAAGGCAGAGGTACAGAGAAAGAAAGGGGCAGCGAGATCTTCATCCACTGGGTCACTCCCTAAATGGTCGCAATAACCAGGACTGGGTCAGGCCAAAGCCAGGAGCCTGGAACTCCATCAAGTCTCCCACCTGGGATGCAGGGGCCCAGCTCCTTGGGCCATCGTCCACTGCCTTCCCAGGTGCATTAGCAGGGAGTGGATGAGAAGTGGAGTAGCTGGGCCTCAAACTGGTGCTCACATTGGGATGCAAAAGTCACAGGTAGTGGTTTAAGCTGCTGGGCCACAACACTGGCCCTGAAATGATATATGTGAAAAGCAACAAAATAACTTGCCTTTAAAAATCTATCTGTATACACATTGTGTGTGTATGTGTGTATGTGTGTGTGTGTTTCATGTGTATGTATACAGGCTCAGCAGTCAAGCAACTATGCAGAGCAGACATTCTATTGTGTGTTAGCCGACACTGCCAAGATTAAGTCTCTGGTGAACAGACAACTGAGTCACTGACAGGGAGTGTGTATCAGAAGTCAGGGACAGACACAAGGACTCTCAAGTTCTCAGCATACCATTCAGGCTCATTGGTCAGCAGGTACTCAACAAACAGTGCGATAAGCGAGGCTCGCGTGAGGCAGGTGGATTCTGATGTGGACCTGGGCTGCCCCTCCACTACTCACAAGGAGCTGCGCCACCAGATGTTGCAAACCCAGCCCTGTCCCCCAAGTCGAGCTAGCCTTGCCCTCAAAGCCCCGCAGCCACGTCCACCTTCAAACAATAAGACAAAATACAAAAGGCAGTGATGGCTACAGCCCCAGCCCCTCTCCCCTGCGGCGACCACCAGGCAAGCGGGGAAGCCGGGTGCGTCTCCAGGCCGAGGGCGCCGGGCAGCAGGTGTATTTATAGAAGGGTGCGGGGTCCGGGTGGACTGACCACGGAAGCGGCTGGGCGCTGTGGGGGCATCCTGGGGAGGATCTGGCGTCCACCGCCGCCCTGCCAGCCGTGGGAGTTCAGGAAGGCCCCTCCCGGAGCTGTCCCCTTGTGTCTGACACGCCACAGGGGGCCCTGCCCGGGCTCGCCTCCACGCTTGGGGGGAAGGACGAGGAGGACGCATCATCGGGTAGGAGGCCTCAGGCACCCCCTCTCTGCGAGCCCCGAAACAAACTTGGCTGGCGGTGCAGGCACCCCGGGAGCGCGCTCGGCGGCCGCGATGCGGGGTCGCGCCAGGCACCGCGCCTGGCCAGGTGCGCCCCGCGTCGCCCTGCCAAAAAAAAAAAAAATGGGGGGGGGCCGAGTTCCTTCCCCCACCTCCCGGGCGACGGCTCCTCCGCCTGCACCCCCGCCGGGCAGAGCTGGGAGCAAGCAGCAGCAGCAGCAGCAGGCGGCGGCTGGCGGTGGTGGGTGCGGGGCGCGGCCGAGCCGCGGCCTCACCACCGAGACGAGGCGGCGACGGCGGGTGGCTGGCGAGGCCGCGCGCGCAGGTGCACGGGGCCCCGGGGACACTCACGGTGTAGAGCAGGTTGAGGGCGCACAGGCAGTTCTTGGAACACGCGAAGCCCCCGCACACCATGGTGGAGCCTGGTGGTGGCCGGCAGCTGCAGGTAAATCCCAGGCCCGGAACGGGGAGTAGGAGGTGGGAGTGGGGGCAGGGGGCTCCCCGGCTTGCCGCCGCGGTGCGCAGGGCCCCCGGCGGGTCGCGCGCAGGCTCGCGGCGGGAGCTGGGGCTGCAGTGCGCGGCGCGCCCGCGGCGGCTCCTACCGCTCGGGAACCTGCGGCCGCCGCAGCCCCAGCGCCAGCCCCGGCCCCGCCCAGCCCGCCGCCTCGCCCCGCGCGCTGATTGGCCGCTGGCCTGGAACAAAGGTAGGAATATGCAAATGAGTGCGCCCAGCCCGCCGGGATCCGGGCGCGGGGGCGGGGGCGCCGGGGCCCGGGCTGGGGCTGGGGCTGGGAGCGGGACTGGGAGCCGGGGGGCCAGGCTGGGGTGCACGCCCGCGGCAGGTGAGCTGCGTGGGGCGGGGCGCGGGTCCACGCTGGCGGGGGGAGGAGACCCGCGCCGGCGCCTCTGGCTTCTGGGCCCGGGGTGGGTGACGTGGCACCGCTATGAATGACATTTCAGACCGCGCACCTGGCTCTGGGGGCAGGCAGGCAGGAATGAAAGGAAGGGGCCGCGGGAGCCAAGAAAGGGGAGAGCGTAAATCCTGTTTCAGGACTGCTAACTGCTGTGCCTGTCTCAGTGCAGAGACTTGCAGAATATCCATAAACCCTATGAACCCGTTGCATGCCCAGGACTAGCTCTGAGCTCCAGCCCTGGCTTTCTTTTATTTTTTAAATATTTATGTGTTAAGTATCTACATCCCCCCCCCCTTTTTTTTTTTATTTATTTATGTTAAAGTCAGAGCTACAGCGGGAGGGAGAGACGAAGAGAGATCTTCCATCCATTGGTTCATTCCCCAAAGGACTGCAAAGGCCAGGGCTGGGCCTGGGCTAGAGCCAGGAGCCAAGAACGTCCTCCGGGTCTCCCATGTGGGCGCAGGTTCCCAAGCACTTGGGCCATCTTCCATAGCATTAGCAGGGAGCTGGATTGGAAGTGGATCAGCCAGTTCTCCAACCAGCAGATGTAGGCTTAACCCGATGTGCCACTATGGGAGCCCCTCCAGGCCTGAATTTCAAGGAGCTGGTTTTTCAACAAGAACCATGAAGATCTTTAAATAAACCTTTACCTGGGCGAATTCATCATCACTATAGAAGTTTGTCTTGTCTTGTATCCCCACCACCATACCTCCCCTGTGAGTTTCCTGTTGATGGGAGGCAGCGGGTGATGGCTCAAGCTTGGACTCCCACCACCCACGTGGGAGACCCAGAGGAAGTTCTTGCCTCCTGGCTTTGGCCTGACTATTACAGACACTCGGGGAGTGAACCAGCAGATGGAAGATTTTCTCTCTCTCTCCCCCCTCCCCCCCCCCCCCGCCTTTCAAATAAAATGAAAATGAATAAATAATTTTTTAAACTATATCAAGCACTTTCAGAATAGTGCACGGATAATGGTAAGGGTTTGCAAAATGTCAGTGTTTGAAGCTTGACCATTTCTGAAATACCTGCTGTGGGGCCGGCGCTGTGGTGCAGCGGGCTAAAGCCCTGGCCTGAAGTGCTAGCATCCTATATGGGCACCGGTTCTAGTCCCGGCTGCTCCTCTTCCAATCCAGCTCTCTGCTATGGCCTGGGAAAGCAGTGGAAGATGGCCGAAGTCCTTGGGCCCCTGCACCTGTGTGGGAGACCCAGATGAAGCTCCCGGCTCCTGGCTCCTGGCTTTGGATCAGTGCAGTTTCGGCTGTTGCAGCCATCTGGGGAGTGAACCAGCAGAGGGAAGATCTCTCTCTCTCTCTCTCTCTGCCTCTCTCTGTAACTCTGTCTTTCTAAAGAATAAAAAATAAATCTTAAAAAAAAAATACCTACTGTATTCTAGAAACTCAGCCAAGCCAACGAAAGTTTGGTAATTTCATAGTAATTTCTGGCAAAAAGATTCTGTATTCAAGTTTACAACACATGCATGAAACCTAAGGTTCTTGTTGAGTCTATACATGTGAAACATTCAGCTGATTAATTTGTCCTATAATTCTGTGCTGCTGCTTCCAGCCTCTCCTTACCGCCCCCATCACAAAAGAAAGAAAGGAAAAAATAAAGGAAGGAACTGAGGAGCTAAAGACATCTAAAGAAACTTAAATCCCGGAATTGATTCATTATTAGGAATATTTTTCTCTCTTGTACATTGCCTGTAGAAAGAAAGCTCTGCCATGGGGAGCAGTAAGGAGAAACCAGCTGGACATTTAACTGATTTTCAGTGGAGGAAATCCGGACACTTCTGGGTAACACGTTTCATGTTTTAACAATCCTTATTTATGGGACTGGTGTCATGGCACAGCAGGTGATGCCAGCATTCCACAGAGGAACACAATTGTGAGGCCTGGTTGCTGTGCTTCTGAGCCAACTTCCTGCTAACTCTCCTGGGAATGCAGCAGATAATGGCCCAGATCTCTGAGCCCCTGCCACCCACATGGGTGACCAGGATGGAGTTCCTGGTTCCTGGCTTTGGTCTGGCCCAGGCCTGATTGTTGCAGCCATTGGAGAAGTGAACCAGAAGATGGAAGATCTCTCTGTCTCTCCCTAGCTCTCTGTTACTCTTCCTTTCAAATAAATCTTTAAAAAAAATTTTAAAAATATACAAAAAATGGGGCCACTGTTGTGGCATAGCAGGTGAAGCCACTGTCTGCAATGTCAACATGCTATATGGACACCAGTTCAGTGATATAGCACATTTCCGATTGCTTAAGTACAGTCCACTTGTCTGTCTGTAGCTAAACTGCAGTGTAGTGCAATGGTGTTTCCAAAAGTTAATGGAGGGGTGGATGTCATGGTTCAGCAGCCGAGACACCTGCAGCCAGTGAGGTGGTGCCTGGGATCGGGTCCCACCTCTTTTGATCCAGCTTCCCGCTAATATGTACCCCAAGAGGCAGGAGATGATGCCGTGAGAACTTGTGTTCCATCTACCCATGTAGGAGACCTAGATGGAGTTCCTGGCTCCTGACTTTTTTAGCCTGGCCCAGCAGCACATGGTGCATCTTGCGCAGAAATGCCTCGTCGCACTCGTAGCCCTCGACGGGCTCCTTGGGCACCTCCGCCAGGTGCAGGGTGTTGGCCGCCTCCAGGAGCGCCGCCCACTCCACTCTGGGGATCATCCGCGCCACGAAGGTGGGGTTGAACTCCACAGGGTTGATGTGCACCTCGGTGGCCTGTTGCAAGGATTTGCAGCGTGAACCAACAGATTCTCTCTCTCTCTCTCTCTCTCTCTGTTGCTCTTTCTCTCGCTCTTTCAAATAAATACAAGTAAATAAGCTATTTAAAAGTTCATAGAATTGGCCGGCGCCGTGGCTCAACGGGCTGATCCTCCACCTTGTGGCACTGGCACACCGGGTTCTAGTCCCAGTTGGGGCACCGGACTCTATCCTGGTTGCCCCTCTTCCAGGCTAGCTCTCTGCTATGGCCCGGGAAGGCAGTGGAGGATGGCCCAAGTCCTTGGGCCCTGCACCCACATGGGAGACCAGGAGAAGCACCTGGCTTTTTCCTGGCTTCGGATCAGCGCGATGAGCCGGCCGCGGCGGCCATTGGAGGGTAAGCCAACGGCAAAAAGGAAGACCTTTCTCTCTGTCTCTCTCTCTCACTATCCACTCTGCCTGTCCAAAAAAAAAAAAAAAAAAATTCATAGAATTAAGAGGTGTTTGCCTTGGTGCAAAATACCATGAAATCCACATAGAATTGCTCTCATAGAATACATTTTCCAGGAACTTTTTGAAGATACCTCATATTTCCTAAGCCAATAGAATATGACTGAATAAATTGATTGCTGATTTAAGAAACTGTCTGTCAATGGCCTTTAGTGGACTTGATCCAAATTATTTCTAATGATTATATTTTATTACAAATCTGTGAGTCCATCATTCTTTGGAGAGTCTCCTAGGTAAACGCAAGACAGAATTGATTTCCTTTGTGATGATGTTCAGTCTTGAGGACCGATGGGCAGAGTCTCCTGGCCCATAACGAGGCTGAGAAGCCCACGGACAGCAGCCTCTCTCCTTTCAAGTCTACTTCTTGCTCCGTTTTGGGTGTTATCCTATTCTTTCTGATGTTTGGCCAAACTTTGGCAATTAAATGCCACACATTCATTGCTCCTGATGAAATTCAGTCTCCCTTTTGCTAGGCAGGATGTCTTACTGTGCCTGCCAAAGGACTTCAAACCGGAATTCAATTTCAGAAGATGTTTTTGATCCAACCACAAATTAAACATGAAGTGTTTCTCCTGCCAGTTGTTGTGTATCAGTGTTCCTTCCCTCCCCCTACCCCCATTCGATGCCAGTGACATGAAAACAAACACATTTGAGTGTATGCGACTGTCTTGCTGTACTATACAGGCAGCAATACCTCAGCTTGGAACTGTTAGAAGTGACTCCTTTTAGTGGCATATTTGGCTATCCCAGGATCCAATCCAGCCTCACCACTGAGCACCTGACTCTCACAACAGGATAATCCACTTACTCTTTGCCTTATCTTCCCCCAGCCTTCCTTCCAATTGTTTTTTTATTTGCACTAGCACTGAACCAAGGACCTTCCCAGACAGCGTGAACTGGTGATATTTTGACTACTCCATTACACCTAAAGAACTTTCTAGAAATCTGCCCTAACTGGATTCTGAGAGACCTGTATCTTTTTCCATTTTGAATATTGTAGATCAGAACGCACCGTGCTCATTTGTCCAATGGCTAGTTCGACAATTATGAGTCCTTTATTTCTGAATGCTAACAATACTGCACCTGTACAATGGAGAAAGTAACAGGTAAGAATGAATAGAAAAAGTTGCACTCAACGTGGCCGGCTGAGTTTATGTAAGTAAACTGTCGTTATGTTGGAGATAACAGAAGTAAGCCTGCCATTTACAAGGGTGAGTAAGTGTTCTTAAATTTAAAAATGTGTAAAACGTATTTTTCTGCCTCTTACTTATGAATAATATCCAAGTTCTGAAAGAGGCTGACACTGCCTACCGTGGCCCTTCCTGCGCTGGTATTCCTTAAGCTGGAAACAACTCAGGTACGCATCAGTAGAAGCCAAGAACTCAACCTTGATACAGTCACACAATGAAATCCCATGCAGGTGTGGGTGTTTGGTGTCGTAGTGAAGGCACCACTTGGGACACCAGCATCCCCCATCAGAGTACCTGGGTTAGAGTTCCAGCTCCACTTCTGAACCAACTTCCTGCTAATACACACTCTGGAAGACACACGTGATGGTTCAAATGCCACCCAGGTGGGAGACCTGGATGGATGACTTTCAAATAAATAAAAATGTAAATATATATATATATATATATATATATATATATACATACATGCATATATATAAAGCAAGCCTAACCAATACCAAAAAGAATAGCTGAGTGAAAGGAACCAGCAACCTAAAGATACTTCAAGCAGTTCATGAAAGGTAGACTGAAAAGATATTTTAGTGCAAAATTTTTGTTAAGTCCACGCATACAGGGGTCCACAAAAAGCTAATGGAAAATGCATGTTATGAAAAAATTCTGGGGCCAGAGCTGTGGCGTAGCAGGTAAAGGCACCACCTGCAGTACCAGCATCTCATATGGGCACCGGTTGAAGACTTGGCTGCTCCACTTCCAATCCAGCTCTCTGCTATGGCCTGAGAAAGCAGTAGAAGATGGCCCAAGTCCTTGGGCTCCTGCACCCACATGGGAAGACCTGGAGGAAGCTCTTGGTTCCTGGCTTCGGATCAGCACAGCTCCGGCCATTGCAGCCAATTGGAGAGTAAACCAGTGGATGGAAAACCTCTCTCTCTCTCTCTCTCTCTCTACCTCCCTCTTTACCACTCTACCTCTCTACCTCTCTCTCTGTAATTCTTTCAAATAAATAAAATATTTATAAAAAAGGAAAAACTTCTACATAGATTTCAAATATGTTTTGCACCAAAATAATCTTATCTTTCATAAACTTTTAGAAGTACTTGTGTATAAAAATGTATATTGTATGATTCCATGTGCATAAAACTCAAATATTTAAATTTTAATGGCAATACATGAAAACGAATGTTAAAGAGTGAAACAATATCAGGGCAGGCGTTTGATGCAGCTGTTAAAATGAGACCTGGAAAGTGTGACTCCTATAGAATGCCTGCATTTGATCCCGGCTCCACTTCTGATTCCAGCTTCCTGGTTTTTTTTTTTTTTCTTTTTGACAGGCAGAGTGAATAGTGAGAGAGAGAGACAGAGAGAAAGGTCTTCCTTTTGCCGTTGGTTCACCCTCCAATGGCCGCCGCGGCCGGCTCATCGCGCTGATCCGAAGCCAGGAAAAAGCCAGGTGCTTCTCCTGGTCTCCCATGTGGGTGCAGGGCCCAAGGACTTGGGCCATCCTCCACTGCCTTCCCGGGCCATAGCAGAGAGCTGGCCTGGAAGAGGGGCAACCGGGATAGAATCCGGCACCCCAACCGGGACTAGAACCCAGTGTGCCAGTGCCACAAGGCGGAGGATTAGCCTGTTAAGCCACAGCGCCGGCCCCAGCTTCCTGTTAACGCTCATCCTGGGACCGGGACCAGGGGAGGGAGCAGCAGGTGATGGTTCAAGAACTTGGGTCCCTGCTACCCATATGGGATACCCAGGTTGAGCCCTTGGCTGCTGGCTTCAACCTGGCCTAGCCTCAGCTGTTGCAGGCGTTAAAGATGGGGCCAGTGCTGTGGCACAGTGGGTTAATGCCCGCCTGAAGTGCTGGCATCCCATATGGGTGTCAGTTCAAGACCTGGCTGCTCTACTTCTGATCCAGCTCTCTGCTGTGGCCTTGGAAAGCAGTGGAAGATGGCCCAAGTCCTTGGGCCCCTGCATGGGAGCCCTGGAGGAAGCTCCTGGCTCCTGGCTCCGGATAGGTGCAGCTCTGGCTGTTGTGGCCATCTGGGGAGTGAACCAGTGGATGGAAGACACCACTCTCTCTCTCTCTCTCTTCTTCTCTCTCTCTCTCTCTCTCTCTCTCTGCCTCTCCTTCTCTTTGTATGTAACTCTGACTTTCAAATAAATAAATCTTTTAAAAAATAAAAAATAATAAAATAATAAATAAATAATAATAAAAGACAACACTGACATCTATAAAACTGAGGGACTGGTAACAATAAAACTCAAGATACTCAAACATTTTTAGGAGGAGGGGCATGGAAATAGTGATTGAGAAAGGACCAGAGAGGGTCCCTGTGTTGATAATGTAACTAGATGGTCGCTTTGTGATTAAGCCATAAAGGAGTAGAGACAGGGGACGATAAATACTGACAGACATTGTACTAACAATCTGAATTTTAGATTACACAAACAGTACTCTATAGGAAAAAAAATCATAAAACCACCTGTGTATATTTTTTTCAAATTTCATTTCTTATACAATTTTTCTTTGGAATGCTTTTTATTTAGAAATGCAACCAATAAGGTGACCTTTATAATTTCACTCCCATGGGCTTTGGACATTGGCTATTATTGCCCCAAAGTGCCAGTCATAGTGATTCTGGCAAAGCCTACCATGTAGCCTCTGGAGCAAACACACAGCTTTTGGAAAAGCAAGTGTGTCAGACTTAAGTCACATCCTGTTTGCTTCCGTTCAGATAGGCTGGAACACATTGTTTAGCACTTTCCTAAAATAAGACACATGGTGAAAGCTTTAAGACCTTATACACTCACTGGCCAGAAAGTATTCCTCTTATTCTCTCCTTTGATTCAGGGTTTCACCATGTATTGAATCCTAGGCTGGAAATAATGTCACACGGAAAGTTAAGTTTTATCTTCCAGTGGTGTTAAAAATTCCAAAGCCATTCTGATATGTGATCCTGTGCATATGATTTGTGTTTTTTCTTCTCTTTGGAAGTTCATAGAACCTTCTCCTTGATCAAAGTATTCTTTTTTTTTTTCTTGTTTCTCTTTTTATTATATTTTTTTGACAGGCAGAGTGGATAGTGAGAGAGAGAGACAGAGAGAAAGGTCTTCCTTTTGCCGTTGGTTCACTCTCCAATGGCTGCTGTGGCCGGCGCTGCGCCAATCCAAAGCCAGGAGCCAGGTGCTTCTCCTGGTCTCCCATGCGGGTGCAGGGCCCAAGGACTTGGGCCATCCTCCACTGCCTTCCCAGGCCATAGCAGAGAGCTGGCTTGGAAGAGGAGCAACTGGGACAGAATCCGGCACCCGGGGTGCCGGCTTAGCCTATTGAGCCAGGTTGCCAGCCAGATCAAAGTATTCTGAAAATTTGCAGAGCCTCACCAAAGAAAGCAACACCAATGTACAGGAACGAAACTGAATATTTCCCCTAAACTGAAGAGGAAGACATGACAAATTACACATTTTTAAAACAAAGATTAACTACTGTAAATCTTTCACGAAATCCTGGTTTTTACTAATTGACTTTTTTTTTTAGAAAATTTTTGTTTAATAAATATAAATTTTGAAAGTACAACTTTTGGATTATAGCAGTTCTTCCCTCCATAACACCCTCTCACCCACAAACCATCCCATCTCCCACTCCCTCTCCCATCCCATTCTTCATTAAAATTCATTTTTAATTATCTTTATATATAGAAGATCAACTCTATACTAAGTAAAGATTTCAAGTTTGCACCCACACAGACACACAAAGTATAAAGTACTGTTTGAAGATTAGTTTTACCATTAATTCAAATGCTACAACACATTAAGGACAGAGATCCTACATGGGGAGTAAGTGCACAGTGACTCCTGTTGTTGATTTAACAATTGACACTCTTATTTATGATGTCAGTAATCACCCGAGGCTCTTGTCATGAGCTGCCAAGGCTATGGAAGCCTCTTGAGTTAGCCAGCTCCGATCTTATTTAGAAAAGGCCATAATCTGGCCGGTGCTGCAGCTCAATAGGCTAATCCTCCGCCTGCGGCACCTGCACACTGGGTTCTAGTCCCAGTCAGGGCGCTGGATTCTGTCCCGGTTGCCCCTCTTCCAGGCCAGCTCTCTGCTGTGGCCCGGGAGTGCAGTAGAAAATGGCCTAAGTGCTTGGGCCCTGCACCCACATGGGAGACCAGGAGAAGCACCCGGCTGGCCACAGCGGCCATTGGAGGGTGAACCAACAGCAAAGGAAGACCTTTCTCTCTGTCTCTCTCTCTCTCACTGTCCACTCTGCCTGTCAAAAAAAAAAAAAGGAAAAAAAAAGAAAAGGCCATAATGAAAGTGGAAATTCTCTCCTCCCTTCAGAGAAAGGTACCTCCTTCTTTGATGGCCTATTCTTTCCACTGGGATCTCACTCACAGAGATCTTTCATTTAGGTCATTTTTTGCCACAGTGTAATTGTGTAATTGACTCTCTTTTAATCTATGATAACTAATGGCCTTATGACATGCAGATACAATATGTTTTTAAAGGTTTATTTTATTCATTTAGTTAAAAGGCAGAGTGTCAGAGAAGGAGAGGGAGATTTCCCATCTGCCAGTTCACTCCCCAAATGACTGCAAAAGGCAATTCTGGACCAGGATGAAACTTGGAGCCAGGAACTCCTTCTAGGTTTCCCATGTAGGTGGCAAGGGCCTGGGTACTTGGGCCATCTTCCACTGCCTTCCCAGATGCATTAGCAGAGAGCTGGATTGGAAGCAGAGTAGCCAGGATTCAAACCACCACTCCAATATGGGATGCCGGTATCATAAACAGTAGCTTAACCTATGAGGCCAAAACGCTGGCTCCTGTAATACATTTTTACTACTTTTTCTGGCTGCTTACTCTTTAACTTCTTCATATGAAAATAGTTGTATAGCATTTTCCACAGAGAAAGCAGAAAGGAAACTTAATCTTCTCTGATTGAAATAGATTTTTATTAAAAATGATTTATAACTTCTTTCTGCTTTACCATTATAATCACAATTCATTATTGGTAATTCTACATGAATCTGCAAAATTTCCTTGCCTCCATGATCTTTTTCTACTTTTTCATAACACACTAATCCAAAATTTAGTAGTTTTAAACAATAACCATGTGGGCTGGCATTGTGGCATAGTGGGTTAAGTCGCTGCCTACAATGCTGGCATCCCATACAGGTACTGATTTCTGTCCCAGCTGCACCACTTCCGATCCAGCTCCCTGCAAATGCACCTGGGAAAAGCAGAGGAAGTTGGCCCGAGTGCTTGGGCCCCTGCCACCCACAGTGCCGGCCCCACAAGTTTCTATGTGATCTGTGACTGTGCCTTTGTGTTTCGTGAGCTGAATGGATACAGTGGGAGGATGGGTCTTCCTGGAAGCCATCCACACTGAGGAGCAGCAACAACTTAACTGTATGAACACGTGACAGCTTACATAACTATATGCCACCAAACCCAAACGACACCCCCAACTCAACACACCCCAAGCCTATGGATAGCTTCTGCAGTCACCTGATTAGAGAGATGTGACAGAGGCGAAGCTGCAGTAGAGGGATCAGCAGCCTGAACTATTTCATGTTTGCAAATTTTACAAAAACGATGGCCTGTGCAGGTGCATTGTTGGGCTCCCTCCCAAGGCTGTGCTAGAGACCTCACTCTCCCCTCTTCCTTCCATTGGTTCACTCCCCAGATGGCCGCAACAGCCAGAGTTGTGCCGATCCAAAGCCAGGAGCCAGGTGTTTCCTCCCAGTCTCCCATGCAGGTTGCAGGGGCCCAAGCACTTGGGTCATCTTCCACCACTTTCCCAGGTCAAAGCAGAGAGCTGGATTGGAAGAGGAACAGCCGGGACTCGAACCAGCACCCATATGGGATGCCGGCGCCACAGGCAGAAGATTAACCTACTGTGCCATGGTGCCAGCTTTTCAAAGCCTCGACTATATCTATCCTTCAACCTTCCTGCTGGCCTTCAAATACTCTCTGAGCCAATCACACCGAACTCTACACCCCTAGCACTGTTTTCAGCCTGGACCCTGCTGCCACTCAGGTCTGTGTTAGGCACTGAGTCAGATCTTGTAGACTAAGCTGTAATAGAGGTGTTGACAGCCCAGGTTCATCACTATGGCAACACACCCATTTATTCCTCAAACAGCAGCTATCTTCCATGGGAGACCCAGGAGTGCAAGCAGGATCTTCCCCACTACAAGGCAAGAGAGCCCAGAGGACACACATGTGGGCCCAAACCCTGTACTTACAGTGCCCAGAGGATTGAACAGCGGGAGTCACTGGGGAGCACCCCTAACCAGGGCATTACCCACCTAACTACTCCCAGCACACTTTCTAGCAACCCATCCTGATCTCCATCCCGCCTTTCGGCCCTGGCCATTTCACTTACCCCTCTAGCCCTTAACTAATACATAATACATTTCCTGAGGGCATGAAGCATATTTGCATGGTGAAACATTCCGCTTTCTCCTAGTCCCCAGCAAATGCTACTCATCTAAGGAATGAGTAGAATGAATGAATAAATAAAATACAGCCGCTGTCAAATGCTTGTCATGAGGCTCCCAACCCCAGCTTCCCACCATCACCTGAATAGATTGTGAAACTCATGCACATACATCCCTGTGCTTGTCTGGTTACACTCCTAGGGTCTCGTATGATCTCTGAAGTTACTAACTCCATTGAAGCTGAGAATTCTGAAGAAGGGAATTATTATCCATCGTGTAGTAGGGATGCTTCTTCCTCATTCCAGGTCCCTATCCTACACTTGGGCATAAAACGCTACATTCAGCACTTGCTTGAGCCCCGTACTTCCCAAAGACAGGTGGAAAGAAACCCTGAGCCCTAGGAACATTCCACCTGAAGGGACATCAGGTGCTTTTGTGTGCCTGCGGCCTCGGGTCATGCCGTATTTATGGTGAGTGCCGGCTTTGCTCTCGTGGGACTCAGGGGCCAGGATTATCCTGTGGGCAGCTGTGCGCAGTCCCACTGGTGCTGCGATGTGACAAATCCCACACTGTCATCTCAGTGGCAAGGAAGCAAGTTTCAGTGTAGCTCACTTGTGTTCTTAGGTGGGCTTTTTTTGTTGTTTGGTTTTGTTTTTTCTTTTTTTTTAAACTTTTATTTAATAAATATAAATTTTGAAAGTACAACTTTTGGATTATAGCAGTTTTTCCCCCATAACCTCCCTCCCACCCACAAACCATCCCATCTGCCACTCCCTCTCCCATCCCATTCCTCATCAATATTCATTTTTAATTATCTTTATATACAGAAGATCAACTTAGTATATACTAAGTAAATATTTCAAGAGTTTGTACCCACACAGGCACACAAAGTATAAAGTACTGTTTGAAGACTAGTTTTACCATTAATTCAAATGCTACAACACATTAAGGACAGAGATCCTACATGGGGAGTAAGTGCACAGTGACTCCTGTTGTTGATTTAACAATTGACACTCTTGTTTATGTCATCAGTAATCACCTGAGGCTCTTGTCATGAGCTGCCAAGGCTATGGAAGCCTCTTGAGTCCACAAACTCTGACATTATTTAGACAAGGCCATAATGAAAGTGGAAGTTGTCTCCTCCCTTCAGAGAAAGATACCTCTTTCTTTGATGGCCCATTCTTTCCATTGGATCTCACTCACAGAGATCTTTCATTTAGGTCATTTTTTTGCCACAGTGTCTGGGTTTTCCATGCCTGAGAAACTCTCATGGGATTTTTTAGCCAGATCTGAATGCCTTAAGGGCTGATTCTGAGGCCAGAGTGCTGTTTAGGGCATCTGCCATTCTATGAGTCTGCTGTGTATCCAGCTTCCCATGTTGGATCGTTCTCTCCTTTTTAATTCTATCAGTTATTACTAGCAGACACTGGTCTTGTTTATGTGATCTCTTTGACACTTAATCCTATCATTATGATCAATTGTGAACTGAAATTGATCACTTTAACTAGTAAGATGGCATTGGTACATGCCACCTTAATGGGACTTGGAATCCCATGGCACGTTTCTAGCTCTATCATTAGGGGTAAGTCCAAGTGAGCGTGTGCCAAACTGTACATCCTTAGGTGGGCTTTTAAGTGGGCTCTTTTATAAAAGTTACTGTAACACTTAATCATGACACTCAGACTTTCAAGCTTAACAGTTTGACTCGTAAAAGTAATGTGTGCAGGACCGGTGCTGTGGCATAGCGGGTAAAACTGCTATCTGCAGTGCCAGCATCCTGTATGGGTGCCGGATTGAGACCTGGCTGCTCCTCTTCTGATCCAGCTCCCTGCGGTGGCCTGGGAAAGCAGTAGAAGATGGCCCAAGGCCTTGGGTCCCTGCACCCACGTAGGAGACCTGGAAGAAGCTCCTGGCTCCTGGCTTCAGATTGGCCCAGCTCATGTCCTTGCGGCCATCTAGGGAGTGAACCAGTGGATGGAAGACCTCCCTCTCTTTGCCCTTGCCTTTCTATAACTCTGTCTTTCAAATAAATAAATAAATCTTTTTTAAAGAAAAATACTGTGTGCTTGAGTTAACCTATAGGGCCAGTGGTGGCACTTGATAAGCAAAGCCATGTTTTATATGTTTGTTTATCATTTATATATTCATTTATTTTAAAAAGAAACTGAGATTGGATAATATAGAGAAAATGTTTCAATAAGCCAGCAGCTATTCCCAGCTAGGATGAATATTACAGTATAAATATTAAAAGTCCTTAAAGCTGGTAACAGTGCCCGAACAATCCCAGGTATAAAAACCTGAATGATAATCTAATCGGGATAGATTATCATTTATAACAAGATAATAGGAACCCTGGAATGTCCTGGGTTAAGCACAGCAGTTCATGTCCTGCCCAGCAGGGATGGCAGAAGCTTTACCTGGTTTAGATGATGGAGAGTCCCCGATCTAGTGCTGTGCACCTTGCAGTATGAAATTTTCAAGGTCAAAATACCGTCACTGAACCGGGATGGGTCAAAACCTCTGCCCAAAGCCACAACCACACAACATGTAATTTATTTTCAGTAAATAAGGAGACCACAGGGAATGATTTTCAAAGCCATGAGTATGTTTGATTTTAAGGGGGAGATGGATATGCAAGAGGGGACATTCCTGAAATTGCATGGGAGTCAGCCAGCGCTGTGGCACAGTAGGTTAATCCTCCGCCAGCGGCGCCAGCATCCCATATGGGTGCCGGTGCTAGTCCCAGCTGCTCCTCTTCCCATCCAGCTCTCTGCTATGGCCTGGGAAAGCAGTAGAAGATGGCCAAGTCCTTGGGCCCCTTCATCCATATGGGAGACCAGGAAGAAGCACCTGGCTCCTGGCTTTGGATCAGTGCAGCTCCAGCTGTGTGGCCATTTGGGGAGTGAACCAGCAGATGGAAGACCTTTCTCTCTGTCTCTCCCTCTCACTGTCTGTAACTCTACCTCTCAAATTAATAAATAAAATCTTTAAAAAAACAAGAAGAATAAAGAAAGAAATTGCATGGCGGCGGGGGCACAGCTCATGCAGTGCCAGCTCAGAAATGTGCTGTATCATGGACATGAGGCAAGAGGTTTAGGCTCCTCCAGGGGGAGGGATCTGAGCATTAAAATGAAGCCAAAGGTGACCCGGGACACTTTTGGATACATCTGCACAGGAGTTGCCTTAACAGTAGGGTTTAAACCAGTTCAGGATTGGTGGCTGTTGTCTCCCTTTTGAGCATAACTGAAAAACCTGAAAAACATCTTTGTAAAACATCAGGTGATTCGGAAGCAATTAAGAGCTTGAGGTAGGAATGAGTCACGCAAACCCCTGGGAGCTGCTTGCAGCAGTAGCATGTGGCAACATCACAGGAAGAAGGAGCAAGGAAAACTTGCACCTGCTCTTAAAAGACAGCTCCTTTTCTAACGTAACTGCTGGAAGACACTAAGCTTTCCTGAGGACCAAATGAGAAGGAGTTTTGAAAAAGTCCATGGGAAATGTGAATTGTGAAAAAAAAAAAAATTAAAAAGGTATGGGTTTCAAGTTATCTTTTAGTTCCATTTTCCATGGACTTTTTTTTAAAGATTTATTTATTTATTTGAAATTCAGAGTTACACAGGGGGGGGGGGAGAGAGGTCGTTCATCCACTGGGTCACTCCCCAGTTGGCACAACAGCCAGAGCTGTGCCTATCCAAAGCCAGGAGCCATGAGCTTCCTCTGGGTTTCCCACAAGGGTGCAGGGGCCCAAGGACTTGGTCCATCTTCCACTGCTTTCCCAGGCTATAGCAGAGAGCTGGATAGGAAGTGGAGCAGCCAGGACTCAAACCGGTGCCCATATGGGATGCTGGCACTGTAGGTGGCGGCTTTACCAGCTACACCACAGTGCCAATCCCTCCATGGACTTTTTGAAGTCCCCGTGTACAGAGAGCACTGTTTATCTCTACCAGAGGCGGGTCCCATGCCAGGGAATCATCTCTGGTGTGATGATGATGGTGATAATACTAGCAGGCACTCCCATGTTTTCTCCAGCTTATAAAACTGACCATTGAATGCTGCAGTAGATCACGTGTTACATGACTTTATGTAGTGGACGTGTGCTGGTCCCTACGGCACATGATGGGTTGGATGCCTGCCTTCCCAGTACATACTCCCTTCCCACCACCTTCCCCCTTGCATAAAACACGCATCACTTTGCATGGCTGTATGAATAACAGAGAACACGAATCCCATCCAGTTCCAAGAATGGGTCTTACATGACTTAATGGCTTACCTTTGGCCAGAGGCTTTGATTCAGGGGGAGTCTTGTCAACTTGCGGTCTGCTCCAGTGAGCCCCAGGGCTGTTAGAGTATTACAGAAAAAGATTCTTCTTATGGCAGGCAGATGGAAAGCAGGGAATGTGTCACCACCAGGGAAACCAGCCTGGGAAGAGTGAAACACAAGGACGATGCAGCCAAGGGACTGAATGAGAAACGGCATCTGGATTTAGCCAGCCCCAGAGCCCTGTCCTTTCTCTAGGTGAGCAGATGACTCAACATGTCTCCATGGGTGATGAGTCATGAATTCTCTCATGTGCAGCCAAAGATAGTTTTAAAGAGAGCAAAGACTTAAATTCTAAAAACACCTGGATGGTGATGCCATTTACAGTAAGTTCAAGTCCACATGGGGAGATGATCAATGAAATTATTCAAGGTCTGGATTAACTAAGTTTAAATCATAGCACATATGTTTGTGATCTTTAATGAGATAAAACTGATGACTCTACTGGAACACTGTAGTGAGTGCGACTAAAAAAATCCTGTCTGAATCTCATTCAGCTCTGATACTTTCTCTTTTCTTCTTAGCTATTGCTATTGACTTTAGAATATTTTCCAGGGCTTATGCTGTGGCATAGCAGGTAAAGCTGCCGCCAGCAGTGACAGCATCCCATATGGGAGCTAGTTCGAGTCCCAGATGCTCTACATCTAATTCAGTTCTCTGCTGTGGCCTGGGAAAGCAGTAGAAGATGGCCCAAGTCCTTGGGCCCCTGCACTTGCACGGGAGACCTGGAAGAAGTCTGGCTTTGGATCATCTCAGCTCTTGCCTTTGCAGCCATTTGGGAAGTGAACCAGCAGATGGAAGATCTCTCTCTGCTCTCCCCCCTCTCTGTAACTGTGCCTTTCGAATAAATAAAATACTTTAAAAAAAAAAAAGTCTTTTCAAGTTTCTAAGATACTGCCTGTCACCTGCAGTCTCTGTTGCATGCAACAATATCCAAGAGTTACAAGTATTACTTTTTTAAAAAAAGATTTATTTATTTCTTTGAAAGGCAGAATTACAGAGATGCAGAGGTAGAGAGAAAAAGGTTTTCCATCCAATGGTTCACTCTCCAAATGACCACAATGGCCAGGGCTGCGCTGATCTAAAGCCAGGATCCAGGAGCTTCATCCAGGTCTCCCATGCAGGTTCAGGGGCTCAAGGACTTGGGCCATCTTCCATTGCTTTCCCAGGCCACAGCAGAGAGCTGACTAGGAAGTAGAGCAGCTGAGAGTAGAACCAGCACCCACATGGGATGCTGGTACTGCAAGCGGTGGCTTTACCTCCTATGCCACAACACCAGCCCCATAGGTATTACTTTTTTTTTTTTTTTTTTTTTTTTTGACAGGCAGAGTGGATAGTGAGAGAGAGAGAGACAGAGAGAAAGGTCTTCCTTTTTGCTGTTGGTTCACCCTCTAATGGCCGCCGCGGCCGGCGCATCGCACTGATCCAAAGCCAGGAGCCAGGTGCTTCTCCTGGTCTCCCATGCGGGTGCAGGGCCCAAGCACTTGGGCCATCCTCCACTGCCTTCCCGGGCCATAGCAGAGAGCTGGCCTGGAAGAGGGGCAATCGGGATAGAATTCGGTGCCCCAACCGGGACTAGAACCCGGTGTGCCGGCGCCACAAGGCGGAGAATTACCCTGTTAAGCCATGGCGCCGGCCTATAGGTATTACTTTTGCAAGTGACATCTGCCTAGGCCCAATAGTACACTTAGGCCAATTCACCTACAAAATTACTCTTATTTTTTTAAATAAAGATTTATTTATTTATTTATTTGAAAGGCAGAGTTACAGAAGAGGGAGAGATCTTCCATTTGCTGGTTCAATCCCCAAAGCTGCAAAGGCTAAGGTTGGGCTAAGTTGAAGCCAGGAGCAAGGAGCTGCATTCGGGTCTCCCACATGGGTGGCAGGGCCCAAATACTTGGGCCAACTTCTGCTTCTTTCCCAGGTACATTAGCAGGGAGCTGGATTAGAAGTGGAGCAGCTGGGACTCGAACCAGCACTCATGGGATGCCCGTATTCTGCACCACAGCACTGGCCCCAATACATTACTTTGAATCCGTGGAATATAAAAGTCCCATATAAATATTAGTATGGTATCATTTACAAATAAATGCAAGAGTGAATTTAACATCAAATGAGAATAATCATTAGCAAAAAAAAAATCATACTATGAAGGAATTAAAACTAGCTGAGCATTATCTTTCAAATGTATTTCTAAATCATGATGCAAATTATTGGAGAAATAAAATTAAACAAAAATCTCCTCCAGACTAAAGTCTTCTCCAGAATGGTGGTGGAGAAAGAAAACCATTTCATCACTGAATAAGCAGAGAGAGAGAGAGAGAGAGAGAGAGAGAGAGAGGTCTTCCATTCACTGGTTCACTCCCCTGATGGCCGCAATAGCTGGAGCTGAGCTGATCTGAAGCCAGGAGCAGGAGGTTCCCCGGGGTCTCCCACATGGACGCAGAGGCCCAAGGACTTGGGCCATCCTCTGCTGCCTTCTCAGGCACATCAGCAGGGAGCTGGATCGAAAGAGGCGCAGCCAGGATTTGAACTGGCACCCATATAGGATGCTGGTGTTGCAGGTCAGGGCTTTAACCCGCTGCACCACAGTGCCAGCCCCCAGGCATGTTTTCAAGGTAGATAATAACTAGTTCTCAAGGGACTAATGGCACCATTTGTCACCACACATCACTCACATTAACTTCATTGGTAATTGGAGTGATAAGCTATGTGAGCTAATTGGCTTTATCCAGAGGAAAAACAAATTGCTGCCTTTTTAAACAGGAGGGTGTTTGCAACATGGAGCCAGGTCCCCAGGAGTCAGTGCATCGGGTGCCATCTCCCCTGACGCTCTCCCTTTGGAGGGGTCCTGGTGAAAGGCACCGATGTAGGTCTGGCTTTTTCACAGGGAGAATTAAGACCCTTCATTTGTACTAGTCTTTACACAAGGCCTTATTTTGCACTTGATCTTAGCCAAAAGGCTAGTGGTTGCATGTACATGTCTTGATTTGACTGTAAGAGCCTAGGGCGATAGAGTTCAATTGCATTCAACAAACAGGTCCAGGAGTGTCTCTCACACGCCCTGCATGTGCTGGGCGAATCAGAAATTCGTTATCCTATTTTAAAACAAAAAGTTCAGCGGCCGACAGTGTGGCGTAGTAGGTAAAGCCACCACCTGCAGTGTCGGCATTCCATATGGGTGCTGGTTCGAGTCCTGGCTCCTCCACTTCCAATCCAACTCTCTGCTATGGCCTGGGAAAGCAGTGGAGGATGGTCCAAGTCCTTGGGCTCCTGCATGGAGACCTGGAAGAAGCTCCTGGCTCCTGGCTTTGGATCGGCACAGCTCTGGCCATTGCAGCCATTTGGGAAGTGAACCAGCGGATGGAAGACCTCTCTCTCTCTCTCTGCCTCTCCTCTCTCTGTGTAACTCTGAATTTCAAATAAATAAATAAATCTTTAAAAAATTTAAAAAAAAACTCAGAAAAATGTAAAAATGTTGAGTTTGGTGCTGAGATTCCTTTGGTAGTAAACGTTGACCCAGTTACTTGAGACTAAGTATAATCTCTATTTAGTCCACTGGCTATGAATAATCTTAATATGTTTTGCAGAGAACAATTGTTGTGCTTGAATACTGAGCAATTTCTCAGAACCTGCTTAGTTAACTTCTCTTATTTTTATACTTTTATTTTTTGAAGGAAAAAAACCACTAGAACATTGGAGCAGGGATGGGGAGTGGGGGGTTAAATTCAACAGGAGGGTACTCCCCAAAGGAAGTAGAAAAATGGAATTAAAAGACAAGTGAGGGGCAGGTGTTGTGGCACAGCGGATTAAGCGGCCATTTGACCCACATCCCAAATCAGTGGCTGAAGCATTTTGGACCCTGCCACTTACGTGGAAGACCTGTTTGGAGTTCTCGTCCAGCCCTGGTCTTTATGGGCATTTGGGAAGTGAGCCATCAGATGGAAGACCTCTCTCTCTCTCTCTCCCCTTCTCCTTCCTTCCTCCTCTTTCTCTGTCACTCTGTCTTTCAAATAAACAATAAATTAAAACCTTTTTTTAAAAAAAAAACCTAAGATGGAAAACTGTTAAAAGATAAGTTTATCTTCCTGCAAAAAAGTAATTGAAATTTATGCACAAGGTCTTTAAAAAAGTTCATGGAAAATATGTGTGACTAAAAAAAAGTATGCAATTTTATATTTTTGGCACCAACATAAACACTCTTCATTCTATCTGTGAACTTTCTGAAGTACTCTCACACATAGAAGTGGTATTTTAAAAAATTTAATTTCACACCCTGCATGAAGCTGAGCTCCTAGCCTAATGTCTCTGGTGTAGATTTCCTCAAGCCCCAGTATCTCTCCCTCAACTTGCAGACTCACTACAGGAAGGGACCAGCAGAAGGGTAAAGCCAGAGCCAAGACCCTGAATCACACAGAATCAATGACTCCTGAGGTCAACGCCTCACAGCAGCCTGTCTTCTGAGAGCTGCAGGAACTCAGAGGCATTGATCAGAGTAATGCCCAAACTAGCCACAGACTCCAGGGAGACCAGAGCCCGCTCTCACCATTTCGGGGAAATATGGCGGCCCCTATCACTGCCCAACCAGAGGGACTCCGTCCAGTTTTCCCATGTGGATGGCAGACACTTTAGTACATGAGCAGGGTGTACACTAGCAGGAAGCAGAGGAGCCGGGACTTAAACCAAGTGGGATGGGGGCATCCCAAGTGGAGACTTAAGCCATTGTTCCCACTGCCCAGCCCTCAACCCCCACTTTCTTTCTTTCTTTTTTTTTTTTAATTTATTTGACAGAGTTAGACAGTGAGAGAAACAGAGAGAAAGTGCCTGTGCGGTATATGCTTACACTCACATGTGTGCATCTGTGTGCATGTGTGCATCTGTGTGCAGTAAGCATTTACATGCACATGCGTGTATGTGTGCATGCATGTGTGTGAGTGCATGAATGCATGTTTCGTATGCACATTCTAGACCCACTCTGAAGCAACTGAATCAAATCCTGTGGAGGAGAGGTCCAGGAATCAGCATTCTAAAGAGATAGCCCTGAGGAGACTCTGAAAAGCTGCAAGATTAAGAACTGGCAGCTCCAACTCAGAGAAATCTAAGCTAGACCTTTGCTTTTCCCTGCCTTTTGGTTCTCTCTGGTCCTTGGGAATTTCAGTGCTAACACCACTTAATGATTAATGTCCCTCCTTCCCCACTTCTGTCCCTACCCCTACATTCTTGCTCTTCCTCATTGCTTAGATAAAATCTGGGCTCAGAGGAGATGGGGGGGGGACTCAAAATTTACAATAAGAAAAACCAAAAAGGGAAACCCATCCATGAGACAATTAGAAGGTTTAGGTATCTTCTGGATGGTTAATACTTCCCTTATTCTAGAAGACAGATGCGCAACTCATGATTCTGAGCTCTGGTCCTCTCAGTGAAGAGAGGGTGCTGAGGGAAGCAGGAGCACAGGACACTAACTGGGGAGGCGTAGCACAGAGGTTTCCTAATGAGCTGTGCCCTTCCATCCAGCTTGTGTTTGCCAGATTATCTTGCTTGGTGAAAGAATGACATACTTGCTCAAGGAGTCCTGGTGAGTCCTGTGACAATGTCATGCCAAGGCAGACTTTCGGCATGTTAGGGTGTGATGCACAACACAGGGCTTTAGGAATAGGGGGAGGACATGGCAGCTTAGCCCAGCACCTGCTTCACCCAGATGATGCCAATTAAGGCAGAGGCGTCCAATCACCAGCATGCCTTGGAAATTCCGAATCCTGGTCCTGCAACCTCCACCAATCACTCATTTTGAGGAGCTGAACAGGCCAGCATCATCCTTACCTGTTAACACACGGGCCTCTCCAAAGTTCCTCTAGCACTATCAAGTTTCTGTTTAATTTGACTAGTTGAATCCTTTCAGTACTCACAGAAATCTAAATACTTTGGCCAGTCTTGTTTTGGCCCAAGACTACATGCCAGATGTTAAAACCATCAAAGAACAACCTACCTTTTTCCTTTTGGGCAATGATATAATATCAATCAAAAAAAAACAAAACAAAACAAAATAATTTACTTTCCTATGGCAACCAGTCAAAACCAGCAGAGAGATCATAGTAATCAGAACTATATCTAAAAAAAGACCACATATAATTTCTTATATTCTTTTTTAATGCATACTTTGTCTTTTTTTTTAAGATTTATTTATTTATTTGGAAGGCAGAACTGTGGGGAGTTGTGGGGGGAGGGGGGAGGGTGCTCCTCCATCTGCTGGTTCACTCTCCAAATGGTCACAATGGCCAGGGCTGAGCCAGGACAAAACCAGGAGCCAGGAGCTTCATATGGGTCTACCACTTGGGTGCAGGGACCCAAGCACTTGGGACATACTTGGCTGCTTTTCCCAGGCCATTAGAAGGGAACTAGATCAGAAGTAGAGCAGCCAGGACATGAAATGGTGCCCATATGGGATGTTGGTATCTGAGGCTGTTACCGGAGAAATTGCAGGGTTCTTGTCTTCGCGCAAGAAAGAATTTAGGCGTGAGACAGAGAGTAGTGGGAGGTAAAATAGTAAGGTTTATTAAGAAGGAACATCTGTAAGGACGGATGGGCACCTCTCCAGACAGGGCCTGAGAGTGCCCAGTCCCTCAGACTGGGGGAGAGCGGGGCTGCATGGGTGAGTGGAGAGTACACCCGGCCAGGCCAGGCGGGCGGCTCAGCAAAGATGCAGAGAGCTGAGCGCGCAGTCCAGTTGAGGCTGGGGGTTTTTAAGGAGATGGGTCTTACTTCCCCACCTCTGCTCCTCTTGGAACAAAGGGCTTTTTGGATGTAAATAGAAAAACTTCTCTTGAAGGTCTGAAACAAAGGACTTTATGGATGCAAATGTTATCAGACCTGAGGAAGGGAGCAGGGTGTTTGACATGCAGATACTGGGCTGCACCTGGGAGATTGTGGAAGATTTATCAGGCAGGAAGCAGGAGGGGTGAGGGCCTCCACCTGGCAGGTTATCAGGTAAAAGGGGGCAGGGCAGGCAGGATGCGAAATCTGGGCTTCCCCTGAAACATTGTTAGGATGACTTTGAGATGCAGATGCATATAGATGTCTTCTGTTTAGGCCTGTCACACACACATAAGCTCATAACTGACTTCCTACCTAACATTCCCCCCTCAAGAGGTAATACCCAAAATTCTTTTTGGGATTATGGATGAAGTTTTGTCTTCTGTAACTTCTTTAAAGCTGGCATGTGGGCGTCGAGGGAGATTTGGGTATTTTCTCTTGCTATCTGTCTTATGGTATGTGACAGTAGCCTTAGAAAGACTGTGTTGTTTGGTCCAGGGGGCTGCTCAGGTCGTCCAGTGGGATGGGCTGGAAGCCTTGTCTGACGACAATTTGGAGTTTAACAGCTCTTAGTCTGCTAGAGACAAAACGAACAAGGGCATTAAAAACACACGGTCCAAAGAGAAGCAGCAAGATTACAGAAGTTATTGGGCCAAGGAGAGGAAATAGCCAAGATTTTTATGACCAGATGTTAGGCCAGAAATCCCAGCCCTGCTTGGCCTGGTCCTGGAGCTGTTTGGAATTGTCCAGGAAAAGTACAAATTTGGGTTTGTACCTGTCCAGTCTGACCCAGAAACAACATTCTTCCTGGAGCATGGCACAGATACCCCCTGGAGCAGCAGTTAGCATGTTTAATACTTTTTTTTTATATAACCTTTTGTGACTTTTACACACCCTCTTTAACTTACTTTAAACATTTTACCATTTTCATTTCAGTCTAGAGTAAACTAGCCATTAGGATAAAGTCATTTTTACAAACCATGTCCTTTTCTTATTTAAAAAGCTCTTTTCTTTTTAGCCCTTTTTACCAACAACACTCTTTTCTTTTAAACCTTTTTTACCAAGTACACATTTTTATACTTGATGTTTTTTATAGAGCCTGGTTGGCTCTTTTTACCTTACCAGAAGACTAAGGTCTCCATGTAGAGTGAAGATGTCTTAAAAATCCCTTGTGTGATTTAGAGTTCTGGTTTAGGCAATTAGTTTTGCTAGCTGAGCAAAAGTTCCTGGGGGCAGAGCACGTTTCAATAACGTGCCATGCTGTAACTGTTGCATACTCTGAGAAGCAGGTCCTGTCTGACAAAGCTGCTTCCATCTATGAACCAAACTTTATTTGCATTAGTTAGGGGGCTGTCTTTTAGGTCCCTTCTGCTGGCATAGATCAAGTCAATAGCCTCAGTACAGGAGTGGAGGGGACCACTTTCCCCTGGAACTGGCATTAAAGTAACTGGGTTTATGCCTTATTTTTACCTGAGGGTTTTCTAGAAGGAGGACCTGATATTTTAGTATTTTACTATCTGTGAGCCAGTGAAAGCCCTTTTGCTCTAATAGAGAATTTATTTGATGTGAGGTATAAAGGGCGATATTTTGCCCCAGTGTAATTTTAGATACCTCCTCTGTCAGTAAGGCAGCTACTGTCATTGTCTTTAGGCAGTGAGGCCATCCTTGTGTAACCATGTCTAAGGTTTTAGAAAAGTAGCCCACAGGTTGCTTAACAGGTCCCAGATCCTGAGTTAACCCTCCTAAGGTGACTCCCTGCCTCCCAGTGATGTACAGCTGGGAGGGTTTCTCTGGGCTTGGCAGTCCTAGCACAGGGACTTTAGCCATAGCATCCTTTAGCTGAGCTAAGGCTGTGGTTTGCTCTTTCCCCCAAAGGAGGGGGCTCTGCTTTGGCTGCCTGTTAAGAGCCTGGTTTAGGAACTGTGCTATTTCCCTGTATCTAGGAACCTGTAACCTGATAGAGAAAAGCTGGGACTGCCTGAAGTTTGCAGAAGTAGGAATTTGCTGCATGGCCCATATCCTCTCTGGGGCTGGTTTTCTCTCCCCAGGGGAGAGGACAAGGGTTAAATAGTTAACACTTTAATGGACTAGCAATGCTTTGTTTTCCTCCAGATACCTAGTAGCTAGTTTTGCTAGCAAGTTAAGCCAATGTACAAGACTAGAGTCTCAGGCTGGGAAAGGAGACAGACTAACAAATCATTTACATTTAACCATCTACATTATGGATTATTGTGCACCCCCCTCAAGAGATAGGCCCTTTAAGTCCTCAGTGAGGACCTGTCCAAATAGGTGCAGGACTATCTGAGTTAGCTGTTACTGAAAGCCCTGTTTTTAGGAACTGGCAGGGAGGACTTTCTCTAAGCTTAATACTATTGGATAGACGTTTAAGGCCTGGCTGGGTGTGTGAGGCCCAGACCTATCCAGGGGGTGCTGGAAGAGAATTGCAAGAGATGCGAATCTCCTTTAAGGGAGGCACCCTGTTGACTTGCATTACCTGGCTGGACTAGGAGGAGAGCTTTAATAGGAGGCTGGTAGAAATAGGCAACTTGCGTTTTACTGACCCTAGGCCATCCCCTCAATAGCAGTGGCTGGAGCTAGAAGCTAGGCAGAGGCTGGGCAGAGCTAAAGGCTTTTTAGCTCGGGGCCACAGGGTCTGCGGTTCTGAACCAGGAGTCCTTCGACACCCAGGGAAGTTCCGTGTCCAGTGGCCATGCTCTTGGCAGAGCTGACAGAAGGCAGTTTCTGTCACGACAGCTGCTTGCCTAATGCCCTGGCTCCTTATATCAGCAACAGGTGCTGTTTGGGGTGCACTGGCCTTGCTGGGTCTCCTTGACGGCAGATTACCGTGCAGAAAGCCATTGATTGGCCTGTTGCCTATCCTTATATCGCTCCTGCTGCTAGCTTGTTCCTCGTTCTCCTGGTCTCTAATAAAGTAGACCAAGGAGGCAGCCTCTATGTCAGTCAAGGGGGTGCTCAACCCAACCCTGATTTCTTTAATATCAGGGTGAGCTAAAAAAAACTATGGTCATGGGCAAATTTTGACACTTAGTATTTTTCTGCGAGTTAAGACCGTGCCCATGAGGAGAACTATGACCTTTTAGGTAAGATCAACTGTGGTGACCTGTTTGCATACTTTGAGGTCATTAGTACAACTTTCTATTTATCCCTTAATTTGGTTTAAAAGGGGAGTTCTGCCCATTTACCGCGTACACTGAAAAATTGATCTAGCTGTCACATTATTTCATAGTTTAACCTCTTATTTTGGCTATGCTGTTTGGCCAGGCATTATTACAGAGAAGGTCAACCATTCCTTACATAAGGTCTGGGGATCAAACCGTACATCACAGTGGAGAGTCCTGCAGAACTGTAGTAACTTCCCTTCTGGAAGAGAAAAGAGGAGAAGTGAGGCAACGAGTCGGGTCTCTAGACTGACTTCCTGGGCTTTCAGATTTAACTGGCAGTTTAACCAGTGCTTACTGCGTAGCCTGACTTAGAGGAGAAATTGTGGCAGACGTCTCTGCCATCCTTTGGCTTCCGGATTATTTACCGTGTAGCCAGTGGGCTATGGGCCTGGGTTTCCGGGTTTAACTAGTCTTACCGTGTAACCCATAAGTTTTTGGGCTTCAGGGCTTTCACCGTGTAGCCTGTGGACACTAGAGTTTTCTTGGGCTCCTGGAACCTGGTTCTCTAGCACCTGCCGCATAACCATCTCCCATCGTCTCTAAGTCTCTTTTGGAACACTTTCTCCCTTTTGGCTAGACCTCCCGTTTGATCCACATTTAAACTAGCAATACATTTGAACTAGCAATGCCTGGTTGTTCAGCATTAGCTGGACAGAGACTTCGTCAGTCCCTCTTTAAAGGATCTGGCTTCTGAGCCAGAGACTGGAGCAGCTAGAAAGAAACACGTTTATAGCTGAAGTTTAGTATCATTTCACATCTTGGCACCACTTTTAATCTAAACAGCTGATTGGTTATTATCTCTGCAAGATGAGAGATATCTCTTTTGACATCTCCAGGGGCCCTCTGGGGATGTCAAAAGTCCGGATAATTTAGAACTTTGATTTTTAGAAAGTCTGTTAAAGGTGCCAAGAGAACTTAGAGTATCTGGTCAAAATAGAATTCTGTAACATCCTGAAATGATAGCCATTTATTAGTCAGGGTGATTTTTACACTTTTAAACCAGATCTGATCATAATAATTAACAATGCTTTTCATCAATCTGAACTTAACAGAGACAGTAGAGTACACAATAGATTACTTTGGCAGAACATGAATTTTATATCTCTTGTCGAATAAACCAGAAATAAAAAACCTTGAACATAAGGGTTTACATAGTTCAGAACTATTTAACAGAGTCAAAAAGAGCTTACACGACCTAACTTTAGAAATGGCAGAGTAACTGATTCAGCAGACACTGTTAAAATAGACGTTACAGTTTTTGCAAAAACAGATTCCAAGATTTACGACTTAGACCATTTCCAGATATTTACTAACATTAGTGCACAATTTTTTAAAAACCTCATTGTTGTAACAGAAGATCAGACTTTAACTTTAGGTCAATGTAATTTTGGCATTAGCACTCAAAGAAAACTCTGTAAACAATTTAAAGTTGTAAACCTTTTAAAACTTTTCATGACTTGCTCACACCTTCTGAAACTTTATACCTGTAGTTACTTTTACATAGTCTTGAATTGTTATGTATGGACAATTTATGAGAATACATGCTAACAAACTCAGTCTCTCTTATCGAATTTAAGATGTGAAAAGTACAATACATTTTTCCACATTTTGCTTAGCATTGATGCCTAGATGGCTTAAGACACTGAGTTATTAATGAATACCACACCATTATTTGAATTAAAAGTCAAAATTACATTTCCATGCTTTTAAGTAACATAAAAATAACTCCTCCTGGACAGCAAACATGGACACAACTTTGAAAAGATCTTCATCGTTAAGAGAAACATGTTTAAAGCATATCAAAGACATGTGTAAAACCGAGCAAGTGAGCTATCAAGCAAACCGAAGGGCTTTGGCATTAACTTAATTCTCTGAACCAATGTTAACAACATAAAGGCTTGTATACACAGAATTTACTCTTATTTTTATAAGACCACTCTAGCTGGAAAGCAAAACCATGAATACAGCATAGGTCTGACACCATTTACAACATTTTAATACATTTCACATAATCTGAATTGACTCAAGCAGCTGTTACTTTAACAAATTTTAGAGTCTCATCCTTTGAGAGTTCCAGGGATCCGACTGGAAGCCCAAAGTTGGAAGACTCGGTTTAGAATTTAAGCTGTCAAGAGTTAAGCGGTTTAGCCAACAATTAGTACATTTCTGATCAGTTGGGTAATCACTCAAACACTGGAAACAGATAAACAACATAGACAACTTCGCGTTGCAGTTTTCCCAATCAAGACTCATAATGGCAATAGAAAAACGCGAAACCTTCAAGGCACGTGAACGAACACTCTCAGATAAGTCAGGGACAGCAGCACAGAAAAGAACTAGACATCAGCATATGAGCCCATTGCTTAGGTTTCCATTAACTGCAAAGAGAAAAACCCATCAGGTTGGAAAGGGTTAATGGCTTAAGGTTCTGGCTCCCTTAGGTAAGGCCAGCAGTAGTATTGAATTGGAAATTCCTCCAGGAGAGGAAAAAAAGGCAGCCCTGGGGGGGGGGGCGCTTTCCATAGGGATATCTGGCTATGCCTGCCTGGGTGCAGCAGGCCACGTGGACTGGAATAGAGTGCAGAGAAAGGTTGTGGTCCCCCATTTACAGGGAAGACTGCGCACACCTGGGCCTGGCAGGACTGGCCGTGGGGTTGGGTAGGTGCGCCATTTCACCAAGAGTGCTGGGAACCTCCTATAATTCAGCCAAAGCCAGATCAATCAGGACTACTGCAAACAGTCAATTAAAACAGACAGTTAACTTGAGCTCCTTTCCAGATTCAGTCCTCAGACAATCAAAGCTTAGCAACAGTAATAGCTCACAAAAACTTCAAGACGCACCAAAGCTACCATAAGCTGCAAAGACGGACAGCCTTCTACCAGGTTGGAAAGGGTTAACTGGTAACAGCTTATCCCTAGGTGGAATTCCCTCTTACTTTCTCCTGGCCAGCGGTATAGGAAGCCCCGGGGGAAGGGTGGAAAGTGACAGAGGACAAGATGCGAGCGACTGCCCTCACCTTCCACTACGAATCTCAGCCGGAGGAGAGCAAAGGGAAAAGACCCTGGTGTCTGGGGGCTGAGTGGGGTTCGAAATCTCCTATCGCTCAAGAGTGCCCACTACCTAGTTGTCTGAGTTTACCTGGAGGGCCAATATTAGCCTCGACCGAAGCTAAGCCCTGCTCGCGTAGCAGTAGGCAGCGTGACCAGGCGTCCCTCCAAGAGAGAGACCTGGTCCTCGGGTCGCGGTCCGGCCGCCGGGAAGCCAAAGCGAGCTCAGGGGGTCTCCACGCTCTCAGGCAACTGCCCTTCTTAGTCGCCCTCCCGTTCCTAACAATCCCTCTGGAGTTTCGGCCGTAGCTAAGCCGTGGCCGGGGGGACTCCGCGTTCTCGGAGAGCTGTGGGGTGCCGGACACTCAACGGTCACTTCCACAGATCCGGTCCCGCTTGAGGGAAGGAATACTGACCTCCGATGTCTTCTCAAACTCCTGGCTGGCTCGCCAAAAATGTTACCGGAGAAATTGCAGGGTTCTTGTCTTTGCACAAGAAAGAATTCAGGTGTGAGACAGAGAGTAGTGGGAGGTAAAATAGCAAGGTTTATTAAGAAGGAACATCTGTAAGGACGGATGGGCACCTCTCCAGACAGGGCCTGAGAGAGAGTGCCCAGTCCCTCAGACTGGGGGAGAGCGGGGCTGCATGGGTGAGTGGAGAGTACACCCGGCCAGGCCAGGCGGGCGGCTCAGCAAAGATGCAGAGAGCTGAGCGCGCAGTCCAGTTGAGGCTGGGGGTTTTTAAGGAGATGGGTCTTGCTTCCCCACCTCTGCTCCTCTTGGAACAAAGGGCTTTTTGGATGTAAATAGAAAAACTTCTCTTGAAGGTCTGAAACAAAGGACTTTATGGATGCAAATGTTATCAGACCTGAGGAAGGGAGCAGGGTGTTTGACATGCAGATACTGGGCTGCACCTGGGAGATTGTGGAAGATTTATCAGGCAGGAAGCAGGAGGGGTGAGGGCCTCCACCTGGCAGGTTATCAGGTAAAAGGGGGCAGGGCAGGCAGGATGCGAAATCTGGGCTTCCCCTGAAACATTGTTAGGATGACTTTGAGATGCAGATGCATATAGATGTCTTCTGTTTAGGCCTGTCACACACACATAAGCTCATAACTGACTTCCTACCTAACAAGGCCACAACTTCACCCACTATGCCACAATGCTGGTCCCATGATGATCTTTTTAAAAATCCACATTTATTTGTTTATTTGAAAGGTAAAGTGAGAGAGAGAGAGAGAGAGAGAGATCATCCATCAGCTGGTTCATTCTTCAAATGGCAGCAACAGCCAGGGCTGGGCCAGGCTGGAGCCAGAAGCCAGGAACTCTATCCTGGTTTCCTACACGGGTGGTAGCAGGGGCCCAAGTACAGGAGACATCTTTTGCTGCCCTCCCAGGTGCATTAGCAGGAAGCAGGATCAGAAACAGAGTAGGCATCACGCAAAGCAGCACTCCAATATGATATGCTGCTGTTGCAAGGGGGTAGCCTCACCCACTGCACTGCAATGTCAGCCTTTGGCTTTATCCTTTTGACACTGACATGGTTAACTAGTCTCCAAAACTCATTGAGGTAACTGCTGGAAACTTTGGACAGAATCTTCCAGCAGAATTCCCCATAACCTCATCCCTCCAGGATGTCGTGAGCTCAGTTTCTTTCATGAGAAGTTGCACATTTCCACTTACTTAGCATCTCCAGGCAGCAAATAACACCCAGGAAGCAATTTCAGGGCCATCAGCCATTCGAGTCATCCACAGCTTGAGACCAACTCCCTGACCCCAGAGAACCCTGGGGAATGAGAATCAGGTCAGAAAGGACCCAAGACTCCAAGCCCAGCAGCCCCCCGGGGTCCTCCTGAGCAATCTGGGCCTCTTGGCTCTCTGGGTATTCCTACACGTGAACAGGTAGAATTACTAATGCTACACAAGAAGAAGACATTACCGGGGAAGTTTTGGGCGCAGTAGTTATGAGGCTGCTTGGGATGCTTCTGCCCCACATCAGAGTACTTGGTTCCGGTTCTGGCTCCGCTTTCAGTTCTAGCTTCCAGATAATGCAGGCTGGGAGGCAGCTGGTGATGGTTCAAGTATTTTTCTGCCACCCATGTGAGAGACTTGGATTGAGTTCTGGGTGCCTGTCTTCGCCTGGCTGTTATGGCATTTGAGGAGTGAACCAGTAGATAGATAGATCTCTCTGCTTTTCAAATAAGATGAAGAAAAAATTATTTAAAATTTTTTAAATTTACTGAGCCTAAAATGTTATTTCCCATTTACAAGCCACTTTTATTAACTTTTATGCAGCATATATGATAAATGACTCAGTATTATAGTATCTCTATTATTAACTACTATGCACCTAGTGTTTGTTATGATTCTGACAATGTGCTAAGCATACCATATGCATTATGTCATAAAGCATGTCTAAAGTTTTACGAGAGGCTGAGTAGCTTTCATAATCTAGTGTGTGATATAATTTGTATTATAAAATGGCATTAATCACCTCATTCAATTGTGATGTCAATTCTTTCAGGAGCTAATTAACTTAAATTTTTTAAATTTAATTTATTTGAGAGATAGAGAAACAAAGCTATCGTTCACTGGTTTACTCCCCAAAGACCCACAATGGCTGAAAGCCAGGAGCTAGAAACACAATCCAGGTCCCACACGTGGGTGGCAGGAACTCAGTGACTTGAGCCATCACCACTGCTTCCCGGGTTCTGTGTTAGCAGGAAGTTGGAGTCGGGAGCTAGAGCTTGGACTCTAATCCAGATATTTGCATATTGGATTCAGGTGTCTTAACTATGATGCTAAATGCCTACTCCTGCTAATTAACTTTTTTTTTAAGATTTATTTATTTATTTGAGAGAGTTACACAGAGATAAAAAGAAAGGCAGAGAGAGAGAAAGAGGTCTTTCATCCACTGGTCCACTCCCCAATTTGCTGCAACAGCTGGAGCTGTGCCGATCTGAAGACAGGAGCTTCTTCCAGGTCTCCCACACAGGTGCAGGGGCCCAAGGACCTGGGCCATCTTCTACTACTTTCCCAGGCCATAGCAGAGAGCTGGATCGGACATAGAGCAGTGGGTCTTGAACTGGTGCCCATATGGGATGCTGGTGCTTCAGGCCAGAGCGTTAACCTGCTACACCACAGTGTCTGACCCCTGCTAATTAACTTTCAAACAGAAGCTAAAATAGTGTGATTTAAATGAGTCATGGGGAACATTTGTTGAAGAGTGGTAGATACAGGTGAAAGCGTTTGATTCACAGGCCAGCGTTTTGGCGTAGTAGGTTTAAGCCACCACCTGCAAGGCCAGCATGCCATGCGGGTGCCAGAACTGCTCCAGTTCCTATCCAGCTCCCTGCTGATGTGCCTGGGAAAGCAAAGGAGGATAGCCTGAGAGCTTGGACCCTTGCACCCATGTCAGAGACCTGGAGGAAGCTTCTGGCTATGGCCTGACCCAGCTCCAACTTTTGCAAGTATTTGGGGGATGAACCACTGGATGAAAGATCTCTTTATTTATTTCCCTCTGTCTCTGTAACTCCACATTTCAAATAAATAAGTAGTTTTTTTTAGGTAAATTCAATATAATTGGCAGGAAAAGAAAAGATCTTAAATAGAAGATAAGGATATGGACTTCAATATTGACATTGATACCAAAACACATTTTAGCTCCATTCTCTATTATTCTCAAAATACTAGACTATAAAATTAAGAAATAGATCTTGAGTAACAGAGTAGTTTTGAGAACACACAAGAAATAAGACTTACATCAACAATGAATTTTTTTTAAAGATTTATTTATGTACTTGAAAGTCAGAGTTACACAGAGAGAGGAGAGGCAGAACGAGAGAGGTCTTCTATCCACTGGTTCACTCCCCAATTGACTGCAATGGCCCGAGCTGTGCCGATCCAAAGCCAGGGGCCAAGCCTCTTCTGGGTCTCCCATGTGGGTGCAGGGGCCCAAGGACTTGGGCCATCTTCTACTGCTTCCCCAGGCCATAGCAGAGAGCTGGATCGGAAATGGAGCAGCCGGGACTGGAACCAGTGCCCATATGGGATGCCAGCACTGCAGGTGGCATCTTTACTTGCTATGCCACAGCACCAGCCCCACCAACAATGAATTTTAAAATTTCTTTTAGTTCTCTGCTTAAGAAAAAAACTCAACGAGGGGCTATTGCTTACTATTGCAGTTAGGATGGTAATTAAGATGCCTACATCCCACATCAGATTACCTGAGTTCAATTCCCTGTTCCAGCTCCTAATTCCAGCTTCCTGCCAATGCCCACCCTGGGTGGCAGTAGTGATGGCTCAGAGTGATTGGTCACTGCCACCCATATGGGAGACCTGGACAGAGTTCCTGGCTATCAGGTTCAGCCCCAGCCAAGCTCCTGTCATTGAAGGCATTTGTGGATTAAACCAGTAGATACAAGCTCTGTCTCTCAAATAGATAAATAATTACTTTAAAAAGGAAAAAAAACTATTGAGTTAATATATTTAAATATATTTTACTCTAACCACATGCTTCAAAGAGCCTTAACTTTCAGTGATGGTGAATTTCAAGGATGATCACTATTTTTATGTTTTTAAAATAAGACAATGATAAACGTATGTCTTAGCAAAATAGCCAAGGCCAGTATGTCATCACAAAAAGAGGTTTATGTAGCTCAGTTTCAGAGAGCAAAATCTGGCTTCTGGTGAGGGTCTTCTGCCTGAGTCCCAACATCGTGGAACAGCAGTAAGGGTAGCAGTTCCCATGTGCACAAGAAAGGAACATGAGAGCTGGGTGGGGCCAGGCTTGTACCAGCCTGCTTTCATGGGAACTAACCCAAACCCTACAAGAACCCCCATCAATCCCTTCTGAATATGGGGCCCCACGACATAATCTTCTCTTACAAATGCCACCTCTTTTTTTATAGAAAACTTTTATTTAATAAATATAAATTTTGAAAGTACTACTTTTGGATTATAGCAGTTTTTCCCCCCATAACCACCCTCCTACTCACAAACCATCCCATCGCCTACTCCCTCTCCATCCCATTCTTCATCAATATTCATTTTTAATTATCTTTATATACAGAAGATCAACTTGGTATATACTAAGTAAAGATTTCAACAGACTACACCCACACAGACACACAAAGTATAAAGTACTGTTTGAAGAGTAGTTTTACTGTTAATTCTCATAGGACAACACATTAAGGACAGAGATCCTACATGGAGAGTAAGTGCACAGTGACTCCCGTTGTTGATTTAACAATTCCCACTCTTATTTATGACGTCAGTAATCACCCAAGGCTCTTGTCATGAGCTGCCAAGGCTATGGAAGCCTCTTGAGTCCACAAACTCTGACATTATTTAGACAAGGCCATAATCAAAATGGAAGTTCCCTTCTCCCTTCAGAGAAAGGTATCTCCTTCATTGATGGCCCCTTCTTTGCACCAGGATCTCACTCACAGAGATCTTTCATTTAGCTCATTTTTTTTTTTTTGCCACAATGTCTTGGCTTTCCACATCTGAAATGGTCTCATGGGCTTTTTAGCCGGATCTGAATGCCTTAAGGGCTGATTCTTAGCCCAGAGTGCTGTTTAGGGCACTTGCCATTCTATGAGTCTGCTTGTGTATCCCACTTCCCATTTGGGTCATTCTCTCCTTTTTAATTCTATCAGTTATTACTAGCGAACACCGGTCTTATTTATGTGATCCCTTTGACACTTAATCCTATCTTTATGATCTGTTATGAACTTAAACCGAATACTTTAACTAGGAAGATGGCATTGGTATCTGCCAACTTAATGGGATTTGGAGTCCCATGAAGCACCACTTCTTAAAGTTTCTACCACCCCACCACCACCATGCTGAGAACCAAGCCTCCAGCATGGAACTTTGTGTGGAGGGCTAGTGGGTGTCATACTCAAACCACATCCAAATGTAACAACTCGCCTAATGCATTCATTACAGTTTGTATTTTGAAAGTGATGAATTTTCTTTATGGGCATGATAGCGTATATTTAAGTACTTATACTTAAAGCCAAACATCCATGATTTGTTATCAGTGAAAACGTAGGTGATTAACCCCAGCTTTGCTGAGCTGGTTTATCTGCTGCACAGTCCCATTGATAAAAGCTCTAGGAGCCGGAGTTGTGGTGCAGCAGGCTAAGCCACTGCTTGCAATGCCAGCATCCATATCAGAGTGCTGGCTTGAGTGCTGTCTACTCTGCTTCCAATCCAGCTTCCTGCTAATGCACCTGGGAAAGCAACAGATAATAGGCCAAGTACTTGTCCCCTGTCACCCACATAGGAGAGTTCTTGGCTCCTGACTTCAGCCTGGCCCAGAGCTTGCTATTGTAGCCCTTTGGGGAATGAACTAGTGGATGAAAGACCTCTCTGTCTGCCTCTGCCTCTCTCTCTCTCTCTCTCTCCCCTCCCCCATCTCTTCCTCTCTCCCTCTCTCTCTCTCAGCTGCTCTGCCTTTCAACTAAATAAATATTTTAAAAATGAACACAAAAATAATAGCTCCATAGAGAATTAAGTATAATTATTCAAATAACAATTATGACTGCCTCATCACATTTACAGAAGCTTGTGAATTTATTTATTTCTATATCTTTAATTTGGCAAATGTTTAAATTAGATCTGAGTGGCAAGGTTCCCACCACTGGCACATTTAGAACAGAGTTATCACACTGCATATTCAATAGTATCTGGTATATTCATCTGTCTCTGAAAGCAATTTGTGATCAATTTTAGGAAGCTCACAAATTTGACATTTTGCCATTATTATCTTGAATACTTAAAAGGTTTTTTTTTTTTAATTTGAGAAGTAGAGCCATAGACAGGGAGAGGGAGAGACAGAGAGAAAGGTCTTTCATCTGCTGGCTTACTTCCCAAATGATCTCAATGGCCAGAGCTAGGTCAATCTGAAGCCAGGAGCTTCCTCTCTCCACAGGTGCAATGGCCCAAGCATCTCAGGCCATAGCGGGGAGCTGGATGGGAAATTGAGCAGCTGGGACATGAACAGGTGCCCAAATGGGATGCCGGCACCACAGGAAGAGGCCCAGACCACTACGCCACAGTGCCCGCCCCTATCTTGAATATGTTAAAAGACATGTTTATGTAAACTTGACTTTGGACAACAGCAGAGCTCTTAGTGCTTCCTACTCAACGTAAGTTCCATGGGAAGTACCCAGCATATTAACTGATGTCTTTGTTGAGGATGCTGTAACAAAGTTTGAGCGACTTGAGTGGCTTCCAGAAAGGGTATGTGTTTCTCCTTATGCCAGCTGGAGGTCTGAGACCAGAAAGTGAGCACGGCTGGGATTTGGTGAGGACTCACTCTCTTCCTGGCTGGCAATGGCAGCCTTCTTGCTGTGGCCTCCCAAGGTGGAGACAGAGCAAGCTCTCTGTGTGTCCTCTAATGAGAGCATGGACCCCATCCGCAAAGCTGCATCCACCATCACAACCTCATCCAAACTCCCAAAGACCCCACGTCACATTTGTGCACAGGGTTTCCACAAACAAATCTGAGAAGAGCACATTCAGTCCCTAATAGTTGGCTACAACTGCTATGATAAGACACCACACACTGGGTGATGTAACCAACAAAATTTTATTGTCCCTGAGTTATGGAGGCTTAAGGTGTGAAATCAGTGCAGCAGTGGTGTGGGTTCCTGCTCAGGGCTGTGTGAGAATCTGTTCCATGCTCTCTTCCCAACTTCTTGTGGCTTGTTGGAGACCTTTTTAAACATTTTTTAAAGATTTGTTTTGTTTATTTGAAAGGCAGAATTACAGAGAGAGAGAGAGAGAGAGAGAGATCGTCCATCTACTTCCAAAATGGCCACCAACAGCCAGGGCTGGGCCACACTAAAGCCAGGAGCCAAGAGTTTCATCTGGGTTTCCCCCCTGGTGCAGGGGTCCAAGCACATGGGCCATCCTCCACTGCTTTCCCAGGCACATTAGCAGGGAGCTGGATTGGAAGCGGAGTGGCCAGTGCCCATACAGGATGCTGGCACTGCAGGTAGCGGTTTAACCTGCTACACCACAGCACCTGCCTGTGGGAGACCTTTGACACTCCTTACCTTCTGCTGTGTCATCTCAGTCTGTCCTCATCATCACACACTGAGCTGCCTCTGTGTCCAAATTGTCCCTTTTACCTAAGGACAGCAGTCAGTTGGGTTAGGAGTACACCCTATTCCATTGTGATTCCATCTTTTTTTAAAAAATATTTATTTATTTGAAAGTCAGTTACACAAAGAGAGAAGAGAGGCAAAGAGAGAGAGAGGTCTTCCATCTGCTGGTTCACTCCCCAATTGGCCGCAATGGCCGGAGCTGTGCCAATCCGAAGCCAGAAGCCAGGAGCTTCCCCTGGGTCTTCCCATGCTGGTGCAGGGGCCCAAGGACTTGGGCCATCTTCTACTGCTTTCTCAGGCCTTAGAAGAGAGCTTTATTGGAAGTGGAGCAGCCAGGACTTGAACCAGTGGCCATATGGGATGCCGGCACTGGCTACACCACGGCACCGGCCCAATGTGATCCCATCTTAAGCCATGACATATGTAGGGAGCCAGTGCTGTGGCAATGTGGGTTAAGCTGCAGTTTGTGAAGCCTGCACCTCGTATCACAGCAACGGTTCGAGTTCCAGCTGCTCTGCTTCCCATCCAGCTGCCTGCTCATGCACCTGGGAAAGCAGCTGCAGGTGGTCCAAGTGCTTGGGCCCCTGCACCCACGTGGGAGTTCTGGTTTCTGGCTTCGGTCTGGTGCAGCCCCCTCCATGGCAGCCATTTGTCAGTGAACCAGTGGAGGGTTCTCTTCCTCTCTGTCACTTTGCCTTTCAAATAAATAAAATAAATCTTTAAAGCAAAAGCTCACCTGCAATGAGCTTATTTCCACATAAATTCGTACTAAACACTAACCTGTGGATGTGAGGGAGACATCCCTCAACCTGGAACACCGTTACCTTTAACACCTGTAGAACTCAGGAAAGGACGGGAAACACTATCGCTTTCAGGTGGTCCTTGGCTACATCTTTTTTTTTTTTTATGATTATGAAACATTATTTATTATGTAGTCTTAAGTTTCTCACCTGATATCTTTCTTCTGGGGGAGGTATTGCTATATTGAGATATGAGTCTGAGCTTGTGGAAATTCATTTACAAAAAGAAACTTGATCCGACATGTTGTCTGAGATCACTGCCCAACCAAATTAGCCATTTTCTCAGTTTCCTGCCATGGTCCCTTCCAGGTTAGAAAGAGATTTCTAAATTAGCTATTAAAAAGCATTTAATTTTGCATAAAGCAGCTTTTGCAACAGCCCCTTCATTAAAAGTCACTACTCAATAATTTATGTACCACTTAGGGGATTCAAATGATTTAGAAATTCTAGCAAGTAACATCACACAGATGGGGTTTCACTGGCATATGGTAACTCAAGGGAAATTCAAAATGCTAAGACGACTTGACTTCTGTGGGTTTGTATCCATCAGTCTACAGAGAAAGCTTCCAGCTCAATGCAGTCTCTGATGCGATGGAAGCCACAAAGGTGCTGGAAGTGTCCCAACTATTCACTTGAACTCTAGAGGTTCCAGAAGCTCTGAACGTTGTCCCAGCTCAGAGTAGAACAAGCAGGCTGATCACCAAAACAGATTTTCAGAGCTAAGTGATAGTCACATGGAAAGAAGACTCGCCACTTCTTTATTTTTTTTTTAAGATTTATTTATTTATTTATTTGAAAGTCAGAGTTATACAGAGAGAGGAGAGGCAGAGAGAGAGAGAGAGGTCCTCCATCTAATGGTTCATTCCCTAGGTGGCCACAACGGCCGGAGCTACGCTGATCCAAAGCCAGGAGCCAGGAGCTTCTTCCCGGTCTCCCACGTGGGTGCAGGGGCCCAGGGACTTGGGTCATCTTCTACTGCTTTCCCAGGCCATAGCAGGGAGCTGGACAGGAAGTGGAGCAGCCGGGTCTCGAACCGGTGCCCATATGGGATGCCGGTGCTTCAGGCCAGGGTGTTAACCCACTGCGCTACAGTGCTGGCCCCAGAAGACTCAGCTATTTCACACAAGGGTACATCTGTAGGTCCTTGGTGACCAAGCAGGCTCTGAGGATGTTGGAGGCCTCTGTCTGGTGAACGTTAGCCCAGGCCAGTTGCCTTGGGGACTCCTGCAGAGAGAGGAGTTCAAGGTCACATCCAAGGTCCCCTAAAATGATGAGCCGCACGGGCACTCATCTGTGATACCTTGATGGTGTTCAGGAAGTGTTCCTCCACCTGAACATCTGTTGCAGGACAACTTCAGGGCTGCTGCCCACCGTGCACAACGAGCTCCACTCAGTGAGAGCTGCTCAAGTTGTGTTCCACGTGTGGAATCACCAAGCCAGGGAGTTGAGTCCCTTGGTAGGTAAAACTCCACGGTCCCCTGGGGACTTTGGCTAGGACAGCTCTTAGTGAACTTGATTCCATGTTTTACATCCAGGTTGTTCCCAAAGCCTTAGCTCAGTTGTAAGTTTTAATAGCTTCAGTCATGTGGATGCCGCAGAGTTACAAAATGAGCATCACTTGGAAGACTCTCGAAATGTCTGTACTTGTTTACACTTGAGGTCTTTGAAAAAATAATTTTTGGCATTTCAGTGTTAGTGCCCCAGAAGATGGTAGATATGGAGTAAAATAAAAGATTAACTTGAGATTTATTATTTGGCCTCATGTGTAGAAAATCATACCTCTGGAAGCGAGGGCAAGCAGTTGGCCCAGCAGTTAAGATGTTAAGACACTGCTTGGAAACTCATAGAATGGCAGATGCCCTAAACAGCACTCTGGCCTCAGAATCAGCCTTTAAGGCATTCAGATCTGGCTAAAAAGCCCATGAAAGTTTCTCAGGCATGGAAAGCCAAGAAACTGTGGCAAAAAAAAAAAAAAAAAAAAAAAAAAAGAAGAAGAAAGAAAGAAAAAGAAAAAGAAAAAAATGACCTAAATGAAAGATCTCTGTAAGTGAGATCCAATGGAAAGAACAGGCCATCAAAGAAGGAGGTATCTTTCTCTGAAGGGAGGAGACAACTTCCACTTTCATTATGGCCTTGTCTAAATAAGGTCAGAGTTGGTGAACTCAAGAGGCTTCCATAGCCTTGGCAGCTCGTGACAAGAGCCTCAGGTGATTACTGACGTCATAAATAAGAGTGTCAATTTTTTTAATCAACAACGGGAGTCACTGTGCACTTGCTCCCCATGTAGGATCTCTGTCCTTAATGTGTTGTAGCATTTGAATTAATGGTAAAACTAGTCTTCAAACAGTACTTTATACTTTGTGTGTCTGTATGAGTACAAACTGTTGAAATCTTTACTTAGTATATACCAAGTTGATCTTCTGTATATAAAGATAATTAAAAATGAATATTGATGGGCCGTGGCTTAACAGGCTAATCCTCCGCCTTGCGGCACCGGCACACCAGGTTCTAGTCCCGGTCAGGGCGCCGGATTGTATCCCGGTTGCCCCTCTTCCAGGCCAGCTCTCTGCTATGGCCCAGGAAGGCAGTGGAGGATGGCCCAAGTGCTTGGGCCCTGCACCCGCATTGGAGACCAGGAGAAGCACCTGGCTCCTGGCTTCGGATCAGCAAGATGCGCCGGCCACAACGGCCATTGGAGGGTGAACCAACAGCAAAAAGGAAGACCTTTCTCTCTCTCTCTCTCTCACTGTCCACTCTGCCTGTCAAAAAAAAAAAAAAAAAAAAAAAAAAGAAAGTGAGCCAGCAGACAGATTTCTGTCTTTCTGCTTTTTAAATAATTATAGAAATTAATTTTTTTTCAAAATTCATGGGAATTTGAATTAAAGGATAAGTTTATTTTGGTGTAAAACTTTTTGAGGCCAGCGCCGCGGCTCACTAGGCTAATCCTCCACCTGTGGCACCGGCACCCCAGGTTCTAGTCCCGGTTGGGGTGCCAGATTCTGTCCCGGTTGCTCCTCTTCCAGTCCAGCTCTCTGCTGTGTCCTGGGAAGGCAGTGGAGGATGGCCCAAATCCTTGGGCCCCTGTACCCACATGGGAGACCAGAAGGAGGCACCTGGCTCCTGGCTTTGGATCGGCGCAGCGCGCCGGCTGTAGCAGCCATTTTGGGGGTGAACCAATGGAAGGAAGACCTTTCTCTCTGTCTCTCTCTCTCACTGTCTAACTGCCTGTCAAAAAAAAAAAAAAAAAAAGCAAATGGAGCAGCCGGGACTTGAACCGGAACCCATATGGGATGCTGGCTGGTGGCGGCTTAACCTGCTACTCTTTGCTGTCTGCCATCCCATTGCCTAGATTTTTCATGCTGTTTGTGTTTCTACATCGATATGTGTGCATGAGGGGGAACAATTGTGACATTCATGGACTGAAGGCTTTTCCTGAGGCTGTCTTCAGGCAGGCCATGGCTTGGTCAGCTATTTTGCCTTTAGTTCCAGTTGTACACTGGGGTGTGGTCTCCCTGGATCTTCTCCCATCCCTGTCTGTGACAGCGGCTGCAGGGGTGTGGGGGACTCCTCCCATCTCGGCAGAGGTGGGTGATCAGGGTTGTGGCAGTGCTAGGCCAAGTCTGGACTGGGTGTGAGTGGCTGTCCACACCCACCAAGGCTGTAGAAGGCTCTGGAAGGAAGCTGCGGTGGAGCTGGGCCTAAGACCAGGGCAGGCATGCGTGGCTGCCCACACTCTCCAGAGCAGAGGCAGAGTGGAATGGCAGTGCCTGCCAAAGGGTGGAGGCACACGGCTCTCCATGGCAACAGGCACTGCCCTGGCAGCGGGGTGACCTCAAGTCTGCAGAAGCAAGTGCCCCTGCTTTTATGGTCCTGGGTGGGAGCAGGACCCACCAGCTGCGCCAAGCCACTGGTCTTGTGCAGTGCAGGACGCTGCCCGAGCTAAGGCACTCAGCTCCCCGTTGCTTCTGCATCTAGGTGGGCTTGTGGGGGCTGCAGTACTGTTTGCTAGTGTGGCGAGATGCCTGGGGGTGGGGGTGGGGTCCCAGGGATGGGGACATGCAGGGGCTTCTCTCCCTTAGAGTAGCACATGGATTCCAATAGTGTTCCCTTTATCAGTGTGCTGCCACTCCGCCACAGACCACGTGAGTTCCTTCTCGGAAGCAAAGCTACTCTATGCCCTCCAGGGAGCTCCCCTGGCTGGGCTCCAAGCCTGTGGCAACTGCGGGTCCTTCCAGAAGCTCTAATGGCCTACATCCAGCATCCCTGGAGATGGGGCACTCCCTGCTAGTTGTGCGGTCAGGGTCATGGCTGCTGGCACACTGGGTTCTTCTTCTTATGCCGCCATCCCAGCTCTCTGTGTCCTGTGGGTTCTCCCTCAGGCACAGACCTCAAAATGCAGATCCTGGCTCATTGTGCTTCTTTGTGGAGGAGGAGCCCAATGCCGGCCCCTCTACATGGCCATCTTGAAACATACTCCACAAACTTTGTGAAGCACCTTCATAGTATTCAAACTCCTTCAAGACTGAGAGTGCAATACATTTAAATGGTTAAATCTTCAAGTGACTTCTGTATTTTGAAGCGTCTATTCTTCTGAAATTATTAAATCTAAAACTGTGGGACCCAGTGCTGTGGTGCAGTGGGTTAAAGCCCCAGCCTGCAGCACTGGCATCCTACATGGGCGCTGGCTCTAGTCCTGGCTGCTCCACTTCCGATCCAGCTCTCTGCTAATGTGCCTGAGAAAGCAGCGGAGGATGCTCTGAGTCCTTGGGCCCCTGTACCTATGTGGGAGATCTAGAAGAAGCTCCTGGCTCCTGGGTTTGGATTGGCTCAGCTCTAACTGTTGCAGCCATTTGGAGAGTGACCCAGCAGATGAAAGATCTCTCTTTCTTGTGTGTCTACCTCTCTCTGTAACTCAGTCTTTCAAAGAAATAAAATAAATCCTAAATCTAAAACTGCCCCAGGACTTTTGAGATATCTCGTGCTTGCAGTCTTCCATCCATTGCTCTCCGATGGCTGTGTAGGCTTAATGGAGCAGAGGTTAGGTGAAGTATGACTACTGAAGTTGTTGCAAGTGAGAATCCCAACATTATTTTTAAATAATGGATATCTTAAAATTTTATAAGGATTTGAAATCCATTTGTGCCATCACAGAAATCAAAATGAAAGATTTGACAATGAAAGAGTTGAAATACCACTAGATTCTCAAAAGATAATTTATAATGTGTATGTGAGTATTTTTGAATGTTGTGAGAATAATTTACATATTTTCACTTCAAAATATCAATTTATTTCCATTTAACTGAAAGGCAGAGAGAGAGGGGGAGAGAGAAAAAAAAATCCACCTGCTGTTTCACCCCCTAAACGCCTGCAACAATCATGCATGGCTGGACCAGTTCAAAGCCAGGAGCCCAGAACTCCACCAAGGCTCCCACATGAGTATCAGAAGCCCAAGAACTTGAACCATCATCAGATGCCTCACAGGATGCATTCGGAGGAAGCCTGCTAAGAGTTGGAGGTGCCAGGACTCCAATCAGCATTCTAATATGGAAAGTAGATGTCTCAAGAAGGGGCTATGGTACCAGGATGCCTGTCCCTAATTTTCATTTTCAATTGTGAAAATGCTCAAATCCAAAAGAAGAAGAAAAAGAGAGAGAGAGAAGTGCTGGGACAACTGGATCTCCACAGACAGGGCACAAGAGACACTGAAAGCATTGACAAAGGATCAGAATGCTCAAAAATATCGTGTTACTATGAGAGAAAGAATTCTGTGTCTGTGTTTTACCTGCAAAATAAAGTTCTACCCTTAGGAAGTCTAGGAGACTTCTCACTTAGACGAATCAACTTTATCCCCATTGGCTTAGTTGGTCGAGGTAAGATCAGGGAAACCATGGTCCGTCTTGATCACATGGCCAGTGAGAGAATTCAACCTCCTAAGCAAACATATTTACACCCAAAAGTAAACACACCGGTCTAAAGCAAATACTGACACAGACATTGATTTCTATAAAACAAAAGTGGTCTAAGGTCAATGGTCCTTGAGGATGAGTAATTAAAGGAGATATGAAATATAAATTTAAAAATTGAAGTACTGGGGGCAGGTGTTATGGTGCGCTGGGTTAAGCTGTCACTTGGGATATTCATATCCCATACTGGACTGTCTGGGATGGAGTCCCGCCTCTGCCTATACTTCTGATCCAGCTTCCTGCTAGTGTGCACCCTGGGAGGCAGCAGATGGTGGCTCAAGTACTGGAGTCCGTACTACTACGCATGTGGGAGAACCAGATGGAGTTCCTGACTCTTGGCTTCAGCCTGGCCCCGCCTTGGTTGGTGCAAGTATTTAGGGAGTGAACCAGTGATGGAAAATCTCACTCTCTCCCCACCCCCTAGTTGCTCTGCCTTTCAATAAAAATGAATAAACATTTTTTAAGGTTAAAATATTGAGGGCAAGTACTTTTTAAAGTTAAAATATTGAGGACAAGTGCTTTTTAAAGTTAAAATATTGAGGGCAAGTACACTTTCCCTTCTGGGAAACAGCCTGAGATATCCAACTTTTGGATGGCAACAAACAGTGCAGACTCAACCTCCCTTTTCTACTAAATAAAGGGCATCTCTCCTTCCTTCTTCACTGTCCTCTCTCCTCGAAGCACATGGTCCTGCAATGCCTATCCTAGGGCTTTGTGTGCTCACATTCAGCTGTTTCAGTCCCCCCTTTTTTCCCTTCTAGGTTTCACTTTCAGAAACCTTTGTCTATTTTTTTCTTTCATTTCGTCAGCTTTGGATTACATCCGGGGCTTATAATTTCCTTTTCCTCATGCATTGTGAATGAACACGTTAACAAAGCTTCTTTGTGTTCTGCTCGGCGTGCTCACACTGCTGTGGGCGGGGTCACAGCCCCAGAGTATCCTCGTCCCCCTCCCTGGAACCTGTGAGCGGGTGGCTTTCCATGGCAAAGGAGGCTTTGCCAAGGGGGAGGAGGAAGGACTGTGAGAAGGGGGGGGCGGGTCCTGCATGGGCCAGGTTGTGGTTGCTAAGGTGCTGTGCAGAGAGAAACAGAGGAAGAACATGAAGAAGGGGTCTCAGACCTAACAACACGGCTGCCTCTAGGGGCTGGAAAACCAGAGGACATGGATTCTTCCTCAGAGCATCCAGAAGAAACACAGCTCTGCCTACTGCAAAATTAGGAAGCGGTGTGGTTTTCAAGCTCCTACATTTGTGCTGATTTGTTCCAGGGCCAACAAGAAACGAACACTACAGTGGCTGCAATGGCTGGGGCTGGGCCAGGCCAGAGCCAGGAGTCAGGGGTTTTATCCTGGTCTCCCACGTGGGTGCAGGGGCCCAAGCACTAGGACCATCTTCCCAGGCACATTAGCAGGGAGCTGGATCGGAACTGGAGCAGCCTGGACTCGAACTGGTGCCCATATCAGATGCTGACAGTGTAGGCAGTAGCTTTACCCATTATGCCACAATGCTGGACCTCAATTTTTACTAGTTGAGATAAATCTGGAACTATCTGACCAGATTGATACACAAAGCTTTCCTAACTGCAATACCTTGATTTTCCTTAGTTAAATATCAACCCTGTGTATGTCATCTAGTTAACTCAGAGCCCTGATGGCCTATGGCTGGCTTCTGCGACCCCAGAGAGCTAAGAAAATGACTCCACCGCTCTTCATTCCCAGGCCACGATTCTGTGATTGCTTCCTCCTTCTACCCCTCACTTCCCTTCTGCCGTGATTAACCACGGGCTCTTCTGCTGCATGGGGCCTACAACATTTTCTGCTGGAGTTCTGTTGAGAGACGGCCAAGGGAAGATCAACACAACTGGAAGATCAACACAGCATGATCTTACACTGAATTGCCTGTGGGCACAGCAGTCTTGGGGCTGGCACCACCTGTAACCCATCCAAGGACGTTGTGAAACCGCACCCAGGAGAGATGCTAGCATACCATATTGTTACCTTAGCTGTTACATTGGAAAACTCAAATTTATTTCCTGAGTCTTTAAAAACAGAAATACAAAGTAAGTTATCTAAACTACTCTGTATTTCTTTTTTCGATAAGTGGCAGGATTATTGATCATTTTGATGATAGGAGAAAAGTGATGGGAATTTATGCAAATCTTAGGCATCTAGAGAGGACAACAGTGTCAGTCCAGTGGAGGATTCCAGATCATTCTCCCATTCTCTACTTAAGTGCGTGTGAATCTGTCTTCTGGTCATTCCTCACAACCACCTTTCCCCGTCCTTGGAACTAACCTACCCCGTATTTCTTATGAAATGGGCCACAGCGTTTTTGCTTTTCTGCGGTCTCCTGCAGTGCCCTCAGGCTAATTCTTACCTGAGGGGTGGGGCAAGCTCTCCGATGGCAAGGGCAGCTCTTCCTTTCGGTGCTGGTGTTCCATCCAGTCTTCCTCCCCTGTGTTCCCGTTTCACTTTAGCATTGTGCTAGAAAGAACGGCCCTCAAGGACTGACACGAGAGGCTAGGAGGGGACTGTGGCGTGGACGATGCGTGTGTATTTCACGTCGAGGGGCAGGTTGCCTGGCTGTTACTAACTTCTGTGAGCTACCTCGTCATCCACCAGCTGGTAAGGTCTCAGCAGCTGATGCTATTCTTGAAGACGGCATGTTTCTCCCTGAACTGTTATTTTCCTGAATGCACACATTCTCAGTGGACTCTGTTACTCACAGATCTTTTGCGGTTACTATCATTCTCTATTCTTGCGTGATTTTAAGAACTAGAATTAGTTCCCCACATCTAGAAGGATGCACAAATCATAAGAACTTCTGGGACTTCAAACTTTGTTGGCCATCATCCATGAAAAACAAACTTTTTTAAAAAAAGATTTATTTATTTATTTGAAAGTCAGAATTACACACAGAGAGAGGAGAGGCAGAGAGAGAGGTCTTCCATCCGCTGGTTTACTCCCAAGATGGCCGCAACGGCCAGAGTTGCGCCAATCCGAAGCCGGGAGCCAGGAGCTTCCTCTGGGTCTCCCATGTGGATGCAGGGGCCCAAGGATTTGGGCCATCTTCTACTGCTTTCCCAGGCCACAGCAGAGAGCTGGATAGGAAGAGGAGCAGCCGGGACTAGAACAGGTGCCTATATGGGATGCCGGCGCTTCAGGCCAGGGCGTCAACCTGCTATACCAGGCCCTGAAAACAAACTTTTTAAACACAAGGAGGGTGGTGAGAGGTAGGGATGAACAAACCTTTGGACTTCAACTTTAAACAACTTTAGGTGTTAATGTTGGACTCAAATAATTACTTTTAACCACGGGGTGTTGGAGGGCCCTATCAGTGGCTGTCGCAGATTTCATTGGGCATAAAAAATACTGTGGTTTGTGGAATTAGAAGATCTTTAATTCTTTCTGTCATAGGCATTCTGCAGTGCTCCCTGAGCTGGGGTTGGGAGCGGTCAGAAGGCAGCCCTGGAGCACCTGCAATTCTCAGATCTTATTCGTGGAATTCTGGTGTCACAGGCATAAGGTCTAAGACCATCATCCATCTAACCCTCTGAGTTTACAGAACAAATCTAGGTCAAGAGAACATAAGCATGAGAAACACAGACTGTCATCTTTCGAATTCCAACTGGATGTACTTGTCCCCAATACTACACTACTTCAGGCTTAGAACATAAGTATTATATTTTCAACATTTTACTTAGTTTATTTATTTGAAGGTAGATACACACACACACACACACACCACAGAGAGAGACCTTCCATCTGCTGGTTTACTTCTCAGATGCCCAGAGCTGGGTCAGGCCAAAGCCAGGAGCCAGGAACTCAATCCAGGTCTCCCACGTGGATGGCAGGGACCCAATTACTTGAGTCATCATCACTCCCTAGAGGAGTGTGCATTAGCAGGAATTAGAATTGGAAGTGGAGCCAGGACTTGAACCCAGGTGGTGGATCCAATATGAGATGCAGGCATCCCCAAGAAGTTAACCACTGTACCAGCTTCCCCATAAATGAGCACTTAATAGACAAGAAAGTCTTTTTATTTCTTTTGAAAGGATATTCAGTTTGGCTTCCTTGTTATTAAACATTAAAGAGGAAGTAGGGGGTGGATCTTAAAGCTCCCTGTGCATATGCAAGGTTCCTTTCTTTCCACCTTTCACCTACACTTCTCTCTCACTTCCAGGGAAGACAAGCTGCTGATCTCACCATGGTATTGAAAACACAGACAACTGGGGCTGGCGCTGTGGCATGGCAGGTAAAGCCAATGTCTGTGCTGCTGGCATCCCATATGGGTGCCAGTTCGAGTCCCAGCTGCTCTACTTCTAATCCAGCTCCCTGCTGATCTGCTTAGGAAAGCAGTGGAGGATGGCCCAAGTGCTTAGGCCCCTGCATGGGGACCTGGAAAAAGCTCCTGACTCCTGGCTTCAGGCTAGCCCAGCCCTGGCTGTTGCAGCCATTTGGGGAGTAAACCAGCACATAGAAGCTGGTCTCTCTCTCTCTCTCTCTCTCTCTCTCTCTTTCTCTCTCTCTCTCTCTCTCCTCTGTACCTCCCGTTCTCTCTGTAACTCTGACTTTCAAATAAATCAATATTTTAGAAAAGGAAAGAAATTATAAGAAGGAATTCCCCCTTCTCCACAGCAACTTGCATTCCCAGCCTTTATGTTTTAATCAAGATTCTCATCTCATGGGCTCAACAATGGTTGCAAAAAAAAAAAAAAAAATCAGTCTTTTTTTGCTCCTGCTAAAGTAACTGAACCCTCATTGAGAGCACCATTGAAGGGCAAGGAGGATTTCCGGAACTGGAATCCACTCTTTGGAAGATTAAGGTGAACCTGAGTTAACTTTCACAAGAGTCTGTGATTAGGATCTGGCCATAGTATAGACTGCTGTCTGGGTGTGGTGTAGACTGTTGTCTGGCCATGGTGTAGACTGTTGTTTGGGTGTGGTGTAGACTGTTGTCTGGGTGTGGTTTAGACTGCTGTCTGGGTGTGGTGTAGACTGTTGTCTGGCCATGATGTAGACTGTTGTCGGGGTGTGGTGGAACCAGATGCCAAGTTCACGGTTCAACTCCCTGCTCTTTCTCTACTTGAAGGGGCCAGTGCAACAAACCCTTCTACGCTATTAATAAGAACACCGTAAATCCTTCTGAAAGTTAGCTCTGCTGATGGTGGGGGCAGGTCCTAGATTTCTGCTCAGGATTTTGAATGAGGCAAGCACAGCAAAGTCAAAAGAGAAAAAGGCCTCTCATGTAATAAACGGATGAGTGAAAGTGAATATGAGAGCAGTGCGTGGCTATTGCTGCAAGCGGGAAGACAGGCTGTTCAACAAAATCCCTAACAAATTCACCGTTCGAGGTCCTGCTGCTGCTAATGGCTGAGTCGTTTCTGTGAGACCAAACTTTCTATAGACAGCAACTATGAATTCTAAACAAACAACAAAAAAAAAAAACACAGAACAATTATCCAGAGGCATTGGAGTGTGACCTCACACCAGGCCGACAGAGCAGGGCTGCAAGCGGAGCTGACCCCTGGAGGAAGACAGCGGGGTTGGGTGCAGTGCATCTGGGGCGGCAAACTGCGTCTACAGCAGCAAACTGGAAGCTCTCTGGCTTATCGGGTAAACAGCAGTCACAAACAGTGGAGCAAGACCTCAACGTGCTGAATGGGACAAGCCTCAGTCTCAGAGTGGGCATTTGGCCAGGCAGTTGGGATGCTGGGTTATGACTTCCAAGTATCAGTGCCCCTGGGTTTGTTACCCCCGGCTTGGACTCCTGACTCCAGCTTCCTGCTAATGCTGGACCTGACAGGCAGCAGTGATGGCTCAAGTGACCGGGTCTCTGCCATGCATGCGGGAAGACCTGGGCTAAGTTCTGGGTCCTGGCTTCAGCCAGGCTCAGTCCCAGCTATGTGTGCACATTTGGGGTTGAATAAGTGATTGGGAACTGTCCCTCTCTGCTTCTCAAACCAATCAGTAAAATAAAATTTTAAAAATCTGCAAACCTAGAATACCATATGCAGTAAAACATGTTATTAAAAAATGAAAGCAAAATAAAAACATTTTCCAATAAAAGTCAACTGAGATCCCTTGCTAGTAGATCTATACTCCTAGAAATCTCAAAAATAGGATTCTGGTTTACGATGAAAAGAAGTGATTGCCGATGGAAACTCGGCCCTGGAAGGAGAGGCCTTGGATGGAAATAAAACACACCATTTTCATCTGTTTCCTGTGGCTGTAACAGAATCCCTGAGACAGGGTGATCTGCAAGCAGCTGGGCTCCTGCACCCACATGGAAGACAAAGATGGAGCTCATGGCTCCTGATTTCTTCCTGGCTAATGGCTAATGGTCCTGAACATAGTAGCCATTTGGAGAACAAACAAGTGGATGGAAGGTCTTTCTCTCTCTCTCTCTCTCTCTCCCTCCCCTTACCCTTCTCCTCCTTCCCGCTCTGTAACTCTGCCTTTCAAATAAAGAAATAAATCTTAAAAAAAAAGAGAGAGAAATGAACATATCCAGCATGCAAACACAATGCCCAAGTGGGCAGAGAGGCTGCTCTGATGCCAGGTAAAACAAGCTTCAAGGCTAAGATTATTTAACCAGAGATGGGGAGATTTCCTAACGACAACTGGTCAACTCAGGAGAAGGCCACAGCAATCATAAACACATCTAATAACAGGGCCTCCGGACACATGAGGCGAAATTGGCCACATTAAACACAGAAGTGGACCATTTACAGTAACAGCCAAGGATTTTACTATCCCATTTCTCAACAGTTGATACAGCAATGAGGCAAAAATAAAAGAAACATCTTTAATAAGACTGCAGAATCTCTCAAACACACCATCAGCCACTAAGACCCATTGACAGTTATATAATACTCTACCTAATAATTGCAGACTATCCATTGTTCTCAAGTTCACAGAGTACACTCACCAAGACCGATCATTTAAATGCATTAAAATCATACTGTGTGTGTGTTCTTTGACCACAGTGAAATTCAACCAGAAAGCAGTAACAATTATGGAGGGACTCAAATGCCTGGAGATTGAACACTGTACTTGTAAACAACCCAGCGACCCTGGCCATCGCTCAGAAACCATTTTTAGCAATGCACACCGTGACGGGAAACCAGTTTTGATTGCAACAAAAGAGGCCAAATGGGTAAAGTGAACGCTTGTCTAACATCCAAGGAAACACTTTAATCTCGGGCCAAAAAACCCCATGAATGATAAAATATTTCATTGGTTATCTTATCCTCAGCATGAATGCTATTTGCTGCAAATAGCCTAATGCCCTCCTATGAAGGCTGTGATGCGTGTGTGAGATAAAATTCATTTCTCACTGCCGGGTTGTGTCTGTGTTCCTCTTTGATCCTGAAACTTCTTTTGAGAAGTGTTGTAAGATACTTACCTCCCGGGTTTTCTCGTATTTTGAAAAGCTGCTGTTTGATCTCATAGAAGTGACTATTCTGCTTGGTGATGAGAGAAGGAAAAAAAATGGGAAAGAAGAGAAAACATTCAACATTTCCATGCCATTGCTCAATAAAAGGCAAAAAAAAAAAAAAAAAAAAACCACTGAGAAAAACCAGTATTGAGAACAACTACTATCGGGGCTAGCACTGTGGCACAGCGGATTAACACCCTGGTCTGAAGCGCCAGCATCCCATATGGGCACTGGTCCTAGTCCCGCTGCTCCTCTTCCGATCTCACTCTCTGCTGTAGCCTGGGATAGCAGTAGAAGATGGCCCAAGTCCTTGGGCCCCTGCCCCCGTATGGGAGAACCGGAGGAAGCTCCTGGCTCCTGGCTTTGGATCGGCGCAGCTCCAGCCGTTGCGGCAAATTGGGGAGTGAACCAGCGGATGGAAGACCTCTCTCTGTGTGTAATTCTGACTTTCAAATAAAAAAATAAATCTTTTAAAAAAGAGAGAACAACTACTATCTTTTAGAAGTTCCCATGCACTTGGGAATGTGTTCCTCTGAGCTCCCAGCTGTTTCCGTAGCTTGATCTGAGTCCTGCAGCTCCAGGGCACTGACGGCCTTTGTCCAATGCCATCACACAAAAGCCACAAAAGTATGCCGGTCGCCTTGCCCTCAGAGACATTCCTCCATTCTTCAATCACCCTTCAAGAAAAGCGCAATCTCTCATCTGCCCACTCTCTCCCATTGTGCCTGGCCCTGCCTCTGTTCTAACTGGGCACCTGCCCTTGTTCCCTCTTCAGGGAGGTTGTGTTCCAAGATGATTTGCCTCCTGGAGCTTGGCTTAGGCAGTGGTTTCCACACCTAGAGGTGCATCGAATCACCGGGGGAGCTTGTTACTCCAGGCTGGGTGCTCCCTCCCCCAGGTTCTGATGTGGCAGGTGGAGTGGATCCTGTCAATCTGCAGCTCCAGCTGGCTTCACATCTAGGTTTTCTACACTTAGACAACTGCCAGCTACTTACTCCTGCTAAAGGGGATGCACCAAAATGCATCTCAAAGGATTGTCTGTTGTAAGAAGTCAAGGCTATTTGAATTGAGAACCTTCCCACACCTCTTAAGAATACTTTAGGAATTCACAGGAGTTTGCAAAAGCTAAGTAAGAAATTAGGGAAATTCAATCTCGTCTGAGCTGCTATTCACCGAGGTTGGACCAGTGGTTCTCAATGAGGGGGTCCACCTGGGAACTTGCTGAAACGCAAAGTCTCGGGCCCACCCCAGGTGGGCAGGGGCTGTTGATGGTGGTCTGTAACTAACAACCCTGCAGGTAATGCTGGCGCAGCACAGGTGGCCTCGCTCACTGGTGTGTTCCCTAAGAACTGCTGTAGAACACAGGGGGCGGCCTGAGGAACTCACAGCCAGTCGGCACTCTGTGGGCAGCACCCACAAAGCTGTTGTTAAGAGTGGGGCCATGGGAGACCAGGATAAGCACCTGGCTCCTGTCATCGGATCAGCGCGGTGCGCCGGCCGCAGCGCGCCAGCCGCAGCAGCCATTGGAGGGTGAACCAACGGCAAAAGGAAGACCTTTCTCTCCGTCTCTCTCTCTCACTGTCCACTCTGCCTGTCAAAAAAAAAAAAAAAAAAGAGTGGGGCCAGGCAGTCCTCACGGGAGTAATTCTTGCTTCAATTAGAAATCCATGGTTAGGGGTAATGTCAGAATCATTGTATCCGTAAGTTCTGGGAGAACGTTTCATTGGCTGTCTTTCAGAGAGTGACACATTCAGCAATGATGCACTGCTACTGAGGCTATAAATCCAACTGTTCACTAAGCAGCAGTTGGGAGACAATTCCAGTGCCGAACTGTTTAAAAGTCTACAAATACATTAGGATCACTTTATGATCAACTCCTTAGAAAAGGAGTTCTGAATGCACATTTGCTCCTGTATTCCTTCAAACACTGGCTGGACATTCACTTCCCGGAGAGATGTCAGGTGAAGGTAGAGAGTTAAGCAAAATACAAGCCATCTCCTTTACTGGAGACCCCTGGGCTGCAGCACATCAGCCAAGACTAGGTCTCAATATCCATCTGTCCCAGCAGTGCTCCAAGTGTGATCCTGGTACCTAGGCTCGGCAGCTCCTAGGGACTTGTCACTCCTGGGCCCAGACTCTCAGTGTTCACAAGTCCTTTAGTTAGTTGATCTTGATACACGCAATGTACACCCCTAGTATTTCACCTGTTTTAGGCCACACGCCACTAAGAGTGTGATAAAATATAGTTTAGCATAAGTGGGTGCTCCAGAAAGTAAGTGGAAAATGGAATGAAAAAAATTTATTTTGGTGCAAATAATTTGACATCCATTTTTTTTTTTTTTTCTTTTTGACAGGCAGAGTGGATAGGGAGAGAGAGAGAGAAAGGTCTTCCTTTTTGCCGTTGGTTCACCCTCCAATGGCCGCTGCAGCCGGCGCATCTTGCTGATCCGAAGCCAGGAGCCAGGTGCTTCTCCTGGTCTCCCATGCGGATGCAGGGCCCAAGTGCTTGGGCCATCCTCCACTGTACTCCCGGGCCATAGCAGAGATCTGGCCTGGAAGAGGGGCAACCGGGACAGAATCCGGCACCCCAAGCGGAACTAGAACCCGGTGTGCTGGCGCCGCAAGGCGGAGGATTAGCCTGTTAAGCCATGGCGCCGGCCGACATCCATGTATTTTTTTAAAAAAAGATTTATTTATTTGAGAGGCAGAGCGATGAGGAGGGTGAGAGAGAGAAATTTCCATCTTCTGGTTCACTTCTCAAATGGCTAAAATGGCTGGGGTTGGGCCAAGCTGAAGGCAAGAAGCCTGGAACTCCACTGGGATCTCCCTCAGGGGTGACAGGGATCCAAGCACTTGGGCCATCTCCTGTTCCTTTCCCAGGTGCTTTAGCAGGGAGCTGGATCGGGAGCAGAGCAGCCAGGACTTGAACTGATACTCTTGGGATGCTTGTGTCCCAAACGTACTGTGCCATAATGTCGGCCCCATTTGTAGAGTTTTCTAATGCACATTTCCCCCTAACGTTTGGAAGACTAAAGATTGAAGTTGTCCAGGCCCTTGTTTTACAATTAAGCAAAGTAAATACCAAGAGCCAAGAGACTTGCTAATTAATTAAACAACCAATTAAACAGAATGAGGCTTCCAAGTTAAAGCCAACCACTTTCAAGTTCATCTCTCCCTCCTTCTCCACTTGGAGGCTGCAGAGGCCAAATGTGGGAAGACATGCAACAGCTAAAATTGCCGTAATCTATGACTGCATTTTTATATTAAAAATGCACTTAGAATGCGACTGCTGTCAGAGAAAGCATGGATGACTGTCTCTCTTGTAATGCCGAGTGTGTTTCAAACCTGGCTTCTGCAAAACAGGAGCCTCAAACTCATTCTCTGTGCCAAAAAGAGAACTGAAAAAATAATGTGCTTGGGGCTAGTGTGTGGTGCAGTGGGTTAAGTCACTGCCTGCAACACTGGCATCCTATGTGGGTGCCTGTTCAAGGCCCAGCTGCTCCATTTCCCATCCAGCTCCCTGCTGATGCGCCTGGGAAAGCAGTAGGTGATGGCCCAAGTGCTTTTGCACCTGCCACCCACATGGGAGACCTGGATAGAGTTCTGGCTTCAGCCTGGCCCAAAGAGCCCATTTGTAGTCATTTAGGGAGTGAACCAGCAGATGGGGAGAACTCTTCCCCCTTTCTGTCTCTCCCTCTTTCTCTGTTAACTCCACCTTTTGAATAAACAAGTAAATAAAAAAATTTTTTTTTAAATAGTGTTCTCATGATTTGCTCGGGCTCTCGTTCAGAAAGCTGGGCACTACTGTCAGTGGATCAAATGCGGCCAAGTTCATCACACACCAAACAGTAAACCCAAAGAAAGCAACACAAGGCGAGTCTCAGGGCCAGTGGCACAATGGATAGGACGCCTGATTTATGGGTCAAAAGATTCCAGGTTCGACTCCTGGCTGGCTCCTTGGGATTCGTACTCCTTTATTGTATCACCTCCCGCAGAAAGGATCAGCACAAGACAAAGCAAAGTTGGATAAGAGAAGACATGAGGAAGCAATGCATCCATTTCAAACATGGGCAAAATGTGCCCACACTGTTGGGAATTTGGGATCATGGAGAAGCTGAGGCTGCAGGGGCCTGAGAACCGCTGTTGGGTTTCTTCATTCGGGTGCTGATTACACAGGCTTGCGGAGTCTCTTCTCATAGACATTTCAGGTGCGCCATAAACCTGGCTGCACTTTTCTGTCCACTGTCCGTCTGATGTCTCTCACACACACAAAACCAAGGCGCAGAGATTTTAAATATGTGAAGAGTAGCTCTAAAGAGAGGGCCAACGCCATAGAGGGGGACTGTGAATTCTTTTTTTTTTCCAAGCATGTAACCATTGTCTTGAACTCAGAGAAGGTCAGGTCAGAAGCACCAAATCAGCCTGAGCCAGGTGGGGGTGGGGACGCCCTAGTACTTAGCAAAGGCACCCGTGTACACGGAGGCTCAAGACAAGGGCTCTACGACCATGCAGGAACATGTGTGTTTTGGGACTGTTGCTTTACTGGCTTGACAAGGACTTTCCACTTCCCTCCCCACTGCTAGCAAATTTGACAAATTGGAACCTGCTGAATTCTAGAAGCTTCCAAACTGGGTAACCTTTAGTTTCTTCCAAAAGCACTTTAGGATTTTTCCAATACAAGCATGCATTATGTTTTGAATTAGAAAGACACTGGATATTTTTCTAAAGAAATTATAATAAGAACAAGGAGTTAAACAAATTAAAAATTCCTCTTTCTACCAATGCTGCCCAACTTATGCAGAAATAATTATTTATTGCAATTATCATAGAATATAATTCTGTGTTTATAAAGGCATTTTAGATTTGGTACACATATAGCTTTTTTCAATGGAAAAAGACATTCTTTTTAACTTGGACTTTTCCCCTAAGGATGTGATAAAAATATATTTTTTAATTTACTTCATTTGCTGATAGGATTTGTCATGATTTAACTAGTCCCTTCACCTCCCAGATGGCCAGGGTTGGGCCAGACCAAGGCCAGGAGCCAGGAACTTTATCCAATCTCCCACACGGGTGCAGGGGCCTAAGCACTCAGGCCATCTTCTGTTGCTTTCCCAGGAGCATTAGCAGGGAGCTGGATTGGAAGTGGAGCAGCTGGGACTCGAATCGGCACCCTATGGATGCTGGTGTCACAGGCAGCAGCCTCATGCCAGCCTCAAGAATTCCTTTGTGCACACCATCAACAAAAAGTTATTGATTTTAGTAGCTTTTCTAGCCTGGGAAAAATGTTTATTTTTTAAAAAGATTTATTTATTCATTTGAAAGTCAGAGTTACACAGAGAAGAGGCAGGGAGAGAGGTCTTCCATCTGATAGTTCACTCCTCAATTGGCTGCAACGCCCGGAGCTGAGCCGATCAGAAGCCAAAGCCAGGAGCCAGGAGCTTCCTCCAGGTCTCCCAAGTAGATGCAGGGACCCAAGGAGTTGGGCCATCTTCCACTGCTTTCCCCGGTCATAGCAGAGAGCTAGATCAGAAGTGGAGCAGCGGGACTCGAACCAGCACCCATATGGGATGCTGGCACTGTAGGCGGCGGCTTTACCCACTACGCCACAGTGCTGGCCCCCTGTTTACTGTTTTAATCTGCACATCTTTGATTAACAGTAAGATTGAACATATTTCATATAAACTGCCTATTTGGCTCTTCATTTTTTGTATTTTCTCACTTGAATTATGTATTTAAAATTTATTTATTTAGAGAGACAAAGAGTGAGGCAGAGAGAGACTCTGCCCCTCTCTTTCTCTGTAACTCTTTCAAATTAAAGAAATGAATTTAAAAAAAAAAGTGAGGCAGAGAGAGCATCTACTCACTGGTTCACTCCCCAAGTCTGTCATGTGGATAGATGACAGAGACCCAACTGCTTGAGCCATTACTTTTTGTTTTGTTTATAGCTCTTTATATTGGATATACTCTTTATCTTCTTAAAGAGATCTCCCATCTGTTGGTTCTGTCCCCAAATGCGCTCAACTGTTTGGGCTGGGTCAGGCCAAAGCAAGAGCCTGGGACTCCATCCGGGTCCCTCACAAAGATTGGTAGGGTCTCAAGCACTTCAGCCGTCACTTGCTACCTCCCATGGTGTACATTAGCAGGAAGCTAGACTCAGGAGCCAAGGCAGGACTGGAGCTCAGGCCCTCCAATATGGGGTGTGGACATCGCAGGTGGCGCCTTAACCGCTAAGCCAAAAACCCTATCCCTCCTCTTTTGTACTTCTGTGAATTTGTTGAAGTTCTACCAATGGTGTCCACCATTTAAGTAACTTCCTGGATGGAACCATTTTTAACTTTACAATCAGATGTGTGTGTGTGTGTGTGTGTGAGTCAGGCTTTCTCCATTCCCCAGGAAGGCCTAAGGTTTTGCTCTTAGTGCTTTTATTGCCTTAACATGAGGTGAAGGTTTTAACTTCTTTAGGAATTATTTTTATGTGCATGTACTACTGTGACAGGTCCCTGGATGGCCCTAAGTCACCCCTCAAATCCTGACATCCACACCCTCATGTAGCTCCCTCCTATACCACACAGAGTTGGTGCAGGAGATAATGGAGCAGTTCTGGTCACTTCTAAAAGGTTTCTGAAGATGCCTTCCTGTCCCTCCCATCACTTGGCCTGGAGAGCCGGCTCTTAAGTCCCCAGGACATGCAGGCAGCTGGAGTGGAGGCTCAGGCTAAAGGGCACAGGGAAACGAGATGTGACAAAGGCTCATGAGCCACCTGAGAAGCAAGCAGGTCCCACAGCTGTCAGGTGCCTGGCTGCAGAGAGCTCAAGAGATAGAACCTGAGCCATTCTGATTCCTGATCCACCAGCGCTGGGACACAGTTGCATTCAGAGCAGCGCTGCCGTGGGTCGGGATGACCTGTTACGTAGCCAACGGACAACCGACTTGACGACTTTTCTAACTGGGACAGGATTTTAGGGAAGAAAACAGACACCTGGTTCGGGCATTTCCCCACACTTCGCTTATCTCAGTCTCAAGTTCTGTTTGGGAGAAACGCTCTGTATTAGAAAATGGTAAGCAGGGTTCTGTAACCATCACAGTCGCAGGGTAGAAAGTAGATTTTCCAGATGGTTCTTCAACAAGAGTGCTACTTTTAGGGGCATATTGGCTTCAGCTGTGGACATTCATGCTCCACAAAGGGGGAAAAAAAGTCTTCATCACAGGCAGTAGGTGTTTATCCCAGCCAGCCACTGAGGCACCCACGTTCCATGGCTGAGCTTGGTTTGATCCCTGCCACCTATGTGGGACACATAGATTGCATCCCTGGCTCCTAGCTTCAGCCCCGGCCCATACCTGGCCACAGAGGACATCTGCAAAGTGAATCAACAGATGGGTGGCTCTCTCAAATTTTTAAAATCTCTGGGCCGGTGCTGTGGCATAGGTAAAGCCACCGCCTGCAGAGCTGACATCCTATGTGGGTGTCGGTTTGAGTCCCAGCTGCTCCACTTCCAATCCAGGTCTCTGCTGTGGCCTGGGAAAGCAGCAGAATATGGCTCAAGTCCTTGGGCCCCTGTACCCGAGTGGGAGACCCAGAAGAAGTTCCTGGTTCTGGCTTTGGTTCGGTGCAGCTCCAGCCGTTGTGGCCATTTGGAGAGTGAGCCAGCATGTAGAAGATATCTCTCTCTCTGTCTCTCTGTAATTCTGTCTTTGAAATAAATGAATTTTTAAAAAAAATCTCATAGGGGGCTGGCATTGTGGTGTAGCAGGTAAAGCTGCCACCTGTAACACTGGTATCCAATATGGGCACCAGTCCAAGTCCCTGCTGCTCAACTTCTGATCCAGTGACATCATCTAGGGGGTAAGCCAGTGGATGGAAGATCTCTTTTTTGTCTCTCCCTCTGTCAAATAAAATAAACTTCATCATAAACTGGACATATTTTATCTTTAATTCACTTTTGTCAATATATTAGAGATGCAGATTTAACTTGCTCAATCTATGGACTGTGCCTGCTGTGTATCCAAACAGGCAGCAAGCACTTGTCAATTCGTTGATGAAATTTAGTTTTCAATTAAGAAACACATTCATAGATACTCAATGATGTGATGACCATTTGACTTAACTCTATTTTTAGGAGGGTGGAAAGGTAGACAGATAATGGAGACTGGCCATGGACTGATGGCCTAGAAGAAATTAGACCTTGTCAGGGAATCCCACTCTGGAATTCCGCCTTGGTTTAGCTCCATGTCCTCAGCTCCAGGGAAGACTGGGAAGGAAACCAGCCTAGGAAGAGGACACCCTCCAGCAGATCCATTTGAGGAACTGAGAGTTTGCTAAGTACCTAACAGTGCCATAAAGGTCTTTAATCTAGGATTTTCTTTTTTCTAGAAGAAGGCAGGTCAGTCAGGGGTTACAAGTTTCCTTCCTTTGAAAATTGCTATTTTACTTGAATAGCAGTGAGACAGAGGATCTTCCATCCACCAGTTCACTCCCCAGATACCCGCAATAACTTGGGCTGGAACTGACTGAAGCCTGGAGTTCAGAATTCAATCAAGGTTTCCCAAAAGGGTGGCGGGGACCCAAGTACTTGAGCCATCACCTGCTGCCTCCCAGGGTGCACAGCAGCAGGAAGCTGGAATTGGAAGCGGAGCCAGGAGACTCACCCTGGGCCCTCTGCTATGGGGTTGGGGGACGCCTCACGCAGGGTCTTAACAGCTGCACCAATGCCCAGCCTGGTTCTTTGATTTTCAACCCGTTGTTCACAGTCGTTCTCTCTGTATTGTCAAAGTAATGAAAACCAACATTCTCACAGGTGAGTTTTCAAACTAATCTATCCAAGTTGATATTCTCCGTCCACTGCTGGGATAGAGAACTTGACAGTGCTCTAACACGGAGACAAAGGCATTTCACTAGGGCTTCAGAACTAAAAGGTGGGAGGGACCCATCATGTTACAGAACTGCTGAAGTCACAGGGATATTTTCCCCTTCAGGACAAATAGGAAACTAAGAAATACCTATGGATACAACAGCATGACAACCCAACTATAAGGAAGTTTTTGATCCACTTATCAATGTACCTTCATTTAAAAAAAATTTTTTTTAAGGCCAGCGCCGCGGCTCAATAGGCTAATCCTCTGCCTGCGGCACCGGCACACCGGGTTCTAGTCCTGGTTGCCCCTCTTCAAGTCCAGCTCTCTGCTGTGGCCCGGGAGTGCAGTGGAGGATGGTCCAAGTGCTTGGGTCCTGCACCCACATGGGAGACCAGGAGAGGCACCTGGCTCCTGGCTTTGGATCAGCGTGGTGCACCGGCCACGGCGCGCTGGCTGCAGCGGCCATTGGAGGGTGAACCAATGGTAAAGGAAGACCTTTCTCTCTGTCTCTCTCACTAACCACTCTGCCTGTCAAAAAATTTAAAAAAAAATTTTAAAATGTATTTATTTATGTGAAAGGCAGAGTGATAAGGAGACAGTGAGACAGATCTCCCATCTGGTGGTTCACTCCCAAATCCCTGTAACTGCTGGGGCTGGGCCAGGCTGAAACCAGGAGTCAGGAACTCCATCTGGACTCCCAAGTACTTGGGCCACCCTCTGCTGCGTTCCCAGGTACATCAGCAGGCAGCTGGATCAGAAGCCGAGCAGCCGGAACTCAAACCAGTATTCCACCACAGGAAGTGAGTTTCCCAAGCAGCTTCATCTGCTGTGCCACAGTGCTGGCCCCTGCACCCGCTTTTAGTTTCAACTCTTAGAACTGTCAAGTTCTCTATCCCAGCAGTGGACGGAGAATATCAACTTGGATGGATTATTTTGAAAACTCATCTCTGTGAGAATGTTGGTTTTCATTATCTTGACAAATGTTCACTTTCTTGGCGATTACTTCCATCGTAACAGCCAAGAAAGACTTATGTAATAAAAGCTAAGCTTTCCAAAACCATCCGCATGTTTCACACTGTTACTATGGAGAAAGGGCTAATTTCCGGTATAAAATCGCCTCATTATAAAAAAGGACAAAGGATCTACTTGCATGTATAAACCTTCGAGCCCTCCTCTGAGCTGAGGAAAATGCGAAGTGTGTAGTGCTTTGTAATCATTATTAAGAACATAACAAGGTGAACACCAATGCGCATGTCATTTGGGTTGATTTCTATTTCACCATGAAGAGCCATGGGATGCATGACTTGGGAGGATAAAAGGGAAAAAGCTAATTTTCATAGATGATGGAGAAATCGCAAGTATTGCAAGTCTGGGATGGGAAAGCCATGTTTCGCACCGAAACGCCGTCTGCAGCTAAAGAAAGAAAGGCCCTGAGTATAGGAGCCCAGATTTTTAAAAAGCCGTTTATTTTAAAAAACTGGTTTGTCCAATCACATACACGAGCAGAATACAACTACCAAAGTGGGCCTGTGACAGACACCAGGGGGCGCTCACCACACAGTACCTGAACGACTCGGCTAAAAAACAGGAGTGGCTGAGTGCTGAGCCGAGGCTCCCACTGGGCTCCCTGTTGGATGGCTCTGAGTTAGCATACGGTGAGTGAGAGGTAGAGTCCCAAGTGTAACAGCTGGTGCCTTAGGGCTCCATTGAAAAACAAAACAAACACAACACCCATCCCCCTCTGCACAAGGGAAGCCTAGCCTATTTTTTCCTTCCTCTTCCCAAATGGTTCAGCACTCCCGATCAGCAAAGTGGCATGTGGTGACCTCGGTATTGTGCTGGGTGAACCATTTAGCTTTCTTCACCTTCTGATTCCGATTCTAGGAGAGAAGAGAGAAGAGAGAGAAGTCAGGTCTTTCTCCCACAAACTCCTTTATAGCAGGTCATGCAAGAGTTTTTCATCATCTCGTCAACCCCGACATCACATGCTCTTCTGCTAGGCATCGGGTTGGGTGTTGCACAGTCACCCGACAGGGTGGACAGCGAGCTCTGTCCTTGGGTCCTTTAAGAGCACCTCGCCTTCCTACAACAAGCACTCCTGTGTTCACTCTTAGCTGGGACTCTCACCTTATGTTCCCACTGGAGCCACCAACCAGTCAAGGGGCTACAGAGATCTCTTATCCTGTCCACATTTGCTGATTAATTCTTCCTCACCATTCTCTTCTCCATTAGAGTGGATGAGTTAAGAGTTTAAAAAAAAAAAAAAAAACCATGGGGACATTGCTATTGGCCTGATTTCAGAAAGGAGGGCTAACATGTAGGACAAATGCTGCAGACTGGAGACACCTCGAGAACTCTGAGTTCTAGAGGAGCTGGAAAAACCTGCAGGGGACAGACAGGTATCTTAAAGTCCCAGGACAACAAAGAGTTATCTTGTAGTCCCAGGACAACATAAATGCGGAATGCGCACCAGCCTTGTGAAACGGGCTCCTACCTTCTTCCGCGTTCTGCAACCACTCCACAAATTTCTTCATCTGGTCGAGGAAAACACTCTTGCCTTTGGCGACGTGCGCTTCTTTATACCACTTCAGTATTGCTTCTTCGCTCAGGACATCCGCTGCAATTTCGAATCAGAGACAGTGAAAAGGCGCTACGTCAGTGACCCAGGGCAACAACTCCTTGAGGGCAATCTCTCTGAGCTGGAAAATCCCTGGAGGCCACTTAGAAGGGGTCCCCACGCTCATCTCCATGCAGATGGCTGCTGTCTCCGACAGCTGGCCTAGGGCGTGCAGTACTGACGACGACGCAGAAATGTGTGTGTCCTCAGAGAGGACACGATGCGAGCCAAAACCGCTCACCCTGCCAAGTCGCTGGCAGGAAGCAAGGTTACTCGCTAATTCTGCCCGTGAATTGGCGATGCCAGTATTTCAGGGCACTCAGTGTCTTGCCAAGCCCAACTGGACCTTACTGAAGGAATGACCTCAAATGATGGCAATGAAAAAATAAATGTAGACAGGATGCAAGAATGGCATGAGCTTTTAAACGGGACCTTGTTGAGTATTGACTGCTATGCATATACCTCAAATTTATTTTCCTTTTTTGTTTTTTTTAAAGATTTATTTATTTTGAAAGAGCAATAGAGAAGGGGAGGGAGACAGATCTTCCATCCACTGGTTCTCCCATGTGGAAGAAAGGGCCCAAGTACTTAGGCCATCCTCTGTTGCTTTCCTAGGCGCATTAGCAGGGACTCTAGATCAGAAGTGGAGCGGGGAGGAGGAGGGGCATGGCGCACTGGGTTAATCCTCCACCTGCAGCGCTGGTATCCCATGTAGGCGCTGGTTCTACTCCCAGTTGCTCCTCTTCCAGTTCAGCTCTTTGCTGTGGCCTGGAATAGCAGTGGAGGATGGCCCAAGTCCTTGGGTCCCTGCACCCACATGGGAGACCCAGAGGAAGCTCCTGGGTCGGATTGGCACAGCTCCGGCCATTGTGGCCATTTGGGGAGTGAACCAACGGAAGGAGGACCTTTCTCTCTGTCTCTTTCTCTCTCACTCTCTGCAACTCTACCTGTCAAATAAATAAATAAAATCTTTAAAAAAAAAGTGGAGAAGCTGGGACTCAAACCGGCACCCCTATTGGATGCCAGCAGCGCAGGTGGAGGCTGTACCCGCAGCGCCACAGCGCTGGCCCCCATGATCTGTAACTTTTAAGATGTTTATGATCAGTGCTTTGAAAGCTGTTCAACAGTAAGACAATTTTGAGCTAGTGCAGCCTACGTCCGTATGTTTTTATCAATTAAACGCGCTATTAGACTATCGGGATCAATGTTAGAAACAAGAACAAGTTGAATTTAACAATGTGACAACCACATAAAGGGGAGATTCTGTTTGGGGATGAGAACGAGCGCCTCCTCATCCTGCAGGTGGAACTCGCTCTGGGCCACAGCTACGACAGGTGTCACTGACGGCATCTGTGGAAAGGCCACTGAAGGATGACAAAGCTGATCAAAGGCACTGCCCTTTGGAAAGCGGATAAAAGACACAAAGTTGAAGTCTTGGGGGTGGGGTTAAGAACCCAGTTGAATAAAAGACTTGCTGCGAGGCCAAATGTCCAGCTCCAGGGACTCAACAGTCAAGACAAGACGAAAGCCAGCGTGTGTGCAAAGCGAGCAGCTCAGCTTCTGTGGGGGAGAAGTCTAAGGAGCGGGCGGCCCCCTTCGAGGAAGGGAGGAGGAAACTGCTCTCCTCCTAACGGTTCACTCCCCGAATGGCCATGTGAGCTGGGGCGGGGCCACCTTCTGTTGCTTCGCGGGGACATTCGCAGGGAGCTGGATCAGAAACAGAGCAGCCGGGACTTGAGCCGGTGCTCGGATATGGGATGTGGGCGCTGCAGGTGGGGCTTCACACACTGCACTGCGATGCTGGCGCCGGGAGGCTTATCTTAGCCAGCGACTCGGTGACCCTGATGGTTTTCTCCAATAGCGCGACACTCAGGAAGTTAGGGACCGTGTTGTTCATGTCACCTCAAGCACTTAACCTCAGTCCTGCCGTACACCATGTACTCAGTGCGTGCCTAATGGACATGTGTATTCACTCATTAACTTGAGGGGGGAAACCATTTTTCAAACTGTAGTGCTCTAACTTAAAAACCTAGGTGTTTACAAGGTCCAAGAGTAAACATTCTGAGAGTGCTTTGAGCAAGGCTGAGCTTCAAACACCATTAGTTATCTAAACAGTGAGGCCCCAAACTATGGCACTAGAGCTTAGGGACATTCAGCCTTTTTAAAAAAATTACAGATGTCACATAGGGACACAGTCAGAAATAATTTACCCTCAAATGCCGCAAATATATACTGAGAAGGGCGCCGATCTTTTTTTAAAAAATAAGACTAAGGGATTCTTTTTAGAAAAATTTGCAGAGACAGAATTTAACCCAAGAAATTTCTGCAAACAAGAAAACCCAAGACAGGAATAATAACAGTATTTGAGAAGGTGGTTTTATACATTTTTAGACCCACATTCTGAGACTATGACATCTATCTTCAGGAATACATTATTTTACAAAGTAAATAGCGTGATGTTTGCAAACTAGGGCTGGACTTACTATGTTTTCTTCCTGCGTTAGAAAGTAAGAATCCAGACTTTGATTCAGAAGGTGAATCTTTGCTAAATGGCCAATTATTAGTTTTGTTTTCTCCTCAATCATGACCAACAGGTTTATAGTTTATTCCACCGTTTACTTACATAAAAGATCTAAAAATCTTTCAATAACGGCGCTCCATGTAGTAATTGGGTTTGTCAGAAGGGGAAAGGGTGTAATCACATGCCCCAAGTTTCTGTTACCATCCGTTTCTGGAAGTGCTGGGGAGAGTGTATGCTCACCAGGGTTGCACAAGAGGGAGAGAGATGGAAAAGGGCCAAGAGTTTCCATCACATCTTTAAAAAACTCCACGTCACCCACCTTTCAAAGGAGAATGTTCCCTCCAATGAACAAAAGAAAATGTACAGCAGAAAGGGTGCTGTACATCACTGGAAAAATGTGTGTGTGCGCCTGGACTGCGTGTGTGTGGGGTGTGTGACCCTGGATTGCGTGTGTGTGGGGTGTGTGACCCTGGACTTCATGGGGGGGGGGGGGGGGGTATGACCCTGGACTGAATGGGGGAGTGACCCTGGGCTGCATGGGGGAGGTGTGACCCTGAACATGCTGCTGCACTTCACAGGCCTTTGTCTCTTCTGGATCCCGGCGTGGTAGCAGCGTCACCAGGGAGCCCCCTACAATGCCCAGGCTTGGGGCCAGCCCTGGCCCTGCGGGATCAGAATCCAGGGTATCCACAGGTAGCTCTCCTAGATGACTCTTGTGCACAGAACAGGGAGAGGAGAACCCGAAAGCTCAGTGCTCACTGTGCCTTGCTAGGCATGTGAAAACAAAGAACAAGAACATCCAAATCCTTACAGAAAACAACCCAATCCATGTCTCCTGGAGCCCAAAATCAGGAAATCAGGTCAAGATAAAGAAAAAGAAAGGGTCAAAAAAACAGGGAGAAAAAAAAAAACCAAAAAACAAAAAACAACCAAGCGCGGCTTCTACTCTAGAGTAGCATGGAAGCAGCACGCAGTAGGATCTGAAGCTCCCAAGAGAAATCACTTGAGCACTTCACTTAGGAAAACAGATTTTATGCGTAGGTACCGTGGACCATGAAATCACCCGGAGAATGGGATTTATTTATTTATTATTTTTTTGACAGGCAGAGTGGACAGTGAGAGAGAGACAGAGAGAAAGGTCTTCCTTTGCTGTTGGTTTACCCTCAAATGGCCGCCACGGCTGGCGCACCGTGCTGATCCAAAGCCAGGAGCCAGGTGCTTCTCCTGGTCTCCCATGCGGGTGCAGGGCTCAAGCACTTGGGCCATCCTCCACTGCATTCCTGGGCCACAGCAGAGAGCTGGACTGGAAGAGGGGCAACCGGGACAGAATCCGGCGCCCCGACCGGGACTAGAACCCGGTGTGCCGGCGCTGCAAGGCGGAGGATTAGCCTAGTGAGCCGCGGCACCGGCCGGGATTTGGTTTTGACACCTTAGTGATCCATATTTTAGTTTCTGGTTTTAAATAAGTTTTCCCGATTTAATTCCTCCAAAATAAGCCAGGATAAAACCTTCCCTCCTGAGTTCCCTGGGGCCTACCCACTCTTAACACAGACCTTCCTAACTTCGGCTGACTAACCCAAAGGACAGCCAGCCTCAAGAAGAGCTAACGCCTGTTTTTTGTTTTTTTTTAAATTTCTGGTGCCCACTTTTTGCAACTTCAGGTCACCGTCCCTTAGTATTTGAAGCTAAGTAGCCAGTTTTGCCACCTGCCAGTGGCTGTTACGAGAATGTAACCGGGAAGGATGAAGGCATTACAATAAGAAACTTCTCGCAAAATGAGACAGTAGGAGAAGGAGTTGAACAGTCCACGTACCACCTAGGTGTCACTACTGAAGAGTGGCTCATTGAGTGTTTTGTGAATGAATGAAGTAAAGGAAAGTGAAATGGGGCGGGGACCCCTGCAGCAGGCTCAGGTACTGTTGTCTCGAGGGAAAGAAATACCGTTTTGTTAGGTTATCCATCAAATGACGAGCGAGGAGACTGCTTGGGCAACTAGTTCCTGAACAACTGGCTTTTCTGTAGGGGACCGACCCCACGGAACGCTCTCAAAGCCTGTCCTCAGGTTCCCACTCTAAGTGGGAGGCCGCGGTGGCTAACGCACCAGACCACACCGGAACCTGCTGGGTAGATGCCTGCTCGGTGCCTGACCGTCGGCTGGCAACATGACGTGCAGGTTTGGTTCTGACAAATCACACTGGGTGTCCCGTGGGAAGCCCACGTTCTAGAATACCACTCCATCGGCGGGGCCACCTCTAAGACCTAACAGGGATCCAGCCAGAGAGAACCCTGTTACTGAGCTTCAAGTGGGAGCTGGTGGTCATTACCTTCTCCCACTGTCATAAATGTGCCAAGACTTCAGCGCTCTCGCAAACTAAAACATCACCCTGTGGGAGACATGTGCCGCCCCATGTGGGCGGCGGCGATATTCACGCTTAGCCAAGAAAGGGAATGTCCGTCCACAGATGAGTGGACAGAGAAAATGTGGCACACGAACACAACGGAGTTCTACTCAGCCATCAAGAGCAGCCCTCCTGTGTGCAACAACAGGGAAGGAACTGGAGAGAGGAGTAAGTGTGGAAAGCACTGCCTGCCCTTACTCATAGATGCAGTCTAAAAAGCAGGCGAGCGCACAGAATGACAAGGTTGGGAGGGAAGAGTCAATATTGATCTGTGAGTACCCAGTTACAGCGAGACAGTAGTTCTAAGCTTCTGTTGCACAGTGAGGTGACTTTGGATAACGTCAATGTACTGTAACTTTCCGTGTTAAAAAAAAAAAAAAGCAAAACTATAAGATAGGATTTAATTTTTTTTTTAACCATAAAGAAATGTTAAATGTTTGATATGCTTACCCTGATTGGACATTACACATATATTCAGGTATTTAAAGACCTTATAAATATATATGATTTACAGGATACCTTATCAATATGTATATTTTTTAAAAATGAAAAAAAAGCCATCCAAACACTTTGTTTAAAGAGTCTGGACAGACAACTAAATCCGTGACATGCTGCTAGGCATTTTGAAGCCGGTTAATTGTCAGTAATGCAAATTTTAACATTCCAAATTCCCATGTCATTTTAAAAAAAGACAAAGGGAAAATAACAATTTGCCTGATGTTTTCCCTGAGTTTTTCTGACATGCCACATATGACGGGAGTCACTTCCGGTACACATGTTGACATGCACCAAGCGTCATCCCTCCGTGAGGGTCTCTGGTTTTCCTTGTGAAGCTGTATGTATGCAGGGTCATGTTTTGTATGCTGTGGGTATGCAGACTGAGATCAGTGAAAACCTCCAGCACTCAATTTTTTCCCCCCCTAGTGCTGGTTGCCACGGCAACCTAATCCTTACAAATACAATGAAAAGACAGTAAAATGTGAGACTCTAAAAATAGCAAATAGGAGACCGGCCGGGCCCAATCACTAGCCATGCAAAGTGAAAAGACGCATCGTTTCTGTCTTTTTCATGTGGGCCTTACGGCACCAACAAGGGCCTGAGCGTGGCGTGTTCACACTCATCACGAGAGCTCATCCTGCCAGTTCCAGGCCTGGCTGCCTCATTGTACCCCCCCTCCCCCAAAGAAACAGTAACCACCCGTAAGTTCTCCATCAGCAGGAGCAGTTCCGCAGGCGATGCCCTGGGGTCTTCCTTCTCTCTCTACCGTGTGGTAGTCCCTCCACAACTTGCACCAGTTAGCATCCTGGCTGTCCCCCGAGGAAGAGGCCCCTGGCACCGCCTGGCTCCCTCTCCCCTGCTGCTGTACTCTCAAAGCACAGGCACGTGGCTGTGGCCCCCGGGGCAGATTACCTTTGTAAAAGAGAACCACGATCTTCTGAAAGGCTTTCATGAAGTGGATGTTGTCGTAGCAGTACTCCTGCACCTTCTGCAGCAGGGCCAGCTCCGACTGGCCCTGGGAGCTGAACACCGCCAGGAGTGGGGCGTATTGCTGGAACAGGAGCGGAAGGAAGCCCGTTACTTGTGCGGGAGGATGGGGCCGGGGTCTGGGGGCCCTGGTGCTCGCCTGCAGGCCTGCTTGGAGAATGTCTGCTTACAGCATTATTCACTTTATGATCAGAACGGGCTCTTTTCCTAATCGGACCTCACCTGTCATCCGTACTCGCTCAAAGAGGAGACCGGATGTGAGACTGTGTCTCTACCCAAGGGGACTGCTGTGCCCGCGGTGCCCCTGGATACTGTGGAAGTGAGTGCTTGTCCTCCCACACCACCCACTGCGTTCCTGGAGTGGCGCTGCCTCGGACACTCAGGACACAGCGTCTCCAGACGCCCAGACCCTCGCAAGTCGTGACACGCTTCGTCCCTATTGTCCTTGGTTTTGGACGTCCTTTGCTTTCTTGCAGGGAGCCTTCCCAGATCTACTGCACCAGCAGGTGCTCCTCACCGTCCGCTCTCATAACCACTGTTATGTGTCTGACTTTATCTCCTCAACTCCAATGTAAGCCCTGAAGGCAGAACCGAAGTCTTCCGGCTACGTTAATACAGTTCATGGGGAGAAGACATACGCATCCACGCACGAACGTTTTATATGAGTGACACAACCAGTTCATTCCTTCAATCCTCAGATACTTTACAGATTCCAATGTCAACTCACGGTTTAGAAAATTATTCAACAATGAGTTTTCCTCGTGTCAAACAGAAATAAAGTCAATTGGTAGACAATACTTCTCTCTTACTGTTTAGGTCCTTACTTGATGATTCTATGGACTTTTTGATATGGTTTTTAATAAGAACTCACCCTTAGATATTTCATAGGTTCTTATATCTGAAACATTTTAGGCAGTGGCAAATTCAAAAGATTAGGAAGTATTTGTTTACCTCGACTCCGAGAAAATTTCAGTTGGTACCTATTAGTTCTATCCCCCCCCCCCCCCCCACTTTTTTTTTGGAGTGACACAGAGAGAGCAAGATTTCACTCACTGGTTCACTCCCCAAATGCTCACAAGAGCAACAGCCTTGGCTGGAGCCATGAACCAGGAACCAGAAGCCAGGAGCCAGGAGCCAGGAGCCAGGAACCCAATCATGAGAGCCCTATCCACTGCCTCCCAGGGTTTGCATTAGCAGGAAGCTGGAGTTAGGAGCTGGAAATCAGGAACTGAAACCCAGGTGCTGTGTTATGGGCCATGGGCGTCCTCAATGCTAAACGCCCACCCCCACTGTATTGTAGGGGTGCGGGTGGCCTGGCCGGATGTCCCTTCCCTTGCGGGTGCGGGTGGCCTGGCCGGTCCCTTCCCTTGTGGCCCCTATACCTTCAGGTGCTTGAGCGCCTGCTCTGCGACCAGTTCCTCCTTCTTGTTCCACTCCACGGCATTCATGATGCAAGTCCACAGGAGCCCGATCACGGCTGTTTCTGGAAGGTCGTTCCTCTTCATTTCTTCTTTGACATAAAGCACCACCTGCATGCCATGGGGGAGGGGTCAGAAAGCTGGAGATGGATGGATGGAGGCCCCCATCCCTACCCACTGTGGCCTGGCCAGCGAGAGGTTCAGGGCACATAAACCTCAGCCACAAAATACCTCGGGCAGTCTACTGTGTGGATAGCAGCAGAACAAGCTTTTTGCTTTGCCCCTCCTCCTTGAGTGGAAGCACAGCCTTCCTTGAGCTGGCCTGGCTCACGGACTGCCAGCAGGTAGCTGTCCCTAGTCCCCTGAGCTGTGCTGGGGAAGCTACAAGGAGGGAGACAGCCCTGCCTCTAAAAGTATCCCAGGATTTTTGATTTCCACCCTACCCTGTGCAAAATCACACAGAGTTTTCTTGCTTGAAGAAGAAACATCACTGGCATTTGCTAACCTTATTGCTACGCGGTTTAAGAGTCTTTGTGGCTTCAACACCTCCCTCTGCTGGTGGATATCAGTCTGAAATTCTCCAGCCTTAAACCACCTGAGCAGCTCAGCAGGGCATGCGGGGAGGGATTCAGGAGTAAGCAGCAACAGCAACGGACTCCTTGATTTAATTAATCAGGTGTTTGCTTCGGGGCATATTAAAGAAAAAACAGACAGCTGCAGCTCTATGAACTAGCACTGTCCAGACCAGGTGTATGCAACAGTCATCAAAAATGTGGTTTTCAATTATGAGGATGCACAGCTGTTGTGACCTCACCAGCCTTCTATGGTGTACACTCGAAACATTGCTTCTTCAGATAAAAAGCTTACATAGTCAGACTACAAACAACACCAGCCAAAATGCTGCGCCGTCTTAGACAATATACAACAAAACCGGAAACCCCTGGGCGCCCTGACAGCGGACAGGGATATCCAGATGTGATATTCTGGCTGTGCTGTGTGTTGGGGCCGTTACCACTCCTTTCTGGAACTCCCTACAGTGCCACACAATGGAGGGTTCTGAATCAACACCTTGGCACCGAGTTAACTTCGATGGTGGAATTTCCAGTGGTCCACCAGGGTGGTACCCACAGGGCAGGGAGAGCAGGTGCCTGGCCCTGCGGTTATCTGGCGCAGGTGGCCAGCAGCTCCCACCTCCTTGATGGGGCACTCCTGAGAGAGACGCTCCTGGAGTTCCTTCTGCAGCTCCTTCCTGGTGCCCAGGGACTGCTGGACGCGGAGGAAGTCGGACAGCTCTTTTAGCCCCGCGTCCGTGAAGTACTTTGCGAAATGATCCACGCTCTGCCGGTTAACGGGAAAGAGCTCCTGTGGCGGAAAGACAGGGAAGAGACCGTGACCCAGCAGGCAGACAGCTCGTGGCGGGCACGGAGGACAAGAATCTCCATTTCCCTCAGAGCGAGCAACTTCTGAAATCGGGCACTTTCACAAAGGAAGAGGAAAACGCTAAGCAACTTCGGCCAAACTAGCATCACTCACTCCGAATCACTTATTAACCGAATTTGCTGGCTTAAATGCAAAAGTGGAAACCCTCGACGACGTTTGGATTGTTTCAAACTGACAAGGGAAGAGAAAGGAAAACTGTCAGCCATGCTGTTTCCTTAGCTGTGTGTTTAACAGACAGAAGTCAGTTTTAGTCATGCTTAAGACGAGTGATATAACACCATAGATAATACCATAGCACAGACGGGGCCGGTGCTGTGGCACAGTGGGCGAAACCGCCACCTGCACTCCTGGTATCCCATATGGGCACCAGTTAAAGTCCTGGCTGCTCCACTTCCAATCCAGCTTTCTGCTATGGCCTGGAAAAGCAGTGGAAGATGGCCCAAGTCCTTGGGCCCCTGCACCTGCATGAGAGACCTGGAGGAAGTCCTGGCTCCTGGCTTTGGATCAGCCCAGCTCGGGCCACTGCAGGTATTTGGGGCGTGAACCAGCAGAAGGAAGACCTCTCTTTCTGCCTCTGTCTCTCTGTAACTCTGCCTTTCAAATAAATAAATAAATAAATAAATCTTTAAAAAAAAAAAATGAGGCCGGTGCCGGGGCTTAACAGGCTAATCCTCCGCCTTGTGGTGCCGGCACACCGGGTTCTAGTCCAGGTCGGGGCGCCGGATTCTATCCCGGTTGCCCCTCTTCCAGGCCAGCTCTCTGCTGTGGCCCGGGAAGGCAGTGGAGGATGGCCCAAGTGCTTGGGCCCTGCACCCGCATGGGAGACCGGGAGAAGCGCCTGGCTCCTGGCTTTGGATCAGCACAATGCGCCGGCCGCAGCGGCCATTGGAGGGTGAACCAATGGCAAAAAGGAAGACCTTTCTCTCTGTCTCTCTCTCACTATCCACTCTGTCTGTCAAAAAAAAAGAAAAAGAAAAACAGGGACTATTATCATCTCAAGAATGACCTTTTACCTTCTGAGAAAGTGTTGCAGCTTTCTGGAAACACGAGGGGGGCGGTGCCTAATCAAGTTCCCAGCGGGATTAGATGTAAACCCACCCAGCTGTTTCTTCAGTTGATTGCATAATTCTGATGGAAACTTTGAGAGCCATACTCCATGGCTGCTCTCCTATGTTTCACTTCATTTCCACGTTGCCCTTCTACAGCTTGGCAAAGCCCCAGCAACACTTAAGTCATAATCTGATCTTGTGTGAGTTCAACTCCCAACTATGACAGTCAAACAAATGTCAACGTTCTTTTTTTTTTTTTTTTTTTTTGACAGGCAGAGTGGATAGTGAGAGAGAGAGAGACAGAGAGAAAGGTCTTCCTTTTTTGCCATTGGTTCACCCTCCAATGGCTGCTGCGGCCGGCGCATCGCGCTGATCCGCAGCCAGGAGCCAGGTGCTTCTCCTGGTCTCCCATGCGGGTGCAGGGCCCAAGCACTTGGGCCATCCTCCACTGCCTTCCCGGGCCATAGCAGAGAGCTGGCCTGGAAGAGGGGCAACCGGGATAGAATCCGGCGCCCCGACCGGGACTAGAACCCGGTGTGCCGGCGCCACAAGGTGGAGGATTACCCTGTTAAGCCACGGCGCCGGCCAACGTTCTTACTTTTTTTTCAGACAGCTGCAGAGTTTAAAAAGATCCAACCTCCGATGTGGCTTAGCTTTGCACATACACGGCCGGTGCTATGCGGGGCCACCACAAGCCCAAGCAGAGAGCTCTGTCGTGGGTTTGCCACGGCACAGAGCAGCACAGCAGTGGCCTCTGTGTCAGCACTGATTCTCAGTGCTCTCTGCTGTGTCCTCAGCTCTAACTGCCTGTGTTGAGTCCTACGTTTCAAAAAGCCAGGACACGGGGGCCGGCGCTGTGGCGCAGCAGGTTAAGCTGACACCTGTGATGTCGGCATCCCGTTATCAGAGCGCTGGTTCAAGTCCTGGCTGCTCTGCTTCCAACCCAGCTTCCTGCTAATGTGCCTGGGAAAGCAGAGGAAGATGGCCTGAGTGCTTGGGTCCTGCACCCAAGTGGGAGACCTGGATGGAGTTTCTGGCTTTGGCAGGGCCCAGCACTGGTCATTTGAGAAATGAACTAGCAGATGGAAACTTGCTCTCTCTCTTTCACTGTGCCTTTCAAATAAATAAAACAAATGTCAGGACGCAGGTGGAAGGAGCAGCTGTCAAACATGCATTCAGGCAGCCAGGAATGTGCACGGACAGGGCTGTGCGGCCCTATAGCCAGCGCTCACTCCAGCCCTCTGCACTGGCTGGTACGCAGTGTTCTATTTAGGAAAGAGTGTGACTGAGTGGTCCAGTCTCAAGTCACGCTCACAGTATGCATGTCATCAAACACACTGCTCGTAGTTTATTTCCAAAGTCCTTATTACCAATATAAAAATATATTGAACATTATCGCTCAGACTGAACTGGTGCGAAGCCATTCTTAAATCACATGGTGCCATTCCCACCGCTTAGGACAGGATTTGCATTCGTTAGAAATGGAAATCTATCCTCTCATCCCCAGACTCGGTCTCTCTGATTCTGCCCTTGCTCCCTAGGCGATCGTCAGCGTGGTCCTGCTGTGCACCAGCTCTGCTGAGAATTTTTCAGAAGTTTCCAACTTTGTTTGGAATAAAACCATAGTTGCTAAGTGATACGGGCCCTGATACTGCTGAGTGGATGCCCTACACTCTTACCCAGCTCTCTCCCCCGGCAGCCCCCAACATGCCATGCCTCCAGGCCGTTGTACCTTCTGTTCCTTTTGCCTGCAACACTGTTCCTCGAGGCACCTGCTCCCTCCCTCCCCTCTGCCAAGCCTTCACACAAACATCACCAAGTCACGCAGACCAGCCCTGACCAGTGAAAAATGCATCCCATGTGCTCCTGCTCTCATGTTTCCCTACTTGATTTTTTACCACAGCACTTCCTATTTTTTATCATAATACACATTTTCCTTGTTTATCTAGTTGATCATCCATTCCTGAGAATTAGAATGTGAGCCCCTCAGGGCTGGCACCATGGCACAGTAGGTTAATCCTCTGCCTGCAGTGCCGGCATCCCACATGGGCGCCAGTTTGAGTCCCAGCTGCTCCACTTCTGATCCAGCTCCCTGCCATGGCCTGGGATAGCAGTAGAAGATGGCCCAAGTCCTTAGACCCCTGCACCTGCATGGGAGACCTGGAAGAAACTCCTGGTTCCTGGCTTTGGATGGGCCCAGCTCTGGGTTGTTGTGGCCATTTGGGGAGTGAACCAGAGGATGGAAGACCACTCTCTGCCTCTGCCTCTCTGTTACTCTGCCTTTCAAATAAATAATTAAAAAAAAAAAAAGACAATTTGGACACACATGTTCAGGAAACAAACATTTCTCCCTGGAAGTGAAACTGCTGCTCCAGTTCCTCCTTCGTGTGCTCACCCAACAACTCTTGGCACAGGCAGAGCCCAGCGCACAGACAATTCCTGCCCTCACGCAGCAGATGGCGCTGCTGGCGCCAACCACTCCCAACACACAGAAGCCTGCCAAGAATGGCCACGTGTTTTTGTTTTTTTTCTTTAAACAAAGTGAAGTGACTTAAACTCAGCAGGCAGTACCTGCTCTCCCTCAGGGGAGCATCCAAGGCCCCCTCCTCCTTGCTATGCCTGTCTGCAGGGGCTGGGAGCAGTCGGGAGGAGGAGCTGGATTTGCCGCCTCGCTGCCAGGCGTGCCAATGACCTTCGTTTTGGATGTGCTTAAGGAGTTCATCGCACTCTGTGGCTCTGTCCTCTGTCGCCAAGACAGAATGGCCCAGCTGGGAGATGCTCCTTGAGCCAGAGCCCCAGGGTGGAAAGGCACCAACTAGGGCAGGCTTAGGACCAGCAGCCAGGTCCCTCCCCACCAGGGCACGCGTGGTTTTGGGATCTGCCCTAAGGCCTTTGGATAGGGGCTTCGGGGACCTCCCCTGGCAGGAAATATTTGCTGAATGCAAATCACAATCACCCACACAAAGGAACTAGAATCCAGGCTTCATTTTCTTTGTCACAATCTGAAGACTGTAGTGACATAAACGGGATTACTGCAGGGTGGTTTTCAGGAGACAAAGGGATTTTAAGTGACTGAAAATGCCAAGCCAAGTGTTTATAGTTAAAATTATTTTCAGAGACAGTTCTAGAATTAGCCCATGGGACTGGCAACCTCGTACAATAGGAGAGAAAAAGAGAAGAGATGCTGTGAGAGGTAGGTGGTGGGGTGCGTGGTGTCTTAAGAGTTCATCCTAGAACTCTAACAGAGCCACTGCACTCAGAGAAAGCTTTGACGACTACACAGCTGTCACCTCTACCAGAAGAGGGTTCCGAGCGAGCAGTCAGAAGTGATAAGAACAAATTACTTTTCTTGGTTTTCCTCGAAAAATTCAAAGATGGCGAGACACAAAAAAGTGCCCATAAAGGAATGCAAACAATGGAAGCTTCGCCTGAACAGTGACCTTGTTTGCTTTCTTCAAACAGCTTAAGTATTTCTAGAGAAATCTAGGTGAAACTTCTAGAAACTTCTATTTTGCCGGTAAAGTCTTTCACCACCAGTTTGGGGTCAGTGCTAACGCCTGCCCAGGACACCATAAGTAATCCAATTAGGTGAGGCTGATGGGGTTTTTATCATGTTAACAGCTTAAGTTTCTGCAAAGTCACTGACTGGTTACAACGCCAAGTTTTAGTTCTGCTAGAATATTCAGCATGCCAACAACAGCTCTCAGGTTTAGAAGTGTCTCCGTAGTCACTGGGAGTTTTCAGTTTATCATGCCGCTGGTTCACTCAAGAAAGGAGGATGGAGTTAGTTTCTATTTGCCATTCTCACAGCAAATCCACTCAGCCCAGGGCCCTCGCAAGGAACCCCACCACCAACCCACACCCAGGAGCAGGGTACCCGTGATACCCTGAGCAGAAGGCACTCACAAGCAGCCTCTTGTCTAGGTTGGCTTTTCTCAAGGAAGAGGTGACAGAGTTGGCATCTTTCTCTGCCATCCAGGCTTTGAAAAGCTTGACAGCAAACGAGGCCGCAATGCCTGCAGAAACAAAACACAGGATTTCATTCCTCTCCTGCGTAGGACCGCGAGCTTCTCTGAGATGGGCCAATAACTGAAGCCTCGACTGGGGACGACGGACAAATAAAGCTGAGAATATTCCTGGATCCACGCCTCGCTACCTGATTACAATTGTGAATTTATTTATTTTCTTTCTTTCTTTCTTTTTTTTTTGTTTGACAGGTAGAGTTATAGACAGTGAGAGAGACAGAGAGAAAGGTCTTCCTTCCATTGGCTCACTCCCCAAATGGCCGCTACAGCCGGCGCTGCACCGATCCGAAGCCAGGAGCCAGGTGCCTCCTCCTGGTCTCCCATGCAGGTGCAGGGCCCAAGCACTTGGGCCATCCTCCACTGCCTTCCCGGGCCACAGCAGAGAGCTGGACTGAAAGAGGAGCAACGGGGTCTAGAACCCGGGGTGCCGGCGCCACAGGCGGAAGATTAGCCTAGTGAGCCGCGGTGCTGGCCGAACTTATTTATTTTCAGAACCAGCATTGTAGCATAGCAGGTAAGGCAGCTGCCTGTGACGCTGGCAACCCATATGGGCGCTGGTCCAAGTTCCAACTGCTCCCTGCTGATGGCCTGGGAAAGCAGTGGAGGATGGCCCAAGTGCCTGCGTCCCTGCACCCAAGTGGGAGACCTAGAAGAGGTTCCTGGCTCCTGGCTTAGGCCCGGCCCGGCTCCGGCCATTGCGGCCATTTGGGGAGTGAACCAGTAGATGGAAGATCTCTCTCTGTGTCTCCCTCCCTCTAACTCTGCCTTTCAAGTAAATAAAATAAACCTTCAAATAAGTTATTTACTTTTATCTTATCAAAAACCGTTTAAAAGCCCAGTGTCTTCAGTGGTCCCGCCTGTTTCCCTCTGTGTTTCATTAGTGTTTCCTATTTAAAGCAGGGGTTGTGAAGCTCAATAAAGTAAACCACATCCCACGAGTGCTGGTTCAAGTCCTGTCTGTAACTTCTGATCCAGGCCCCTGCTAACGCCTCTGAGAAGGCAGCTGATGATGGCCCAAGTACTTGGGCCCCTGCCACCCTGGCTGTTGCCGTCTGGGGAGTGACCTGGCGGATGGAAGATTCTCTCTGCCTTTCAAGTAACTAAATCTTAAAAAACAAACAAAAAATTAACAGTGACCACTATAAGTACAGCTATAGATGAACATGCATCATATACTTTACAGTATTCCTTTTTGTAAAAGAGAATTTAAAAATACCCTTAAGCTATACTAAGGCTATTCCAAGCCAAATATTTTTTCCTGGATTTTTTAAAAGTAGTTATGAAGCTAGTTATATTAATTAGAAAACCATCGCATCACATATCCCCATTTATATTATGATTTATTTTCAAATACAAAGAATCAGGATCTGTGGACATCTTAAAGTCCTATGTTTATGTTGCATTTCTTTGGTGAAGAGTTAAGGCATGGACGAGACGTTCATCTGGTTTTTCTAAACTGAAGGTTCCACTATTGTTGGTGGCCTTTGAGAAACTACCTTTGAGCTGGAGCTGAGGCCAGGAATGACACTGGGGGAAAATACGAGGCCCGAGTGGTATTTCTGTTCATGCTGCTTCTATATTTATTGCTACATCGGAAATAAATGCCCTCATCTTCCAGTTATGTGCAAGTAAAGGCATTGGACTGGTCCACTACTGATAGAGACGTCAACTCTGGCAGATTTCCCTCACTTGAATAAACAGGGAAACTAGGAGGAAAAAAAAAAATCATGGCCGTGACAATCAAATATGCATTATAAGCTGGAGGCTTTTATGTTAACTACTTGTTAACATAGATTTTCAAAAAACATCATTAGTTTATTAAATCAATATAAAATTTAAACTTATGTAACTAAATGAAAATCAAATTAACACCATTCTGTAATCTTTATTAAAGTGAGAAAAGTAAAGTGTGCTAGAAACTGGGAGTTTAAAAATCTACATTTCAACCAAACTATTCCTTTGCATTAAAAATGTCTCATGGTGGAAAGCTGGGTCATTCCACACAGTGGGACGATGCTGTTTTCTTGGCCATTTGTTGGGTGTGAGGTTGGGGAAAGAGTTTCTCGATGCTCTTCCAAGTAGGAAGCAAGCAGTTAACCTCTGGTTTCTAAAGAAGGTGCAGTATATGGAAGACCTGCATGACACCAGTGCTGTGTTCCTCTCATAGCAGATCTTCTCTTCCCACCTAAGGTTTTACTACAGAAATTCTCAGACATTAAACAGCTGAGCCAATCACATGCTACATACAATCTGTTAGCTGTCAATATTTTGCTCTATTTGCTATACTACATACAATAATCTATTTAGCATATTTGCTTTCCTACATCTAATGACTGCACTTCTGGATACATGTGAAAGGAAGCTGCAGATGTCACAAGTTTTTAGTGCAAGCTCAGAGGCAAGTGTTTTCTGTTATGATTGCTGGGATCGTTCACTATAATTAACATTTGATGTTTATACTCCATCTTGTGTCTCTGTGTGTAACAAGGCTAGTGACAGAAGATGTGTGACATATGGTGAATTGTCCTCAGGAACACTTTCAACAGCAATATTAACAACATACCAACAACAGAGTCCAGACTGTTATTACGTCTGCACTATTTTAAGTCAAAAAGCTATAGGGGATTTCTGAATACCCTTTGTTTCTTGATTCACAATTCTTTACTTAGTCACAAGAAAACCATAAGCTCTTTCATTACAGGCATGAACAAGGCTAGGACCTGATACATGTAGGAGGAAAACTCATGTTCTCAAGGAAAAAAATAAATAAATAAAAGATGGTCTCACAAAAGGCCTTTTAATTTTATTTTTAAGGAAAAATAATGCTTTGTGTTGCATTATAATTGGAAAATTATTACCTTCCTAGAAGAAAACAGGCCACTTTTGTTTTATTCTATAACCAAATCATTGCCTGCATGGGCTGTCAAACTCTGGATGCCTTGGAATTACAAGAGGGCTGGCTCTTTGTGATGCAGACGCCCTGACTCCATTCTGAAACCCTCCCATCTCTAAACTGACATCCGAGAAAACATCTGAGCATAGGTCTCCCCGGGCCCCCAAGCAAACAGCTGAGAAAGAGGGGTCCCGTTTGGGGGAGGAGGCACTTTGGGCTGGTTCAGCACATGAAAGAAAGCGCTACCGGCTGGCATTTGTGTCCAAGGATAGACAAAAAGGTTAAGTGTCCCCAAAAGCAGAAAATGGCCCTACACGATGAAGCATCGCCCCAACACAGCGGGACAGACAAATGGCCTGGACCAGCTCAACCCGAACTCCGCACTGAGTATCGACAGCTGCCATTCTAACTTGCTGGTAGCCTTTAAATGTCTCTGTGCAGGTGTGTGTGGTTTCCTACACACTCCTCCTTTCAATACTGGGAGGAATATTCACAAGGGTACTTCCAAAGAGCTCACAGAGAATGGACAGGAAAGAGCGGCTCATTTCGGTGCCGGACACGGACACTGAAATGCATGTGGCTTTTCTCCCCAGGAGCTCTCTGAAGCCCCTCCCATACGCAGCCATTCTGCTACCGTGCAGGCTGGGCAGGAGAGGAACCAAGAGGAGCCCCTCGTGGTCTCCCAGGGACCGGTGGCTCTTGTTGTTGTTTTTTTTTTTTTCTTTGCAAAGTTACCTTCTTTGACCAAGCTGTCGGTGAAGAGGCTGGTGAGGATGCTGGCTGGAAGGGTTCCATTGCCCAGCAGGATCCCGGAGAGCATTGCCAGTTTTGTCTGCTCCGTTTCAGAAAAGGCTTTAAGGAAGAGGAGAAGCTGTGGGTCAAACAAAAGAAACCGTGTGTAGCAAGCATGGGACTCCAGTCAGGGAACAGCAAGCCAGACATCCGTCGGTGGTGAGACGCCGTGCGGACGCACGGGCACGGGCGAAGCAGGGCTACCCCTCACTGGGAGCACACATAGAAAGGGGCTTCAGGAAGTCCACAGAGGACCCGTATTATGAAAAGCCTATGCAGGAATCTCGAGAATATTTTGCATCAGAATCAACTTGCTTTTGATCCCATCTTGCCACAAGCTCTTTGAAGTCACTGCATCTCCAGCTACAAATGGGATATGGAAAGGACCCTTACCAGCCACATCTTTCTTCTGAGTTTGCTCACACACAGCCATGGATACTACTCATGGGAACAAAGTGACATGTGGCACCATGTACATGCAAAATTTGCATATGGGGGCTGGCTTTGTGGTGCAGCAGGTTAAAGTTTCCACTTGCAAGGCCGGCATCCCAACATGATAATGGTTCGAGTCCTAGCTGCTCCACTTCTGATTCAGTCCCTGCTCATGTGCCTGGGCCCATGCGCTCACATGGGAGACATGGAAGAAGCTCCCGGCTCCTGAATTTGGATTGGCCCAGCTCCAGCAATTGAGGCCATCTGGGGTGTGAAACAGAGGATGGTAGCGCGCTCTCTCTCTCTTCCTCTGCCTTTCAAATAAATAAAAAAAATAAGTCTTTAAAAAGAAAAGGAAAATTTGCATTTGGCTCTGTATGTGTAACCAGGTAAGAATACACAACAGGCATGATGTTTTCTGAAATACATTACATCTCACATTTGTCACTACTTGAGAGGTTCCCCTTCCCCCTGGCCACATGCACCTAACTTTCTTCGGAGAAGAATGGACTTTTTTTATGGCAGGAAAAGAAAGCCAGGACAAGCACTTTTGGACAGCTCCTATTTTTCTGCCCATAGCATCCACTTATCTTCAGGGCCAAGGCCACTCAGGGAGAAAATGGTCTCTAAGTTGCTGATGGCCTCTGTAGACCAATCATGGGCTTGCACGCTGTAAACCTTGGCTCATGTGGCTTGACCAACCAGCTTTGGGGATGACAGCACAGAGGAGGGTGAAGCCAGCTCCTAATGAGGCTGTGAGAAATAGGCAGAACACGGCTGGAGGAGCAAGGCCGCAAGGGGGATGCCGCCTGGGGCCCTCTGGGCCTTACCTTTCAGAGAGGGCAGCTGAGAAAAGTAGCGACCCTCAAAATTTTGAATGAAAGCCAAAAGCAAGGGGCTTACACCCCACTTCCCATTTTGGATCCCGAGAGCAGCCAGTCTTGTGGTGTGCTCTCCTCCTTCCTCTCTCTCCTCTGGTCCGGCTCTCCATTTCACCTCTCCGCTGGCTCACATACTATTGGCACAACTCCCTCACCAACAGTGTAAGCTGGGTAGGGCAACGGCTAGGATTCCTCAATGGCCAAAGGAGAATTACTTCGCATAGAGGCTAGGGGACTCGCCAACTACTTACATGCCAAGTAAGTGGCAGAACTAGAACCAAACCTGTCCATTTGACTTCCAATCCACACCTATTAAATTGTCAACAAATTGGGATGGGCTTGCAGCTGCCAATGATGGCTTGCAAAGCCCACATCCCATCTTGGAGTGCCTATGTGACAGTCCTGGCTACTCTGCTTCCAATCCAGCTTCCTGCTAATGCACACCCTGGGAGGCAACACCTGGGAGCCCAAGTGCTTGGGTTCCGGCCATCCAGGTAGGAGATCCAGGTAGAGTCCTGGGATCCTGGCTTCAGCCTGACCCAGTCCCAGCTAGTGCAAGCATTTGGGGACTGAACCAGAGGATGAGAGCTCTCTGTTTGTCTCTCTGCCTTTCAAATAAAATCCAATCCAGCTCCTTGCTAATGTGCCTGGTAAGGTAGCAGACGATGGTCCAAGCACTTGGGCCCTTGCCACCCACGCAGGAGACAAAGATGGAGTTCCAGGCTTTTGGCTTCAGCCTAGCCCAGCCGCTGCTGTTGCTGGTATTTGGGGAGTAAACAAGTGGATGGACGATTATCTACTTTTCTCTGTCACTCTTCCCTTCAAATAAATAAACAAAATCTTTAAAAAAAGAGTGAAAAGTAGCTTTAAAATGTTAACACCATTTCTTTAAGTATATTAATAAAACTCCTATTCACTTAGAAATATACTTAATTGCAATGAAATGGGATAAATTAGATCATTCTAAATTAATTAACTATACTGTACAACATTCCAATTAGATGCTGCATTTTTATGAGAGTTGGTTTTAAAAGATAGAAATATTAGGAAGAAAAAAATCACTCTTGCAATCATATTCATCATGAGTGGAATGGTTAAAAGTTTTCAAGGTTCACATGAATGGAGAGATGTAAACACATGAGTGATATTAATAGACATGGTGAGGCTTAATTAAACTCTTTACGTAATTTCTTCCTTCAACATTTCCATTCGTACATTAAACAAGCATCTTTTTCAGCACCTAGCAGTGCAGAGAATAAACCATTCATTTTCCACTAAAATTATTTTTTCATGTTGAAAAAAATAACACATGGTTGTTGGACAAGATCATCAGGGCAGAATGACACAATGTAACAAATACCCCCTTAGAACTAGCTAGCAGCAGTGGGATAAGTATGCCTGCCTTTTACATGGATACACACATAGGATATGCCTATGTTTTGTAAATAATTACATGCAGACACACATACTGTTTTTACTGCACAAAGTGCTGAGGATAGCTAACACTTGCTGTCTGCACCAGACATCTTTCTGATCCCTCAGGTGCCCAGTTCCCCAGTTATAGAAAAGCAACAGAACACAAAGAAATCAGGCAGCATGCCCACGGTCAATCTGCTCTAAATGCCTGCTGTGTGTGCTGCCTTTTCACTTGATTTACCACGGGCCTTCTCCCTCGTCAACTCCTGGGCTCATGCCACCTCCTTTAACAGGCTGCCTGGCATTCCACTACATGTACAGACAGACCTGCGGATAATTAACCAGTCTCCTACCAAAAACCATTTAGGCTATTTCACAATACTGTGATAAAGCTCTTACAAGAGAGCACTTCAAAAGGCTTGTGCAGAATGAAATTAAGAGGTCAATTTATCTAGATGCAAAGCTATCATGAAATCCTTGCATTTTTTTTTTTTCATAAAACATATTTCCCATGAACTTTCTAAAAGACCCCTCTTTGCTTACACAACTTTTATACATCCGTGCCGAAGGATTCTTACAAATGGTGAGCTGGGTCGGGGACTATGTGAATTTATTAACAAATGGTTTGCTGCTAACATGTTCTTTAATATTACTGATAGGGTGAGTAAATGGGGAAGATTTGACAGTCACTTCGTGTGGTTACTTCCTTACTTAGGCAGAGAGCTACAGCTGGAGACAGTAGGAGAGCACAAATCTGTAACAAGGTAGCACGGTGAGTGCTGCACATAGACAGCAGAAGAGCTCCAGATTGGAGGAGGAGCCATGTTGCAATGAGGAAAAGAATTTTCAGAAGGAGCTGCCTGGGATATGGTGACTCGGTAGGGGCTAATAACCCTGTTGGGCACTTTAAGTGTTATTGCATTTACTCCTACAATAACCCTAAGGTATACGGTACAACTATTTTACTGATGGGGAAAAGCACCCAGATTGATGCCTGTGAACCCCACCTCCAAAGACACGTTTTTAATCCTCCTTACCGAATTGCGTCTTCTCCATTTAAAGAATTCTGCTGAGTATTAACTGAGCTACCTGCTTTCACAAACTTTTCCTAAATTGCCCCAGCTGTCTTACCTCAGGATATATTTATTTTCTTTTTTTTTTAAAAAAAGATTTATTTATTTATTTGAAAGTTAGAGTTACACAGAGAGAGAAGGAGAGGCAGAGAGAGAGAGAAAAAGAGGTCTTCCATCCACTGGTTCACTCCCCAACTGGCTGCAATGGGCAAAGCCAGGAGCCAGGAGCTTCCTCCCAGTTTCCCACACAGGTGCTGGAGCCCAAGGACTTGGGCCATTTTCCACCGCTTTCCCAGGTCAAAGCAGAGAGCTGGATCAGGAAGTGGAACAGCCGGGACTCAAACCGGCGCCCATATGGGATACAGGCAGTGCAGGTGGCAGCCTTACACTCTATGCCACAGTGCCGGCCCCAAGATATATTTATTTTCCTATGTGTCTGTAATCTCCGGTTGTGATTTTAGGCTCTATGAGGTCAGAGGTCCTGTTGTGTAAAACTATGCCTACCGAACAAGCACATTGTCTCGTATTAATTACAGTAATGGAAAAAGCCCAGAATGGTCATACATTTCTTCCTACAGAAAGCTGACAATTTATTAAACAAACATTTACCAAAAAGTTACTATGTCCCCGGCCCTTCCTGATACCATTGTGAATACAAATTTTGTGTCCCCTCCCATTTGTCACCTTGAATTGATGAGTATTATCATTAGAACATTTACCTTTTTCATTTCATCCTCAAATGCTTTTTCCAAATACTTGTACCTCCTGATGAGTTTGTTGAAGACCTAAACATGAAAGAGAACCAGAACATATCTCGTAAGCAATTTAAAAAAGCACGGAGGGAGGCGTAGAAATTCACTATGACCACGTTGTAGATCTATAAAAATAAAAACAGGTGGGAAGATGGGCCGACCCTGTGATATGAGAGCTATGAGCTTTTCAAAGGAGTGACTAGGACTGAGGGAAAAAACAGGGCCAAATTCACTCAGGAATATAACAGACACAGAAACCAAAATAACTCTGGTGAAGATGAACTGAATGGGATTTTTCAACTGTGAGACACAGACGTGGACAACAGCTGAAACCAGGAGTTCCAGATGCAATGGCGCAGACCAGGAACGGTCCTAACTCCAGGCAGGAAAGGATTACTGGCTCTGTAATCCGGCATCCGGTTAAAGCTGAGTACTTTATAACCGCCTGCCAGTGGGGCTTGAGACGGTTGGGTGACGTTGACTGATGCTCTTGTTGAAGTAGGGATTCTGTAAATACTATTCTCATAGCTGCCTTGCCCTTCCAATCATGACACACTCCCAGGCGACTTCTGTGCTGTGACTACCACTGCTTCTTCAGGTGATCAGCATGGAGTCTGAGACTGACAGGAGAAACTGCAGCTGCCTTTTACCGAGAAAGAATGAACCAGCCGGGCAGCGAACCGACACGCCGCAGAAAAAAGAAATTACGTGGTACGAAAACCCTCTGCATTCAGACGTCATTCAACTACAAAGTACAAAGTGAGCTACCCGCATGCAACATGAATTCCCACTGAAACATTCCTGTCCACTTAACTTCTCTCAGCCTGACCACACTGCTGACCCAGTTTCTTTTCTGCTGACTTACACGTAGGCAATAATTTTTAAACTCAGAAACCACAAATCAAAGCTTTCCTCAGATACACATATTCCACATGAAAAAAAAATAAAAAAAACCAAAAACACAACGATCTGTACAAATAAACTGTCCCTTTAGATACCAGGAAGAGGCAAACTCCTTTATCTCTGCGTATGGGAAGATGGTAAGGATTTTTCCTCCAGGACTTCTTCTTCTTCTTCTTTTTTTTTTTTTTTTTTTTTTTTTTGACAGGCAGAGTTAGACAGTGAGAGAGAGAGAGAGAGAGAAAGGTCTTCCTTCCATTGGTTCACCCCCCAAATGGCTGCTATGGACGGTGTGCTGCGTCAATCCAAAGCCAAGAGCCAGGTGCTTCCTCCTGGTCTCCCATGCGGGTGCAGGGCCCAAGCCATCCTCCATTGCCCTCCCAGGCCACAGCAGAGAGCTGGGCTGGAAGAGGAGCAACCAGGACTAGTACCCGGCACCCCAACTGGGACTAGAACCTGGAGTACAGGTGCTGCAGGCAGAGGATTAGCCTAGAGAGCTGCGGCGCTGGCCCCTCCAGGACTTCTTAATTGACTGTTGGCACTGGAAATCAAACAAGGGATCTTGCACCTTGTGTTTGCATTCATTTGATCCTCAAAGAAACTCTGTGGCAAGGAGCAAGCAGGCAATGATTGTTATTTGGTAAATCAGAAAGATCTACGCTTCTCCTAAATATCATAACTATATAAAATAATGATTATAATAACTTCTGCTAAATACCAGAGCCAACTGCAGATGGCAGCTTTACCTGCTATGCCATAGTGCTGGTCCACTGTTCCACTTCTGATCCAGCTCCCTGCTAATGGGCTTGGGAAAAAGCAGCGGAAGATGGCCCAAGTGTTAGGGCCCCTGCCACCCACATGGGAAACCTGGATGAAGCTCCTGGCTCTTGGCTTCTGCCAGGCCCAGCCATCTTCTACTGCTTTCCCAGGCCATCAGTAGGCAGCTGCATTGAAAAGGAGCTCAAAGTTGGCTGTTGTGGCCATCTGCGGAGTGAACTAGCATATGGAAGATCTCTCTCTCTTTCTCTGTGTCTCTCCCTCCCTCCCTCCAACTATGCATATCAAATGAATAAATAAACCTTTGTTTAAAAAGGGTAAGAAATCTCTTCGCTAAAATGCCATGTAATGAAAAAAATTTCTTTCTTTTTTTTTTTTTAATTTGACAGAGTTAGACAGAAAGCTCTTCCTTCCGTTGGTTCACCCCCCAAATGGTTGCTACGGTCAGAGCTACACCGATCCGAAGCCAGGAGCCAGGAGCCAGGTGCCTTTTCCTGGTCTCCCATGCAGGTACAGGGGCCTAAGCACTTGGGCCATCCTCCACTGCCTTTCTGGGCCACAGCAGAGAGCTGGACTGGAAGAGGAGCAAACAGGACTAGAACCCGGTGCCCATATGGGATGCCAGCGCTGCAGATGAGGATTAACCAAGTGAGCCACGGTGCCGGCCCTGAAAAATAATTTCTTAAAGTATAAATTCACAATAGCCCCATACCTCAAGCAACTTGACTTAGCCTACTTAGTGCATATTAATGAGAAATGATATGGTTTCTAGCATATAAAGCTAGATTGGGGCCGGTGCTGTGGTGCAGCTGGTTAAGCTTCTGCCTGCAATGCCAGCATCCCACACATGCGCTGGTTCGAGTCCCGGCTGCTCTACTTCAATGCAACTCCCTACTGATGGCCTGGGAAAGCAGTAGAAGATGGCCTGAGTGCTTAGACCCCTGCACTCATGTGGGAGATCCAGCTGAAGCTCCTGGCTCCTGGCTTCAGATCAGGTCATCTCCGGCTATTGAGGCCATTTGAGGAGTGAACCAGCAGATGGAAGAACTCTGTCTCTCTCTCTCTTTGTAACTCTACCTCTCAATAAATAAATGAATAACTCTTAAAAAAAAAATTCTAATCACTTGGCTGAGGTTAATTCTATGACCTCTTGCATCAACCTAGACCATCACAAAAGGTCTAACAAGGGAGGTGTTAACCTAGGACTTGCCCTGAGCTGAAGCTGGGAATAACAACTGAATTTGAGAAGGGTCAGTAGCAGCAGTCATTGTGTTACAGCAGATTAAGCCGCTGATAGGGATGTCCACATCCCACATCCAAGTGCCTGGGGTTGGTCCCAGCTACTCTGCTTCCGATCCAGCTTCTTGCTAACGCACCTGGAAGGCAGCAGGCGATGGCTCAAGTACACTGGAGTCACCGTCACCCACATGCTAGACACGGACAGAGCTCCTGGCTCCCGCCTGCTCCAGCCCCAGCTGTTGTGGGCATTTGGCAAGTGAACTTTTGGATGACGGATATCCCCGCCTACCCTGTGTCCCTCTGGCTTAACAATAATTAAGACAGAAGTAGAACAGAATACTCCAACCCTATACTAGCCTGTCAAGATGCAGTGAGGTCCAACTTTACAGGGCGACTTATCACAGACTGTACCACCTAACAACTCCCACCATTTCCTGACCTTTTCTAGGGACACAGATTTAATTCTAACCAACCCAATGCATGCAAAATCTTATCTCATTATTCTGATGCAAATTTCTCAGCTTCCAGTGAGGCTGATCCTGCTTTCCTCTCCACTGGGCTGCCTAGCCTCACGTGACTTTTTCCCAGCAGGTTCCTTGTCTTGCTCTCATTGATCTGCAAGGTCTTCATGTACCTGAGAACTGGATCTTTCACAGGTTCTCAATATTTACAAATATTTTCTTATATACTTACAAATATTTTCTTACAAGAATACCTAACAGCCTAGACATCTGACGTGTCAAACTTTAATTGGTCCTCTGTTGATTTCTATATGGCTCTCACCTTTCCATACTGACAGAAGCAATCCCACAGCGACTACGCCACCTGTGTCACCCACACAGATGCAAGTGCAGCTGCGGATGAAGTCTCACAAGTGGCATTTCTGGGTCAAAGGGAAGATGCAGTGCAAACTTGCTTTCCCCAAGACAGGACTAATCTACATTGCCACAAGCTGTGGCTGGGAGTGTCTGGTTCCTGCATTCCTTACAGGTGAGAGGTTAAAAAACAGTATTTTCCTGTAGCTTTAATGCTTGTTGTCTTTAATTTTTTTTTTTTAAATTTATTTTTGAAAGGCAGAGTTAGTAAGAGAGAGACAGAGAGGTAGTCTTCCAACTGCTGGTTCAGTCCCCAGATAGCTGCAACAGCCAGGGCTGGGTCAGGCCAAAGCCAGGAGCCTGGAACTCCATCTGGCTCTCCAGTGTGGGTGGCAGAGGTCCAGGTGCTTGGGCCATCCTCTGATGTTTCCCCAGGCACATCTGCAGGGAGTTGGATTAGAAGCCAGGACACAAACCAGCACCGTGATATGGAATGACACCATTGCAGGCACTGGCTTAACCGGCTACACCACAATGCTGACTCCACGTCTGCTGTCTTAATCTGAAGATCGGAGTAGATCTTCGTATGTTGAAGCGCTAACTAACATCCTTGCTGACATAGCGAGTACAGAGTTCCTGAACCTGAATGCTTCCCCCGGTCCTGTTCACATTCTTCCCTGCCCACAGGAAAGGGCGATCTCCGGGAGACAGGCTCTACCTGAGCGTAGTTCCGGATGGTTTCGTGATCTTCATTTGCAGAGAACACACAGTGGTTGGTCATCTTGGTCTTGTCACCATCATCTATGCGTGTTCCGCCTGGGGCTGAAAAGAGAAAGGTCGCTATGGTGAGGGTTCGAAGCACAGCAGAAGTACAGGGGTTGACGTGAATCAGCCACACCCGCTTGCACAGAAGGGCGCACATGTGTAGATGCACACGGGTTGCTCCACATTTATGTTTCCAGTGTAATACCATAGTCTAGCACTACAAATCAGCTTCGCTCCCAAACACATCCTTGACCCTGGAACATAAACAACCACCCGTATTTACTTAATTTTATTCCATGATCCTCAGGGAAGCTCCTGCTATTTCCCGTACTGGGATATGGTTCTCTCCGTCCAGCTGGACTCTCCAGTGCATCAACTATGGAACTGAGCAGACCTGACTCCAAGAGTAGATCTTGGTGGTTCCTGCCTGGGTAGGTATGCAAGCTGCTCCCTCCGTCAGGGTTGTGTGGCTTGTACCCTGACTGCCTGCCCTTTGTACCTGACAGCCCTGCAGCTGGGTCATGTGGGAGTGAATTCTGCATGCTATGATTCTCATTCCTCATAAAGCCGAGGGAAAGAACGCCCATTTCCCCTCTACCATTTAACTTTCCCTACACCACGGCTGCTCCGCTAAGTTTCAATGGCGGCTATCACAAGCACTGTTTGATCAGAAGAGCAGAATCAGAACACTGGCTCTCAAAGAAGGAAGTACTTTTCTTGAAGGGAGGAGAGAGCTTCCACTTCGCTTATGGCCCTGTCTAAATACTGACAGAGTCTGTGGACTCAAGAGGCTTCCATAGCCTTGGCAGCTCATGGCAAGAGCCTCGGGAGATCACTGACATCATAAATAAGAGTGTCAATTGTTAAATCAACAACGGGAGTCACTGTGCACTTGCTCCCCACGTAGAATCTCTGTCCTTAACGTGTTGTACTATGCGAATTAACTGTAAAACTTGTTTTCAAATGGTACTTTATACGTTGTATGTCTGTATGGGTACAAATTGTGGAAATCTTTACTTAGTATATTCTAAGTTGATCTTCTGTAAATAAAGTTAATTAAAAATGAATCTTAATGAAGAATGGATGGGAGAGGGAGTAGGAGGTGGGATGGGAGTGGGGGTGGGAGAGTGGGTATGGGGGGAAGAACTGCTATATTTCTAAAGCTGTACCTACGAAATTTGTATTCATTAAATAAAAGCTTTCTTAAAACAAGCAAACAAACAAACACTGGCTCTATTGTTCTCCAATTCTACATCACTGGAACTAGGGTAGAAGGTTGGAGTAGGCCGAGGAAGAGCTTAACTGCCACTTCTAGCATACGCACTTACAGCAGCACGGTGCCCGGCACCAACGACTCAGCCGTGATCAAAGTTGAAAAGGCAGACTCTCCTCATCAGACTCCTGTCACTCTGTGCATGCCAGCATTTACCAGCCTTGAGTTCACCTGTGATTTCTGACCTGTGCGTGCAAAAGTCCATATGCAGCCACTTCTGCTGGTAACGCATGCTACCAGGCAAGGGAAAGTCGGCCGAGTTAGTTTTCATACTTTATCATCTGTTTTACAGGTCACAGACACCAGTCTGAAGTTTTAAGTAATTAGATTCTTTTAAATTACAGATTTATTTATTTATTTGTTTGAAAGTCAGAGTGATAGAGAGGAACAGACAGAAATCTTCCATCCACTCGTGGACTGATGGGTCCACTCATCAGACGGCCCCAATGGCTGGGGCCAGGCCCAGGAGCTTCACATGGGTGGCAGGGGCCCAAACACTTGGCTATCTTCCGCTGCTTTCCCAGGCCATTAGCAGGGAGCTGGATTGGAAGTAGAGCAGCCAGGACACAAATCAACGTCCAAACGGGATGCTGGCATTGCACGGCTTTACTTGCTAAACCATAACACCCGAGCCCCAAGTAATTACTTTTTAGAGATTTTAGCTCCTTGAGGGGTTAATTTATAATTAGTTTATGCACAAGATTTAATTAGTCCTTTTAAATGGATATGACCACCTGGAACAAAATTTTAGTTAGATGATCACCTTGGGGTGATCATGGCTCAGTAGGTTAATCCTCCACTTGCAGCGCCTGCATCCCATATGGCACCAGTTCTAGTCCTGGCTGCCACTCTTCTGATCCAGCTCTCTGCTATGGCCTGGGAAAGCAGTAGAAGATGGCCCAAGTGCTTGGGCCCCTGCAACCCCATGGGAGACCAGGAGGAAGCTCCTGGCTCCTGGCTTCGGATCGGCGTAGCTCCGGTCATTGCAGCCATCTGGGGAGTGAACCAGCGGATGGAAGACCTCTCTCTCTGTCTCTCCCTCTCACTGTCTCTAACTCTACCTCTCAAATAAATAAAAAGACGATCACCTTAATCTAGAAACTGGGCAAATGATTCCTATCTGATAAAAAATACTAAAAGACTAAAATTGAAGCTGTAGACTTTCCTCCTGAGAGGTGAGTTTAAAAAGTGCATTCTAGGTGCTGGCGCTGTGACGTAGCGGGTAAAGCCACCGCCTGCAGTGCCGGCATCCCATATGGGTGCCTGTTTGAGTCCCGGCTATTTCACTTCCAATCCAGCTCTCAGCTATGGCTTGGGAAAGCAGTAGAAGATGGCCCAAGTCCTTGCCACGTGGGAGATCCGGAGGAAGCTCCTGGCTCCTGGCTTTGGATTGGTATAGCTCCATCCGTTGCTGCCATCGGGGGAATGAACCAGCAGGTGGAAGACCCACCTCTCTCTCTCCCTCTGCTTCTTTCTCTGTGTAACTCTGACTTTCAAATAAATAAGTAAATCTTAAAAAAAAAAAAAAGATGGAAACCAGGGGCCAAATATGATTGGCATCCGAAGAGCTAGGCTAGGTCTCACTGCTGGGGACAAGATAAAGGGGTTTAAGAATGGCAGAGGGTCAACAGTGCTGCATGGATGGTCTACAATCGACCGGTGCAGTTGGCCGAGGCTCTGGCAAGACCCACACCTTGCTGAGGATCATTCCTGTGTGGCATTTGTGTACGGACCAAAATAATCACAATTCAGATAATGCAGTAACCACATGGGAGGATGTTCAACTCTACCATTAACTTAAACTTCAATATGAAAACATCTATCACTCACCTAATTGCCAAAGATCTACAAGACTGACAAAGTAGCTACTGTTACATAAAAAATTAAATATAAACAGGAATTCATGCTTTTTGTTAACTGTTAAGCAGCATATTCTTTGTGAAGGCTGGTTGTCTTTCTTAGGTAGATACAAAGAGATGCAGATATAAATATCTCCATCCTTTAATCCACTAATCCCTGGCAGGTACATACAGGTGTAATCAGATAAGAGCAGAAAGCTACATGCATACACACCGGTAACATTGTAGCAAAAAACAAAAACAAATGTCCATTAACATCAGTTTGGTTTTAATTCTTGGTGATGAGACAGGGGCACTGGGGAGTTTGGACACCCACATCCCGTATCACAAGCCTGCATCTGAGTTCCAGCTCTGCTCCTGATTCCAGCCTCCTGCTAAAACACATTCTTGGAGGCAGCAGGTGATGCCGGCTCAAGTAGCCGGGTCCCTGGCGCCCGTGTGAAAAACCTAGAATGAGTTCTAGGCTCCTAGCTTTGGGTTGAACCGCCTCTAGCTGTTGCATCTAGGGAGTGAGCAAGTGAAAGGAAGATCTCTGTGTGCTGTCCAATAAAATAAAATAATAATAATAATAATAATAAAGAAAATCAAAGTAGTTTGGCTTTAGCAGTTATTTCCTGATGAAAGGCACAGTGGCACTGGGGGCAGGAGAACCTTTCTCTGTGAGGACGGTCGCAACACAGGCAGCGCCCCTGGCCCCCAACCCCATCTTTGAAACAGCAAACAGCAAAGCAGTTCCACACTGGAGAACTCGGAGTCTCTGGCCGCGGAGACTTGGGTACTTTACGGCTACGACAGAAACTAGCAATGAGAACGAGGATCTGAGAGTGACTCTGAGAGGAAGAGGGGCAGTTCTGACCGCTGATACACATTGGGATCAGATGCTTACATTCTTCCCCTGCACGTTTTTCTGTCTTCAAGGATTTCTGATCTTCTATCACGGCCGCTCCTCACTAACTACAGTACACACAATCAAAAGGATTTAAAAACAAAACCAAAACCAAAACTAGGCCTATATTATACTCCCTAGACGTGCTGCTATGTATGGATGAAATGACATTAACTGAATCTTCCACAGCAGAGCAGGCAAGAGCTGTAAACATCAACAGAAACTTCAGGCCAGGGCCTCTCCATAGGAGTACCATCCAAGACTGTAACTTAGGTACAATTACAGACCTTCCATTTGTCATTTTTATCAACTCTAACCAAGATTCTACCTGATAGGGAAATACCTTGGGGGAATTAAAAATACAGGGCTGGGGCCGGCACTGTGGTGCAGTGGGTTAAAGCCCTGGCCTGCAATGCTGGCATCCCATATGGGTGCTGGTTCGAGTCCCGGCGTTCCACTTCTGATCCAGCTCTCTGCTATGGCCTGGGAAAGCAGTGGAAGATGGTCCAAGTCTTTGGGTTCCTGCACCCGTGTGGGAGACCTGGAAGAAGCTCCTGGCTTTGGATCAGTGCAGCTCTGGCCATTGCAGTCACTTGGGGAGTGAACCAGCGGAATGGAAGATCTCTCTCTCTCTCTGGCTCTACCTCTCTGTAACTCTGTCTCAAATAAACAAAATAATTCTTTAAAATACAGGGTTAGTGCAGGAAGACGTTTGCGTGCGCCGTACCGCGCGGCTTACCAAGCATGCTGCCAGCCACCAGGATGTCGAAGAGCGTGTCGGCATAACGACGGTAATCTAACCTGGAGCCTGTGGAGTCCAGAAACTTGGCTACAGCTTCAAGGTCATCGCCAGCTTCATTAAGTCCCTGGACAAGTGTATCCCTGAAGACTGTGGGTTCGAATTTCTCTTTTTCATCTAAAAATAAAAACATTTTTATAGGATTACCTCTTAGGTACACATCCTCATTCCTCCACACACATGGTGTTTCCTTTGACGAGTGATTTTGTAAAGGCTGAAAGACAATGTAAAGTTTTTCCCTTTTTTTTGGATTTGCATGGTCTGCAACCCCTTGATTAAACACTGATTCGAGGAAAATAGTTTATTTCTGTTCCAAGGGGCCACAAAAATATTTGAACTCTCCGATACTCTAACCATCAAAAATTAAACAACTAAGCACCGGGAGGAAGCAATAAGGAGGTTTATCACAGGATAAATTACTCCAGGGTGAGTACTTGAACATTCAATACAGGGGTGGGTGTTTGGCCCAGAGGCTTAAGGCTCTGCTTATGAGGCCTTATCTGAGTGCCTGGTGTGAGTCCCAGCTAATAGGAGAAGGTGACAGCTCAAGTGCTTGGGCCTCTGCCACCCACATGGGAGACCCTGATGACCCTGATGGAGTTCAAGGCTCCCGACTTTGGCTTGACCCAGCCCTGGGCTGTTGTGCAGGCATCTGGGGAAGTGAATCGGTGGTGAATGGAAGATGTCTTTCTCTTGCTCTCTCTGCCTTTCAAATAAAATGAAATGAATAGAAATTTAAAAAATATTCAGTATATATCATGAGCTATGCATGTAAAACGAAAGCTTCAGAGTAAATATTGTAAATATTCAGTCTTTACCTTTTGAATTCCTTTTTTTGGGGGGTTAATGATTTATTTATGTATTTATTTAAAAGTCAGAGTTACACGGAGAAGGTGATGCAGAGAGAGACAGACAGAAAGGTTTTCCATCCGCTGGTTCACTCCCCAATTGGTCACAACAGCTGGAGCTGCGTTGATCTGAAGCCAGGAGCCAGGAGCTTCTTCCACGTGTCCCATGTAGGTGCAGGGGCCCAAGAATTTGGGCCATCTTCTACTGCTTTCCCAGGCCACAGCAGAGAGCTAGATCAGAAGTGGAGCAGCTGGGACTCAAACTAGTGCCTATATGGAATGCCGGTATTGTAGGCAGTGGCTTCACCCGCTACACCACAGCTCTGGCCCCTTGAATTGTTTTTTAAAATGTTATTTATTTTCAATTTCAAAAAGCACCCAGGTGGTGTGGTGGGTTAAGCCGCAGCCTGCAGTACCTGCATCCTATATAGGCACCAGTTTAAGTCCCGGCTGCTTCACTTCCCATCCAGCTCCCTGCTATGGCCTGGGATAGCGGCAGAAGATGGCCCAAGTGCTTGCACCCCTGCACTCTTGTCAGAGACCCAGAAGAAGTTCCTGGCTTTGGTCTGGCCTAGTCCTGGCTGTTGCAGCCATTTGGGGAGTGAACCAGCAGATGTAGACTTCTCTCTGCCTCTCCCTCTCTGTAACTCCGCCTTTCAGATAAATAAATAAATCTTTAGGGAAAAAAAAAACACCAAAAAGGTGTGTGTGTGTGTGTTGCACACACCCATGCACACACACTCCTTGCATTTTGCTGGTCAACAGCTGGAGCTGGGACAAACTGAACTCAACCCAGGTCTCCAAGATGGGTGGCAAGGACCCAACTCCTTGAGCTTCCCAGGGAGTGCATGACCACGAAGCTGGAACTGGACAAGTTAACCATTAGAGTGGCACTTTTGTCCCCTTCTGCAAATCTCGTCAATGTCTGGCCCAACAGCAGACAGCTGACTTCCCAGGTGCACTGCCTTGGGTCTATCACAATTTCTCACAGTCCTTAGGTCTGGACCACTGTGCCGTAGACTCAGGAGAAAATTTGTGAAGAGGCAAAGAATGTCTTCAGTTACTGATTTATTTTTTAATAAAAGCAGTTTTTGTTAGGTAGGAAGTTAGAAATCAGCCTAGGTGAGGAGTCTAAGGAGAACAAAACTTTTGGGAGAAGGAATGAGGCAGCCTTGGAAGCAGCCCAGTATCTCACACTCCAAAGTCCTGCCCACACTCAGGTAACTTCACAGGTGGTCCCAGCCTTGCCTGGAGAAGGCAGCCTAGGGGAATCCTCACTCTCCTCTCTGGGTAAATAAAACCCAGGGAGGAATTTCAGCTATTTCTCACCAGCAAACCCTCTGCCCTGGGGGACAAACCTTGTAGGAGGTTGGTTTGGACAAAGCCAGTGCCATGCAGTGGAAAAGAAGCAGAAGACAAAGTAGAGAAGAAAATGAGAGGGCTAAGGACAAAGCCCACCTCTCCCCGAGTCAAGCCAAAGGGATTCATCCCGGTGATGAATTCTGGGGGACAGCGCAGCACACCCTGTAACTTCTGGGACAGAAACAAACAAATAAACCAAAAACCCCACCAAGCCACATATAAAGCTCAACTCGCTCTTGACAAGTCCAAGTGACAACTCTGCAGTCTAGGATTTTGGTGTGCAGCCAAATTATTCAGATACGGAAACGCGAAAGTAGGAGGTCAGGAGACGCCCACTGCTACAGGCAAAGGGGAGAAACAGGATGCGGCAATGCCTCCTTGTGGGTCATGGTGACATGTCAAGCCGGTGACGTGTCCAGCGGATGGCTCCACAGCTGGTCCGGAAAGCAGGCTGACCTGGAGCTCTTCAGTACCGTAATACAATGTGATGTGATCTGGAGATATTCCTGCAACACCCCAGCGCTGCCAGAATTCCTGAAGCGTTTATATTAAGAGATTTGCAGGGCAGGAGGAAAGGGTCGGGCTGAGACTGGCTCTCAGGCACAGAAAACGAAGCCAGCGAGAGTTAAGTGATTAAAGTCATTAAATCCAGAGATGACGAAACGATGCTCAGAAAGAGCCAAGGACAGCATGCACAAAGGTTACAGCGGCTCGAATCCCAAACACCCGTCTAGCTGAAATGATGACTCCACGGAAGGCTAAGAAGGGGGAGGACTGTGAGGGGGCGGGCAGTGAAAGCCAGCCGAATCCTCATCCTCCAGGGCAGGAAGTGCACACCTAATACCTCCCACGGAAAAATCAAGAAATAGCTCCATGAGAAGGCTACTTGGCCCCCAACAAAGCAAGCCGCTGGGAGACCTTGCAGGAGCTCTGTGCCAGCCGCCTTGCCGCTGTTGTAACATGTCTTGCAGGAGTCTGTGTGAGCTGCGTGCACCCCTAACTTTGGTAACATAAAACTACACTTTAAAACCAGACAGAGGCTGTCTGGTTCTTACAGACTGACTACCTGTAGGCCAGCAAGAGGGATGGGCCAGCTCTGGCTAACATCACTGACATCAGCATCAGAAGCGGAGGGAGAGAACCCCTTGTCCAGTACCAGCCAGAGCCATGCAGCCTGAGATACCAGCGACGCGCACAGAAATGAACTGCACTGACAGTTGTTGTGAACAAAAGGCACAAAGTCCTTTTGATGCCCTAAGAGCAAGGACATGCAAATGCCGACTGCAGAGGAAAGTATAATTAGTGTGTTGTTGTGCAGAGGGGCGGCAGGCGGCCAGGAGCTCCGGGAGGAATGTACCATGAGGGACTGCACGAGGGGGTAACCGCGCCCTCCCTGCTCCCTTCCCCGAGGTCTAGCTACACGGTCATTCTCCTTTGCACTCTGAAAAAGGTGCATTCTTTCCTGTCCTACAGAGGACTTGGTCTTAACTTGAGACAAAGCTGTGTTTGGAAACCAGCCTTCTCCTCCCATTATAATTTTCCAGAAGAATTGCCAAGGAAGGGGAAAGGTGAAGGAGGGAAGACGATGCATCATGGCCAAGGGTGTTTCAACACGTTGGGTCAGAAAGGCCAGCACAGAACTCGGGAGCCTTCGGAGGTCACGAGGGCACCGCAGGACGAATAATGCTTTTGCAGGATGGAAAAATAGCTCGCACCTGTCAAGGTGTCCAACAAGAGGAAGAGAAAATCCCTAAGCAAGACAGCGACAGGAACACCGATGGAAACTTGGGGAAGGAAGGCAACAGTTCAACCCAAGATCCATTTTCATTGAAATATCGTTCGCGTTTCATCTGAGGACAGCAGAAATGCCAACAAGACCCCAACACAGATCCACTACCAACTTCTTAGAGTTTCCATGGGGGCACTCGCGCCTCCCTTAAAGTGGGAAGCACACAACAAGGGTCTCAGCTTTATAATGCTCTGTGAATCCCAAGTGTGACCCTAAGGAGCTGTTTAGAATCGCCCTTACCCTGACAGAAACAGGCCTGGTTCTGACTCTCCAAAACACCTGTAAGTGACCCAAGTGCCAACTACAGCGGCTGGTGAATACAGAGTTTTGTTTTTTTTTTTTAAATAAACGTGCTAATGCAAGGATAGACAGCGAAAGTCACCCGTCTTTCTGGAAGCCACTGGGGTGCAGTAAATGAGTGAGCAATATTAAGTACCTTTTATTCATATACACGCATCTACCGATGTACACACTTCAAGATTTAGAGGCTTACTCAGTTAATGACTCCGTTTTACTGTGAATCTAAGGGATTTCAAATCAGTAACACAGAAATACAGTTAGGGGGAAACCTGAGTAGCTGGTCACTCTGATGCCTGCATTTTGGTCATCTTTTCCCTCACAGATTATCATTCATTTTAACCCAATTATACCATAAAATTTACCAGTGAGGGGGCAGTTTTGTTACTAAATTATTTTATTTAGCAAAGCAGTGGCCCAGGAGAGAGAACTTCAGCCTTGCAGTCACGCAGCCACACTAGAAAACCTGACCACTTTGGAAAACGCACCCTAAGCACGCCGTGAGGATTTCTGAAAGACGTCAGAGTGGGTCTGGATGGAGTTCCCTGTGACACCTCCAGCCAGGATGTCTGCATTCGAGAACCTCATCTGCCCGCTAACCTGGCACAGAGGCGCGTGAGCTTGGCTAGGGGGTGGCTTCCAAGTGGGCCCAGAACTTCAGAGGGCAGCCCATCAGCCCACACAATGACCCTGAAGATGCTCACCTCCACAAACCTGCTGCTAACCCCTGCCTTGACGTCGGCCCTGTCCTCTGGGCCAAGAAACGCTGACACATGATACACCATCAGAGGTGAGTCACTATTGCAAGGAGCGGACAATGAAGCTGACTCATGGCTCCCTACGTGTTAAATTCTGCCCAGAATCCAAGGTGTACATATCCAGAATCCTGACAAGGACTGTGCATCTCTCAGTTCTCCCCGGGGTCTCTAGCGGCACACCCTACGCCAGCCAATGAATCCGGGTTCCCACCTGGACACAGAGCTTAGGGGCCACACGCCTGGCGGAACCTCTGTTGGCTCCAGTGCTCACTACAGATGCAGATCCAGGCAGATCGGCACAGGCCATGGCCAACCTGCCCCAGCCTCGCAGCTGGGCACAGGTTAACCAGGACCACACTGCCAGGGACCCCACAGCAACCGTGGTAAGGTTTCTCAACCACACAGTTTCATCAAAAGACTGCATTAAACATGGAGACAACCAGTACGTGCCAGTGAGCACTTTGCACCTGCTGTCTGCTTCCGGAGTCTGTGGGGAAATGTGGCGGGGGCAGGGTTTGTAAGACCACCATGAGGACTGAGCGGAGGGAGGTGGCAGCCCAGGCTACAGGCGTGCTTCTTCAGCTTCTGGGGATGAGCCAGAGGTGAAAAGAGAAAGAGAAACAGGAGAGGCCAAGACAGAAATGCTATACAAAGAGGTGACTTCAAAAAACAATTTTTTTTTTTAAGTGTCAACCTGTAGCCTTCTGGCAGGTGGCATAGAGCTAAATTCAGTCCCGCTGCTCTCTAGTAACTCTCGCAAGCTCTTTGGGTCTAATTGATGTATTGTATTGGACTTCCTTTCTTTCTCAGGGACTGGACTGCTCACTTAAGTGGATGCAATAGTGCCAAGAGTTCTGGAGCCTGCAGGAGCTGCCTGGGTTCCACTGACACCCAGGCCACACACTGGGTGGGTTTCAGAATCGGTCCTCAAGCATCACTATGTGGGATTATGCTTCAAGATCGTTTCTCTGGGGGCTGACGCTGTGGTACAGTAGGTTAACCCTCCGCCTGCAGCACCAGCATCCCATATGAATGCAGGTTTGAGTCCCGGCTGCTCCTCTTCTGATCCAGCTCTCTGCTATGGCCCGGGAGTGCAGTGGAAGATGGCCCAAGTGCTCGGGCCCCTGCACCCACGTGGGAGACCCAGAACAAGCTCTTGGCTCCTGGCTTTGATCAGCACAGCTCTGGCTGTTGCAGCCATTTGGGAGTGAACCAGTGGATGGAAGACCTCTCTGTCTCTCCCTCTCTCTGTAACTCTACCTCTCAAATAAATAAATAAAAAAATAAAAGAGATTATTTCTCTGTACCCATCACACTTCCTCAGGTGTTTTTCAAGTCACTCCCTTCGATTCAGTTAACTCCGTAATTTACATCACGTTTCTTCCCCAAATGAGTTTCCATACTGTGTTTTCATTCATTTTTCTTATATTCAAGAGGACCTCTAAATAGTTATGCAAAACTAGCTACATATAAACTGTTCAAAGTACACTTTACACGGAAAGAACAGTTAAGACAAACACTCTATGGAAAACATCAGTCAATCATGAAACTGACATTTTACTAGACATCACCAAATCGGGTCTCTCCCCACTCTTCCCACAGTAAGGACACATGATAACACTATGACTTTTATGGTGTGCACAGCAGTGAATTTAATTTGACTTCCTAAATTCTGGAAAAAGTAAAAAAAAAAAAAAAAAAGTCAAAGACAGTATGGCATTCTTCTTTCCCACATTAAAAAAAGAGAGAGAGAGAGAAAGAAATAGTGGGAGACAATGAGGACTTCTGGGGTATTAGTAAGTTTGTTCTTTATGAGTATAATCAAAGGACCAAAAACTCATTTATCTGTATGCTTTCATGCATTTCTTGGTATGTGTATTTACATTTCAATAAAATAAAATAAAATAAAAAGAAGAGTAAAGTTCATCATTTGCCTCAAACTCTCGTAGGACAAGGGACAACCTGAACGGTTAGAATGACCCCTATTTTGCAGATAAAGCACAAGCTCAGACAGTCGAGTGATTCGCCCAACAGCAAACACCGAGTGGTCTGGCAATGCTACGGCTCCACCACACAACTCCAGATTCCACGAAGGAGTGGAGGTGCAGCATCCAAGCGGTGGCTGCCGTAGCACAAGACCACAGACAGGATCAGCGATAAACAGTGGCGCAAGTTTATCTGGCCCATGGGTCCGGGAGGCCAGGAAGTCTAAGAGCTGAAGCCAGCCTTGGCGATCAGACTAAGAGGCACCAAGGCTTAAACAATCCTAGGTCGTGGTGAGGGCCTCCTCGCTGCTCTGTGAGGGGCCAGAGGACAAATAAGCACGGGTCCAGCTAGAGAGCTGACCGCAGCTCTGCCACGGGGCATTCTTCCATCCTGCCACGGGGCCCCCCTGATCTCACCTCCTCTTAAGTGCAGTGACAACTCGAACTCCACCCGCCCCTCCCAGGGGAAGGAGGACACAGGGACCATTCAAATTCTCTTCCTCTTGGATCTGGATGGACACTTCAACACACACATACACACCCAAAGCCACAAACCACAACCTACCCCTTTTCCGAGTTTTGAACCGCTGGCCTGTTAGCACTGGCTTCTGATGCTTATTCATAAAATTTCTGAAAACAAAGAAAATAAAGATTATGTCTTTCAGATAAGCAGCGCACGTGAAAAGACACGATGAATAAACATGTTTAACCTCTCAAAACTGAAAACACTTTTAACAATGAGATCTGATGGCAATACTGGCAAATACTAGAAAGTCAACCAATACTCAGTGCTGGCAAAGGACAAAGGGGGATTCAACTACAGATGCAAACTTCAGCTTGGAGCTTAAATCTCACGCAATGCTTCCGGGGCCTTCTAGATTTTACCCAGTTCTCGGTATCTTTAGCACCAGTGCTGATCGAAGTGCGAGCATTTCGGAAATACTTGTCGACTACCCTGAGGCACCGAAGCAGGAAGATGTCCAAGGCAAAAGCAGCTTGGATGACACAACGTAAAGTATAAATGGGACGGACGTATCTGTGCAAGATTCACAAAGGACCCGAGAAACCACACACAGCTGTTTTTGTCTGCTAGCCGTGGCGCGTGAAGACCTGGGCACTTGATATTTTTTCTGTTGGATTTAACATGCACTATAAAGGATATGTTATGTGTGGAAAATAAGTCAAAATCTGTTCTGAGTTAAGCTTGCTGGCATAAGTATTATAAACTGAAAATCTGTCCAGTTGCTTAAATTATGAAAGCCAAATGATTAGGATAATATGGACAACGGAAGCAGTTATTTAGTACTTTTCAAAGTTTTTAAACATTATGATTTGAAAATGTCCAATTTCCTCAACTACTTACTCCATCAAACAATCAAGAGAATTTTCAGGATTCAGGTAAATTATGTGATTACTTCTCAAAGTTTTAAAAAAAACACTTAAGAACATAGAAAAGTTAATTTATGTATCAACCCTTCCTTCTTTCCCAGTTGAAGAAGAAATTTCTAGCTTCTCACAAAAAAAGTTTATCGCAGAGAATCAGAAATTAAAAAGGCTATTTAAAAATAAAGTCACACACACAAGTGGCATTTTATTTGACGGTTTGAGCAGACAGCGTCGTTATAAACCCCAAAGTAAATGAACCTGACATGTCGCTTTGAGAAGAAGGTGACTGAGCCAGAATCCATCCACGCACTCCAGCTCAGGCAGGGGAGACACAACGCAAACATCCCCAGTACAATGTGACAGCTAAAACAGTGGCAACCCGGACCCGAACCAGGGTGCAGAAGGTGACTGATGGCTGTCTGTGGGTGGGGCACCAGCTCCACACTGCAGCAGTCACAAGTGCTATCAGAAGCTCAGTGGAATCCTGCTGAAAACAGGGCTATAAGACACACTGATTCTATCCAAAGTAAAACTCACTTGGAGCTGGTCCTCTGGGTTTTTCAGCTGATTTGCTTGGAATCAGCAAACACTGCACAGGTGGAAAAGGAATGATGTGATGTACACTCCCAGGCCTTTTCCTCACTGCCCCCATGCCTCCCTCCAACCAACAGACAGGACACACAACGCATTCTTCTGTAAGCATCGAACAGCACCTGCTTGTTGGGCCGTGGTGCTTCTGTGAATACGCGAGCAAGAACTGCTCCCTGCCAACGACACTCATATTCCATCATCAATTTTAAAAGCCCCAGAGTGTGAGTTCTCACCAGAAGTTTTCTTTTTCAGGCCTCCACACAACTTGAAAGAATTCCCTAAGTAACTATAGGCTTTCTGCAGGTTTCTATTTTTTTTTTTTTCTGTGAATGGAGAATTACCAAACACAGCATAAGACTGACTCTATTATTTTAAAAATCTGAAGCATTTATACTCATCGCGGCTCTAAACACCTAAGTTTGTTTTCTTCCTAGCCCAGTGATGGGGGCTTACTTTTCAACTTTCAACGGATAACAACATGAAGACCCAGAAATGTACTCCAAGACACCACCAAAGTGAAAACAGACAAACACAGACAGAAAACAAAACAAAACAAAACCAGAGAAAACCTCACCCAGGTAAGTGAAAGACCAAAGGACACGATTTTGCTCCCCACCAGCGTGCTCCTCCGGCTCAGCTGTTACTATTTGCAGCTGGGCCTGGCTTCTCTCTAAATTTAGCTCCCAGGGCTACTCTGTAATCTGCTCCAGCGAGGGTCAGTCTTTATAAGGCACTCCCTGAGCCCTTTGAAAATCCCTGGCCCAACCACAGCAAGGGCACTTTGACTAAGAACCTGGCTTCCCCTGCACAGCAAAGAGCAAAGACACCCTTTGCTGAGGCCCAGGGCAAAAGCTGACTGCTCTCGCCGCTGCATCCCAGTTCGTGACTACGAATACTCAAGTTTATAAACCTCAGGGTTGAAGAGAATCCCGAGAGACAAGTATGCCTGGGCTACGACACGTATGCACCAGGACCGTTCGTGGTCCATATTGAGAAGTGAAAACCACACACACGGGGAACATAAGCTCGCCACTTGCCATGGGACACTTCTGTCTCCTTGCTGATGTCACCACCCAACCTCAGGCCAGACTCTGGGCCTGGGTGAGTCTCACGCCCAGGCCACCTGCAGCAGACCGGCCCTCTGGGTGCAGATGTCCTGCCGGCCACCTTGCTCTCATTCACTCAGTTTTTAGAAGGGGCTGATTGATCAGAGCTGGACTCATCTCCAGGTTGTTCCTACAACAGAACGACTGTTCTCTCATAATCACCCTGAGGTTTGGTCTTTTTATTTACTTATGAGGGTGAAAGGCAGGGTCACAAACTCACACACTGGGAGAGAGAGAGAAGAGAGAGATCCAGCTTCCGTCCGCTGGTTCACTCCCCCCAAATGCCCCACACTAGTCAGGACTGGTCATGTCCAAAACCAGGAGCCAAGAACTCCATCCTGCTCTCCCACATGGGTGGCAGGGACTCAGGTAAGTGGCCCATCCTCTGCTCCTTCCACAGTGCATTGACAGGAAGCTGCATCAGGAAGTGGAGGCAAGACTCAATCCCAGGCATTCCACAATATGGGACACAGGTGTCCCCGGCAGCAGCTTCACCCACTGTGCCGAGGCTTGGTGTTATTCTTGACTGGCCCATCTCTGAACTCTGACAACCCATCACGTGTGATACACTACACACATCACGCATGAAGTAACTGCTCATCACACAACCTCAACTTCACGGACACACATTCTAAAGCAGAGATCACGACGGTTTTCTGTACAGCGATAAAAGGAAACTAACTTGGTCTCTGTGGTCACTGCTCCAGCTGTGCCACTCTGCTGTGACGGTCTGAAAGCAGCCACAGACCCATGATCACCGGCTGCTTCCAGTGAAACTTCATTAGCAAAACAATGTTGGAGCAGACTGGGCCCCCAGTTACAGTTTGGGGTCCCCTTTTCTAGAGCAGTAGATCCAACAGATCTGTGATGTTGGAAACATTTTGATTCTCCCATGACTCGGCAGCTTTTGACACCTAAGCTACTGAGGCATTGAGCTGTGGCTATTGTGACTGAGGAACGAAATGTTCAATTTTCTCTCACTTTCATTTAAGTTTAACTTTCAACAGGCAAAGTGGCTAATGGCTACCGTGCTGGATAATGCAGTTCCAGAACAATCCTTACAACCTCAAACACTTAAGTTTGATAAACAGGCAAGTATACAAAGAATAAGAACTTTTTCATTAATATTTAAAAAATACAGGCCAGTGTTGTATAGTGGGTAAAGCTGTCATCTGTGTTGCCCTGTGTCTCCCTGATGGGTGGTGCTGCTTCACATCCTAAATGCTCCACTTCCGATCCAGCTCCCTGCTGATGTGCCTGGGAAAGCATCAGAAAATGGCCCAAGTGCTTAGGCCCCTGCACCCACATGGGGATACCTGGAAGCTCCTGGCTCTGGTCTGGCCCAGCCCCAGCCAATGTGGCTATTTGTAGAGTGAACTAGCGGATGGAAGATCTCTCTGTCCCTCCCTGTCTGTAATTCTGCCTTTCAAATAAATAAATCCTGGGACCGGCACTGTGGCATATATATATATATATATGTGTGTGTGTGTGTGTGTATATATATAAAGACAAAGGGGAGAAGACATTAGAGTGTAACATAATAAAAGGTATAGTGTGACAATGTTACCTCCCTTGCATAAATCGCTTCATAAAGACACACAACACCAATGCTCAAAGCTTATAGTAAAATACAGCAAGTCCAAGAATTCCCCTTTATTCCTTATTTTAAAGGAGTGAATTCATTTACTGTAGAGAATAAATTGGAAACATACTCAGCATTACTTATACACTATTCTTTCCATTAAAGCTAAAACTCTTTAGGACAAGAGTCATAAAAGCCTTTCCAGAAAGCATTGGCTCTAGGAATTTGGGGAGTTGACAACATTCTCTCCAAAGAAACAAAATAACTAAACCGGCCATAAAAGTCTGAATGATTAGGAACTACTCCAAAGCAATAAACAAATACATGCCTATAGTGACACTCTGAACTCTGTTGCCTGGAATAACACTTGCTGGTTCAATATCATAACATCTGCTGGTTCAATATCCTTATCATGATTGCCACTGCCTCTTCAGACTCAAAAATCACTCAGCCGCTCCGGCTTAATTTCGCCATTCAGCAAATTCTATGCAAACTGTAGAATTTGAAATGATTGAGAAGACATGAAAATTCCAAACAGCAGTCTAGCCATAAAAGGAAATTACATCCAATAAAATCTAATATTTCTTTAACACAAGAACGTTAAGGTTATACTCGTGCCTCTGTGCCTCTTTCATTCTTATCCATCATAATATAAAACAAAGAGGCATTGATTAAACAATGTGAAACTTAATAGGCTTTCTCCAAAACCTAACATTTTCCAGTGGAAAATGGTGGATTCTTAAATTGTGGTAAGCAATCATGTTATAAATAGAGTCATCAGGGGCTGGAGCTGTGGTGTAGGGGGTGAAGTCTGCAGTACTGGCATCCCATATGGGCACTGGTTGGGCACTGGTTCAAGTCCCAGCTGCTCCTCTTCTGATCCAGTTCTCTGCTATGGCCTGGGAAAGCTACAGAAGATGCCCCAAGTCCTTGGGCCACTGTACCCACATGAGACCTAGAAGACACTCCTGGCTCCTGATCGGCTCAGCTCTGGCTGTTGTGGCCATCTGGGGAGTAAACCAGTGGATGAAAGTCCTCTCTCTCTCACCTCTGCCTCCTTGTAACTCTGCCTTTCAAATAAATAAATAAGTCTAAAAAAAAAGAGTCAAAGCCCAAAGGAATCGCGTTGTGAAAAAAATAGCACTCACAGTAAAATATGTGAACCCAGGGGCTGGCATGGTGGTATAGCTGGTAAAACCACTGCCTGCATCCCACATGGGCATCAGTTCCTGTCCCAGCTGCTCCACTTCCCATCCAGCTCCCTGTTAATATGCCTGGGAAAGCAGTGGAAGATGGCTCAGGTGCTTGGGCCCCTGCACCCACATGGGGGACCTGGAAGAAGCACCCGGCTCCTGGTTTGGGCTTGACCCGCCCTGGTTGTTGTGGGAGTGAACCAGCAGATGGAAGACCTCTCTGTCTTGTAACTCTGCCTTTCAAATAAATAAATAAATCTTAAAAAAAAAATAATCAAACCATATCTTCCTAAAAGACATTAAGGATTCATGATAAAGTTTTCCTGTTAAACTTTCCAAAATTATTTCACACCTTAAACTTGTTAGTACACCTGAGCTCTCAACACAGACAATTGTTCCCTTTTCAACAAATAGAAATATCCCCAAAATTACATTTTAAAGTATCCACGCATAACCTCTTCATAGCTGCAAACTAAAACAATTACATAGTGCAGCCTCTCCAGTGAAATCTCCAGTGATTTCCAAAGTTAAAATACAAAGCAACTCCTCAAACACTCTCAGACTCAACTTAATGTAATCTGAGGACCCCTAGGGGCACAGGAGGTCCCTTCTGGGCTCTAAGACTTTTCCAGACCCTTCCCTTCCCCCCAGGTTCCAGCTGCTCCAGTCCTGCTGATTTCTTTGTCCTGTCCTGTCTGTGCTTTGCAAGACACACACACACACACACACACACACACACTAGCCACACACAGCGTGCTTTGGAGTTTAGAAAACCCATCCCTTAAATACAATCTCAGGATACTGCAGCGGCAAAATACCTTGAAACCTCGGCTCCAGGCAAGTGAAAAGCCTGAGCACCTTTGTTTGCAAGGCAACACGCTTATGCTGAGGGATGGAGACCTACAATATTGGAAATCAGAGATTCCAAAACTGCAAGGGAATGGGGGCACGGGGCAAGGCAATGTCGGATGACTGGGTGGGGGTCCAGCTGTGGTTGAAACACGTTTATTGTTGTATCAACCTGTTCTGAAGGCAGTCTATGGCAGGCATTGGACAAGGACAGGAGTTGCCTCCCGAGATCACTGACGGGCAGCATCCAGCAACTTTTGGGAGCACTTTTGATCATCATAGTGGGAAGGGTGGGCTAGGGTTACAGGCATCCAGGGACGCTTCTCAACAACCTTCAAGGCCAGAAAAAGCACCTAAGGGAAAGGATTATTGGGTCCAAAATTTCATTGGAAAACGGAATTGAAAGGCGTTTAACTCTACGCAAAAATAGCTGAAATCTATGCAGTTTTTTCATAATAATCATTTCAGATGAACTTTTTGAAGACCCTTTCATGGGAGACAGGGGACAAGAGTGGGCATAAGAAGCAGTGTCCCTGTTCTCAAGAGCTGAAGATTTTAAACAGGGGACCAAGCATATCAGAGCAGCCACTAGGTGGATACTTCACTGAACTGGTTTCTAATCACCAAACACCGATGTCAAATTTTAGAAAAGGCGACTTTCTCACTGGGTAGATGGACCGACGACCTTAGCTAAAATCACAGGAAGTCAGAATGCCTAAAACACGCTTCCGCACAGCCTTTGATGCTGAGGGTTTTACTTTGCCTTTGGTAACTTCACATCCTAGGATATTCGGGTTGGGGAGGGGTAGGAGACAGGCCAGAACGTGGGACTGAAAGAAAATAGGAGCCTTATTCTCAGGCAGTACACATTTGAAGGATTAAGAGGTGATAAAGTGTACATCTGAGTCTCCCGTGGTTCAGAGGATCAAAATGATTATACACACATGAAGCCAGCGATGCCTCTGCATCAAGTGTGCCAAGAGGAATGAATCCAGGAACTGAAAAAGACCAGGAATCCAATCTACGCGAGGATTTTGCATTTGCTGGGACTTCGAGAAATCAAGTTTATCCCAGAGAAGTAACAAGAGTTTGCAAAGCCCGCAGAATCTGCTCTGATGCAAAACACAAAGTACTGACTTGTAAGTCTAATGAAGATGCTTGTGCTACACACATTCCTCTGATTGATATGTCCTTGTATTTGATGGTCCTGTGCACAAGGTATTTTCCAAATGCTTTCACTGGGGTAGCTGTTTGGCACAGCAGGTAATTGGCCACCTGAGGTGCCCAAGGTCCCATGTTGGAGTCTCACCTTCACTGTCTAGTTCAGCTTCTTGCTGATGTGCACCCTGGCAGGTAGCAGATGATGGTTCAGGTACCCAAATCCTTGCCACCCATGTGAGACCTGGATTGAGCCCCTAGCTCCTGGCTTCAGGGTGTCCCAACCCCAGCTGTTGTGGGCATCCAAGGACTGAAACAGAGGAAGGGAGGTTCCTTCTCTCCCCCTTTCTATGGACCACTTAACTGTGCCCTGCACTACTTCTGTGACTCCTGCTATGAAGTATCTCTCCACGTCACTCCTAATTGAGGACAGACCCAAGAATATATAAAATAAACTGAATACTACAAAAGATCATCATCGCAAAAAGGATAAAGCCAAGGCTGAAAAACAAAAGCATGTGCACATATGACATGTGGTTTTTAAAGACAAAAATTCTAACCTCTGCTAATTCAGAACAAATACCTAAAGGAAAAGTTATCATTACAGAAAAGTTCTTTCAAAAAATAAGACAAATTATTATTTTTCCATATATTTTCAAAATACTTCTCAAAGCAATACACATTAAAGTTAAAAATGTTATAGAGTAACTTAACTGATCAATCAATACACATACATTCTGGGGCGGGCACTGTGGAACAGCAGGTTAAAGCCCCAGCCTGCAGTGCTGGCACCTCATATGGGCGTCGGTAAGATGGGCGTTGGTTCTAGTCTGGGCCGCTCTGCTTCCGATCCAGCTCTCTTATGGCCTGGGAAAGCAGTAGAAGATGGCCCAAGTCCTTGGGCACCTGCACCCACATAGGAGACCTGGAAGAAGCTCCTGGCTTTGGATCGGCGTAGCTCCGGCCGTTGCAGCTTACTGGGGAGTGAACCAATGGATGGAAAACTTCTCTCTCCCTCTGCCTCTCCTTCTCTGTGTAACTCTTTCAAATAAATAAATAAAATATTGGGGGGCCAGCGCCGTGGCTCACTTGGTTAATCCTCCGCCTCCAGCACAGGCATCCCATATGGGCGCTGGATTCTAGTCCCGGTTACTCCTCTTCCAGTCCAGCTCTCTGCTGTGGCCCAGGAGGGCAGTGGAAGATGGCCCACATGCCTGGGCCCCTGCACCCGCATGGGAGACCAGGAAGAAGCACCTGGATCCTGGCTTTGGATTGGAGTAGCTCAGGCTGTAGCGGCCATTTGGGGGTGAACCAACATAAGGAAGACCTTTCTCTCTGGCTCTCTCTCTCACTGTCTAACTCTATCTATAAAAAATAAATAAAATCTTAAAACAATAACACACACTACAGATAGAAAGTAGCAAGGTAAACTGTCCACCTGCCAATTTTCTCTCATGATCTCCTGTCCCTATGGGAATGAGGACAACTTCAGCCTGTTAACATTGTCTTACGTGTTCAGAAAATGCCTGTGTGCTGGAGATTGTCACCGTGAATGCAAGATAAGGGTGATGCTCAGTAATCATGCCATCTCTGTCCTTCCTGCAACAAAGTGCAACTCCGCTGGGATGTCACCACACATGTTTTAGACTTGGCAAAGTAGGGAGGTGGCGAGATTCGTTTCTGTCTAGCCAGTGCACACAAGGGCCTGCCTATCTCGGGTGAGGAAAGTCCGAGACCAGGTCAGCTTATTGAGGCACCATGGGCGTGCTTTGTGACTGCTGGATCTGACCAGAAGAGTCGCTTGTTGTCCCACACTGGCGAACCCACAGGAGATTTTGGTTTGGAGGAAAAAGACTTGGTACTGGACCTTTGGGAAGCTCCCAGGTGGTGACGGGTCTCTGTCTGTCATCGCTCACTCCATCAGTTCTCTGAACCAAGAAAATGCCTGCCCATCACCCTAGATGTAGACCAGTCCAGGCCTGGCTGGCAGGGAAAGCTTTCCATGCAGGGCCGCAGGCTCACACACCTGTGTGTCTTACCCTGGTGAAGGCAGCAGGAGCCCCACATGCTGATGGCCTGGGACTAGACCCCCTGATACAACGTTGCACCCTTAGGCCATACTACCTCACACCAACAGCAAAGGGCAATAATAATGGACCAGTATGGAGCTACAAAGTGCCCACACTTCTTGAAAAGGTTCGGAGAATCAGGCGTGTATGTGTTCACCAAATGCACCAGGTCTGGTACTAGTCAACAGGAATTCAACAGGGGGCCAAGTCAGGTAGGTTTCCTGGTTGTTGATTTTCTAGCAGGTGGAGCTCTGTGCCAGGTACTGCACAGAAAAAGTTTTGCGGTGCAAGTTAACAAGCATCAGTGGCCTCCGGTGGCCTCATTGCAGGCATTGGAGCCACAGTTAGGTTTACTAATGAAGGGTGTGTTTTTTATTTCTTGACCTATCACACACCCATGAAGAATGGAACACTTGCAAACCACGGATCTAAATCCAGGCCCTTGGCTCAGGGGGACATGTCAGGTTGTTGGCTGAGGTCATGCGTGCCAGTTTAGCATGGGTGATACCGTGGGGATCAAAGCGGACGATCTCTGTCCCCTGCTGGAGCTCACGTGTATGGAAGCTTCAGGGCCAGAACTTGACCTACTGTGTCTGCTCTGTGTGCTTTCCAGGAGCCAAGCAAAGCTGTTGCGACGTCTCGGGGTGGTGGCTCTCAAAGGTGGCCCATTCATTATCTGCCTCATAGATTTTACAGCTTAGAGTTAGAGTGCAGAGTAAATATTAACGGGGAGTGCAGCACCTGGAAAAACTGGACAAGTATGTGTTACCTCCAAATGCCCAACAGTTGGCCCCAGACTTTTATTAAGGGGGGAAAAAAACCACACTTATTTTGAGAGAGCAGATTTAACAAAGATATTGCTTCTCTGGGACATATAAATATTAGGGAATTTATGGCACTGCAGTTTCTACAGCATTGTAGGAACCGGTTTTCACATGGTTTCCTGCAGAGGCTCAGCTCTAACTCACAGTCTCCACGCCACCTGCCACCTACCACCACGGCTACAACCTTTCCCACTTAGCCAGCAGTCCCCTCTGCACCCTCAGTGTACGGGGTTCTCTTTCCTGTTTATACCAGCCCCATTCTGGAACTTTGTACGCTGAGAAACACGTATGTCGTGCTCCCCACCCCTTCTGAGGAAGGACCCCCATGGCCAGGAAGCTGCCCAGATTCGTCTGCAGACCAGTGAAGTCTTGTGTGTGAAGACACTCAGCAAAAAGACAGGAGAGCATCATAAACAGACACAACAGAACTCATGATCCCTCTGCCGCGGTGTTAAGTGCTGCCCCCTCTCCCCCCTAATATTTTTTATTCATTTGAAAGGCAGAATTACAGAGAGGCAGAGGCAGAGAGCTCTTCCATCTGCTGGTTCACTCCCCAAATGGCTGCAGTGGCTGGAACTGGGCTGATCTGAAGCCAGGAGCCAGGAGCTTCTTCCAGGTCTCCCACCCATGTGCAGGGGCCCAAGGACTTGGGTCATCTACTGCTTTCCCAGGGCACAGCAGAGAGCTGCATCAGAAGTGGGGAAGTGGAGCAGCCAGGTCTCAAACTGGTGCCCATAGGTGATGACAGCACTGCAGGTGGTGGCTTTACCGCCTATGCCACAGTGCTGGCTCCAGCTGTTTCCTCTTATTAGTAGGCATCTCTGTCCTAAGGCTTTTCTTCATATTTATCTAAAACTGCCCCCAAAATAACATTATATCTAATACTTAGTTTTAAAAATCCTAATTTTGAGTAAAAACCAGATGAACTATGAAAAGAAAATATAATTTTTACATCTGATTCAAATTTATTGTTTATCTTCTACCAGCACTGAATTAGGGATAGCCAAAGAATTATACTATCTTTAATATTAATGAGGGATATTACACTTTCTTCTGTACAAATTATTGTATCTGTTTTTTGACATAAACTTAAAAAAAGGAAACATCTAATGCTAAAAATAAAGAAAACACAATTAAAAGCATGTTCATTCAGTGAGCCAATTAAGGCCTTTTTTTTTTCCAATTTATTTTCTGATTTTGCTTTTTTTTTTTTTAAAGATTTATCCATTTGAAAGGCAGAGTTACAGAGGGGGAAACAGAGGGAGGGAGGGAGAGAAAGAGATCCTCCATCCACTGGTTTATTCTCCAAATGGCTACAACAGCCGGAGCTGGGTCAATCTGAAGCCAGGAGCTCCAACCAGGTCTCCCACATGGGTGCAGGGGCCCAAGCACTTGGGCTACCTTCTGCTGCTATCCCCGGGCACATTAGCAGGGAGCTGGATTGGAAGTTGAGCAGCCAGGACTCATATGAGTCCTGGCACCCATATGAGATGCTGGTGCCATAGGCTTCAACTTTACCCATCATGCCACAGCACTGGCCCCAATGTTATTTTCAAAATAGAGAGTTTACAAACATGACTATCTGAGGGGTTTTGGGCAGTCTTTATTCAACACGGGCCGACTTTCGAACAGACCAAATCGTTCCACCTGGCACCTGACTGCCCCAAAAGATGACACTCCACTGACAGCAGAGGGAGCGCGAGAGCATCCTTGCCCAGAAACTATGAACATTGGTGGATTTTAGCCATCAAATATTCTTTAAAAACCCTTCAAACAAGGCCAGAGAGGATCACACCAAGACACAGTAAGTTACGAAGTCGCGAGAGGCAGAAAGGTCTCCAAAGCAGCTCTGGTCAACAAACCCAAAGGCAGAGAACGCCGCAGCAGGCACGCACTGTCCTGAGTGTGGTCCTGACTCGCCCGTCTCACCGTGCGGATTCCGACTCTGACTCAGAGAGTTTTGGCATGCCTTCTGTCGGGAATGCCTTCTGGGTTGGGTTACAAAGCAAAGAAAACCAGTATTTCCACTCGGTTCACATCCTGATTTCCTTAGGTGACTCTTTGCACCTCTGTGTCAATTTCCAAGAAAGAGGAGGAACTGCCAGGAAGGTGTTCACCAGCCTGTGAACCCGGCGCTGGGCAAGGCCACCTGCCTCCTGGATTGGTGGGGAAGCAGAATTGTGACCTGGGGGGCTCATGAGAAGGCTTTGTTCACGGCCCCTTGCAGATTTACATGTAGCTTTCCTAGGAGCATTTAAGACTTGCCTAAGCTACGCTCCAAGTACAGAGAACGAACATTTCTCTGCACGTGGCTCGCTTTTATGGTGTGCTAACAAACAATTTCTTGGAGGCTGTGATATTTTCAAGTTTCCCTCCTCAGAACTTCTCTATGGGAAATTTCAAGCATATCCACAAGCCCAGAGGACCATGGGAGGAAGGTGGTCAGCGATGAACCACCTCCCACCTTCATTAACAACATGGTGAGTTTTCTCTCCTGTTTGTTCCCACTCAACCCCCCCTGCCCCCCCAGGTCACAGGATCATACTGACAGCCGGTCTCACCTGTCACATCATTCCTTTCAGTACAGATCTCTAAACAGTAAGGGATCTTTGAAAACAGAAGCCATGATGTTTTCCAATGTGAAAAATGTCCTGATATCCTGAAATATCCTGACAGGCAGGAAATGTACCAAAAACTAAGAAAATAAATCAAATGCCAGGGAAAGATCTGGTACTCAAACGTGAACTGCTCCCCTGCCACACCAGGAACCAGCGTTCCCTGGGCGACAGCCGGAGTCCCGGGAACAGTGTATGGGATGTGGAACATGCGCAGGTGAAATTTCATGGTCAACAGAATGTCGGAACCTTGAGACCCAAAGCATTTACAGCCCGTTTGCCCCTGGTTATGGGCATGTGTATGCGTGTTTAGTGCCATGGTGCGCTGCTCACTGCCAGGAAGGATTAGCTGAGTTGGGAAATAAATCCACCTAAAATAACTTAGGGATCAAATGGACTCAACTCAGCATGTACTGGGCACAGCACAGGGACAAGACACTACGCCTTGAGAATCGGAGGCCACCCCGACCTGGCTGATTCACGGGAGAGAAGAGCCTGCGTGAAGCCACTTCCATGGCAACCCAGAGAAGCAGTGTGAATTCAGGGGACCAAGGCGGGAGGCTGAGTTAGAAGATGCTGTCCACATGGAACCAGTTGTCACCCCTGTGTGTGGCCCTCACAGTCTGGGAGAAAAGGTGAGCAGGAAGCAAGGAGCAGCCATCGGTTCTGGGAAGTGACTTCCTGAGGAGGGTTGGGAGGTCCTTCCAGGAAGAACACAGCAGGAACAAAGGGGGGTGAGAATGACCGGCAGGGTAGGGACCCAGCAGGGCCATGACCTCAGAGCAGAGCAGGGGAGGGGCCACAGCAAGGCTGGCCAGACCTGAACCACCACTCTGGGGCCAGGGGCTGTTCCATGGTTATTGATCTGGGAGTTCCTTGGGTTAGCTGCATGGGGAGAGGTGGCAGAGGAGCAGGGGGTGTAAGAATCCACTGACAGCGTTGTGGCCCAGTGGGCTGAGCTGCCACCTGTGATGATGCTGGTTCAAGTCCTGGAGGCTCCACTTCAGATCCGGCTTCCTGCTAATGCGCATGGGAAAGCATTGGAAGATGGCCCAAGCACCCGGGCCCCTGCACCTGTGTGAGAGACCTGGAAGCTCCTGGCTCCAGACTTTGGCCTGGCCCAGTCTCAGCCATTGTGGCCACCTGGGAAGTGAAGTAGTGGATGGAAGCTCGCTCTCTCTCTGTAACTCTGCCTTTCAAATATTTACAAAAAATAATGGACTGGAATGGGCCAGGGGTCTAAGGCAGTCTTTAGGAGCAGAGGAGGGGACACAGACACACTGATTCTGAAATTGATATGAAATTTGTGATAAGAACACTGATAACAAATCAGTATTCTTTACAAGGTGAGGAAACAAGAGCATCATCATACAAATTCTGCTACACAAGTGTGGCAGTAGGCTCCTATTTCTGTGAAAATAAATAAAATGGTGGATATATATATATTTACATAAACTAGCTCTGCAAAATATGAAAAAAACTAAATCTCATAGGCTGTGGGGCAGCAAGGAGGCGGGAGGGGTCTATAGCTCCCTTGGCGAAACCACAAGGAGGCATTATCCACCAGCTCCTCAAAATAATAGAGTTCCCCCTCCCCGCACTGCCTGGCACACAGGTGCCATGCCAGGCTCCCATTCTGCTTCTGACACTTGTCAGCTGTGGCGCTGTGGACTAATGAATTAACTTCCCTATTTTCTGCCCTCCTCTTTGTAGAAATGAAAATCATCTTGGCTAATTCCTGGGTTGTTGTATGATGATTAAAATAATCCTGTGCAAAGCATCTGGTAGAGTTATTTGGCACGGGCTGAGCACCGCTATTTTATTATCAATGAAACTCCTTAGATCTGAGCACGGTTTAATATGCTCATTAGTGGCTCTCACCCCTACACTAAATATTTAGACTGCACAAAGCTATTCACGTCACCCATCTAAGGAACACTCTCCATGATGGCAGAAATTTAAATGCAGCAGCTGACCTGCCCGCATGTCTGAGTCCACATTTACCTAAACCATGAGAGAGAGGCTCAGAACCAGTCAGGTGTCACAAGGCAGGAAGAGGTAACTCAGCTCCTATCTCCCCCTGGGAGCCGACGGCCCCAGGGAAGCAAACAGGTGCGACCTTGAAGACACCAGGGCTGGAATCCTGGCGGGAAGCACCTGCGGGCTCGGTCGGGGTTCCTCCCAGGAGGCTTGGAGTGTCACCCAGCTCCGGTCCCTCCCTCCCCCGCGGGCAGAACAGGCGCCTGATTATCTGAGCACCATCGGACAAAAACTTTCTTTGTTATGCGCAGAGATGAATGATCTCAGGCCGTCTGGTCCTGGCTTTGCACCCCCAGCCTGGGCAGCAGCAAAGGGGGTGGGGGAGGGGAGCAGGGCTGGTGTGCGGGAGATTTGGGGGGTGGGGGAGGCAGGAAATCAGAAACCAGTGAAGCTGCAAAGGGCTCTACTGCACTTCGCACGCGGCACAGCGGGCCAGCCACAGCGAAGCCGCCGACGTCGTGATTGACGTCTGTCTCTCGCTCGTTTGCGTCGTGATTGACGCGTGTCTGTCCGGACTCGGCCGGTCCGGGCTGGAGCAAAGGCTGCAAGGCGGCGCGGACGCTCATTCTCCAGGCGGCCTGCAAGGGAGGCCGCGGGGACGGCAGACAGGCACCCCGGGGGGTGGGGTGGAGGGGCTCCCGACTCCGGCCCCCAGCCCCTAGCAGGCCGCCCCCCGCACACGACACCCGGGCAGCGGCCAGAGGCGAAGCCGCGCCGCAGACCCGGTCCCTGGCCCTCCTGCCCCGGGTCCGTGGAGCGCGCGGGACCCGGCCACCTCCGCGGCGCGCAGGGCCCCGGGGCCAGCTCCAAAGCCGGGCAGCGGGCGCGCAGGCCCGCGCGGGCGCCGGCCGAAGGCAGCCGCCTCCCCAGCACGCCGGCCCCTGGCCCCCGCGCCCTCCGCGGCCCGCCGCTTCCCGCGCGGGACCACGTGCGCCCGCCCCGTGGCCGGCCGCAGCCGGGCGAGCCGCGGTCCTCGCCCGCGGGGCTTCGGCTCCCGCTCGGGCGGCACAGGCACACGCGCCCGTCCGCACGCCGGCTCCGGCCCCCGGGCGCCTGGGTCCCCACGCGGGGCTGGCTTCTCACCTGTCCGAGGAGGTAGCGACGACGCGCGAGGCCGGGGGCTGCGGCGGCTCCTGGCAGCGGCGGCAGACAATGGAGGAATGAAGGACAGACACATTGACATAGACACACGGAACCCAGCGCAGCACCGCCTCCCGCCGGGCCCCGCCCCTCGGCCCGCCCCTCTTCCGGACCGCGCCACTCCCGGGGGGATGCCGTGCGCCGCAAAGTCGAAGCAGGAGGCGTCTTCACTCATTGGAAAGCCACGGCAGGACACAGCACTACTAGGTAGAGAATGGTCATCGCGCTGCATCCCCAGGTATCTGAACCTAACATAGAGGTGGCGGAAACGTGCAAGAAGAATTTCCTGTCCCCCCTCCTGTTTTCTCCGTTTGGTTTTGCCCGCTCGGGCTGCTCCAATCGGAGTCCCTGGAAGCAGCCTCCTGCGGCTCCTCCCCCAGTCCGGGCCAATGACACGCAGGGGGCGGTGCCTGCAGCGGGGCTCGCGGGAGCTCGCGCTCCGCAGGGAGAAGGGAGTGTGGGGCGCTTCCGCTGTCCGCCGCTCTCGCTCGCCCGGACGGAGCCTCGCTTTTTTTGCTTTTTTTTTTTTTTTTTGAAGCTTGCCCAGGAGCAAGATCGCCTTCAAGCTGGCGGCAGCCATGGTTCACATACAGAAAGGCGAGCTGACCCCGGAGGAAAAGGAGCTGCTGGAGGCCATCGGGAAAGGTATGGGTGCGGGGCTGGGAAGCGGGGCGCCGCGGCCTGAGCAGGGGGCGTGGCGGAGCCCCGGGGTGGGGGCGCCCCAGCCGGGGTACCCCGCGACGTGGGCAAAGCTCTGGCCGGGTGAAGGCGGGGTTTCGCGGCCTGGGTCTGCGCTGTCTCCCGGGCAGCGGGGTGAGCCGCACACACGGCCTCCGCGGCCTGCTGGGTTCTCGGGCGGCTTCCGGGGGGCAGTTTGGGGCCACCTCCTCCCCCCACTTTGCTTTGGGGGTTGGGGGAGCCATAACTCGGGGCTCCTGCATCCCAGGCCTCGCTGCGTGGGCGCCCCAGGCCTCGCTTCCGCTGCGCCCCGGGCCCCAGGAGCCCGCACCTGGCAGGTGCGGGGGGGGGGGGAGGGAGGGCGGGGGGGCGTGGCTGCTGCACCGGGGGTCCCGCAGATGGGTGCTCCACCGCGACGACGGAGGCCGGGTTTGAACTCCACTGGGGCCGACGAGCTGAGCCCACCCGGTCTGGGGCAGCCCCGGGGCAGGGAACCTCCAGCCTTCTTAGCCCGCCGAACTACAGCTTTGGGTCCTCCCCGACCTGGTGGGCTGTCCCCTGTCCCTGGGGCTGCAGGGCTCGGTCCAGCACGCGTGAGTGCCAGCCTGGGACTGTGCCTTGCCCCGCCCCAGTTCATCAGGGACCAGAGCAGGCCAGAACTGTGGGTCATGTGTCGCTTATTAACAGTGACAGGCGCCGAGCCGTCTTAGAGATGAAGAGGTCTCAGGTGTGGCAGGTGGGTTTTGAAGTTGCTAGGAAGCCAGGTGCAGGTGTCTCTGCTCCAGTTAGGGCTGGGTGTGCCCGGAATTAGGGCGGCCTGGGAGTCACATGGGGTATCCATAGTGTGTGTGTGTGTGTGTGTGTCTGTCTGTCTGTCTGTCTGTGTCTGTGGTCCCTTTGCTTGGCACAGGCTAATGAGAAAAGAAGTGAGGTGCAGGTGGTGTCAGGGAAAGTCTGGCACGCCACTGAACTCTCAGAGCAGTGTGAGTTGGGAGCAGAGTAGCAACCACAGGATGCACCTGCTGAACCTTATGAGCCAGGTGGGATTCTGCATACTCTACGTGCATCTAAGCAGCTAAGCATGATTTTTAAGCTGTCATGTTCTGAGAGGGATTAGCTGTTCGGGTCCTGTTTGGGGATCCTGCCTGAATCCCCTGCTTGATGCTGTGGCCGTGGGCACCTCAGTTCTGCTGAGGTCTCCTTAGGGTGTGAGGATGAAGTCCATACAGGTAGAGCGTTCACATCAGTGTGGCAGCTGCTGTTGCCATCCGTATAGTAATCCCCGCTTGACAGATAAGCAATCCCAGGAACCGGAGAGTTGGGCCACGCGCTGAGAGTGCACGACGGGTAAGCTGCAGGGCTGAGGTGTCCTGTGACCCACAGGTCCAAGAAATAATAGGCTGGACTTCAAAGCCAAAGCCACAGCCAAAATGAGACCTGTGCCTTTGAGAGGTAGTCTCATTTCAGCAAAATATCATCTGTCCAGTTAATTTTTACTTTAAGTATAGTTCTCTTTAAATAATTTTCTTTTTTTCATTTTATTGGAAAGATGAAGCTCTTTCATGCACTGGTTCATTCCCAGAACATCCCGGATTGGGCCTGCCTGAGGCCAGGAGCCTAGAACTGAATCTGGGTCTCCCTCGTGGGTGGCAGGGACCCAAGTACTTGAGCCATTGCCAGCTGCTTTGCAGGGTGCACATTAGGATGCAAGCATCCCAATTGGTGTCTTAACTGCTACACCAAATGGCAGCCCCAGAGTTAGCTGAGTTTTAAATGTTGCCGATCTTGTAGTTTTAAGAGCTTTTAACTTACAGAGTGAATTTTTGTTTACGGTTGAATGAAGGTCATGAGCGAAGTATTACGTCTGTGCCCTTAAGAAACATTATTATTATTATTATTATTTTAGCGGGTAGGTGATGTTCTTATTTTTTGTTTCTCCTTTGGTTGCTTTCCCATCTTGAGAAACAATAGATGAGACAGTCAGTTCTAGTACTTTGAATGAACAGTGAATGAATCTTCAGCCACATCTGGCCAGTCTGAAATAAACTTGACCAGTGTCTCCATTCCTCCTCCCTGCTGGTCACTTGCCCCCTAGAAGTCAGCAGGCTGTGAAGGGGACGTCCAGGGATGTGTAATAACCCCACACGTGGTTTTGCACACTTTCAGACCTGTTATGTTCTGTAAGTCTGCATGCTAAGCTGTCTCCAGATCGTATGTTTGTCGGAATTCCAGGAAGTCCCAGATGAAAATGAGAAGCTGCTTCCAACGTGCCTGTGTAAAACAGAATAAATAACCACATCCATTGCACAGCGTTGAAGGAGAGAAGATTGACAGCATGAAAACCATGTTTGAGTGCCTTAGCCTTCCTTGTCGAGTGATCATTCCTCTAAATTCCGGTAGCTTTTTCATTCAGCACAGGAAGACAAATTTTAAAATAAATCACTCCTAGTGTGAGAGTATAAACCCAAAGATTTTTCTCTTACTTAGCTCAGTTGGAATCTCTCTTGCTGACTTAAACAAGAAAGTAAAACACTTGCTAAGGGTGTCTTGTTTCATTTTTTCATGTTTGTGTAAAAGGAGCTGTGGAACAGGTTTGGACAATAGGGAATTTTATATCAATGTCAGGGAGGCATAATTACCACTAATAGCATCTATTTAAAATGCACAGTTTTGTATCGGTGTTGACCCAAGTGTCCATCACTACAATTAAAACCACAGGTAGCTCTTTCACTCCCAAAAGATCCCACAGGCCTGCTGTAACATCTCAGCCACTAGGCCTAAGCCCCGCCTCTGGCAACTCTTTTAAATTTCTGTCCATTTTATGCCTTGCTTAAGTCCAGTTTTTTAACAAAGTCTAAAAACAGATACAAGCAAATGGGAAAACTTTAAGATCTTCACACAGACTAGTACACTATTTCAAATTACCATGATTTCACCATGAAGCAAAGTGTATTTTTAAAAGACAGCAGCTTTACAGTCCACACAGCTGACTCATAGAATGACAATCACTTTAAGTAACACTCTGACCTCAGAATCAGCCCTTAAGACTTCCTGGTCTGGCTGAAAAGCCCATGAGAGCATTTCAGGCATGGGAAGCCAAGACACTGTGGCAAAAAAAGTTCCTACATGAAGAATCTCTTTGAGTGAGACCCCAGTGGAAAGAATTGGCCATCAAAGAAGGATGTATTTTTCTCTGAAGGGAGCAGAGAACTTCCACTTGGCTTATGGTCTTGCGTAAATACTGATGGAGTTGGTGGATTCAAAAAGCTTCCGTAGCCTAGGCAGCTCATGTCAAGAGCCTCGGGTGATCACTGATGTCATACATAAGAACATTAATTGTTAAATTAACAGCAGGAGTCACTGTGCACTTACTTCCCATGCTGGACCTCTGTCCTCAATGAGTTGTATTATGAGAGTTAACTGTGAAACTAGTTCTCAAACAGTTTTTGTGTGTGTGCAAACTGTTGAAATTTTTACTTAGTATAGAGTTGGTCTTCTGTGTACAAAATTAACTGAAAATGAATCTAAATGGAGAATGGGAATGGGATGGGGAGAGGGAGGCGGAAGAGGGGTGGGAGGGCAGGTACGATGGGAAGAATCATTATATTCCTAAAGTTGTACTTATAAAATTTATATTCATTAAATAAAAGGTTTCTTTGGGGAAAAAAAGATAGCTTTGTATCTATGTCCATGTATTGTTTTAAAAGTAAGGCACTTAAATACTTGTATATGATATTACTTATAGGTGTGTGTATATATATATATATATACACACATTATAGCAAGTAATAAGCCAAATAATTTTTTATGTCCTTAACCTGGGTATAAATGTTTTAAAACATTCATTTTGGGGAGTTCCACTGAATAATAATGGAATTCCACGCATGTCCAAATCTCATGTCCAAATCTGTGCATTCCAAATCTCATCCAAAGGGACATTACCAGTTTGGCTCCACCCTCTTTTTCTAGAATTTTTTTTAAACATTTTTCTAGAATGTTATCTGCTGACTGTCACAGTGTAGACATTGCAGAGGTGGTAGAGAATTATCTCATGGTGCTGTGGATATCAACCAAGAAGAGCAGCTACTGTAGCACACCCCAGAGTCTTACGATGTGCCCCAAGCTAGCATGAGCCCTCAGTCCTCCTCTGAGCCCTCTGGTGTGGATGTTACTACCTCTGTTCTATACAGGATGGGCTGAGAGTTTTTTAGCTCCTGTTCAGTTTTGTAGAGTCCCACGGTGTGATAGAGTTAGGGCGACAACAGTGAGAATTGTGCTCTCGGCATCATCTCATCTCTGCTAAAATGCTCATTCATCCAAACATGCTGATCCATCTTATATCCTATGGAGACAGGTCATGTGGTGTTTTCTGTCGGCTTGAACAGTCCACCAGCATTCTCAAAAAGAAAGCCGATTGCTACTAAGACATTGCTTAGCTTAGGTGTGTTCATTTTTGTCTCCGATGAAGGTGAGTGTTGGCACATTATCCGTCCCTTCTCATAGCACTGTATCCATCCCCTAAAGAGTTTGTTAAATCTAATGTAGTTCTTTCCTAGAACAAAGAAATTGATATTTTAAACTTACTTGCAAAATATTGTTTGAGCATCTACCCTGGACAACGAGGAACCATAAAAAGGAAGAATCCTTCCTCATGGACAATGTGTTTCGCATGCCTTTGCTAGTCTGGATCTTCTATGTTTCCTACTGATGTCATGCAGTTAGGCACAGCAAATTGGAAATCATCACAAAGTTTTTCCTCTCAGGGTATCTTGCTCATCCATTTCCCAGAAATCCGTATCTGTTCCCTAGAAGCCCAAACTGTTGCTGGCCGTGTTTGTGATCTTGGCCCCCTCGTTTCTAAAGGCTGACCTTCCCCTGTTGAGTGCTGTGTGTGGCACAGAGCTCCTAGAACCCTTATCTCCTGAGTAATCGGGCAGCTGGGTGCAGTGCATTGTTCTGACATTCGGTCTTTGACCCCGGTTGTTGACACAGAGCTGCTAATCCCTGAGAGTTAGGAGTGTCCTGGTCACCACAAAGTGCAAGGCCAGGCTAGAAGCCTAGAACTTTCAGCTCCAGAAAGGGGGGAAGTGCTGGAGGCTGAGGTAGTAGCCAGCCGTGCCTGTGTGATGCAGCCCCCTCCCCCCCCATAACCGTGAGCCGCCAGGTTCTGAGGTGCTTCCCGGCTGTGACCCACATGGAGCTGCCCGGAAGTTCTGTGACCCTTCCCGTAGACCTTGCCCCGGGCAGCTCTAACAGCTGCCTGTTTCTGCATCCTTCCTGAGCCTTCCTTGCAAACGATCAGACCTGAGGAGGGGCTCATGGAAACCTCATGCATTCAGGAATACAGGCCACAGACTGAAACTTGGGGCTGGCGGCTGGAGCAGGGGCAGCCTTGTTAAGCCTGTGAGTTGTGCACCCAGCACCTCCCCTGTGGGGTCCGGCTCTAACCCCAGGGAGCAGGTGCCAGGACTGAGTTACATAGTACATAGTTACATAGTACCGGTTGGTGTCCTTTGGGGAGCTGCCCAGGATGCTGGGGGGAAGCCCCGTATACTTGGTGCCGGAACTGAAACATGGAGTCCATCAAGTGAGCGTGTAGGAGGAGAAAGCTGTCAGTCTGAGGATTCACTCTGCACCGCAGCCTGCTTCGTCTTCTTTTTTAAACTGCTCCCTGACAGATTAACTGATACAGAATTATCAGGCCGCCCTCTAATGAGAGGCACCTGCTTATGGAAAACTCCCCTGGCGGGAGCCATCCTCACCCCTACAAGAGTGTCTCACTGCGTGAACATCTCCTGGCCAGAGAGAAAAGACCCTCTGGTCGTTGTAGAGGGGCGTGTCACGCAGCTAATGCTGCTTCTGCCCAGGGAACTTGGGGCGCAGGCATTTTCTAGTTTCTGTTCTCCCTACAGCTGTGTGAGGGACCTTATCACGAGGAACTGTAAGGTTCCACATCCGTGAGGTTCTCCCTCTCCGTTCCCAGCCGCACCGCACACAGGTGCAGGGAAGTGCAGGGTTAGAACCCTGTACCACCCAGCACAAAAATAGCTGCTGTCACCACACCACACCCCCCCCCCACACACACACCCCGCCCCATGACAGGGAGCTCGCAGCTGAGACGTTTTCCCAACAGAGCTCTGTCTCGGTCCATCCAGGACACATTTCCCTGCTTGTCCTCTCTGGGTGAGGGGCACCCAGGAAGCAGGTCAGGGACAGAGAAGTGTGCGGTGTGCAGCAGAATTGAGTACATCCTTGCACTGTGATTCTAAATTTAAACCCGGGGCGGGGAGGGGGGGGGGGATTCTTTTTTTTTTTTTTTTTTTAATGTTCTTTTAAGGAAGCGGCCAAAGCATCCTTTCTCCCTAAGAACACTCGCTCTCATTGTTCTCTTTGCAGTCAGAGGAGGCATTTTTGGCAGGACGTGTGGCTGGCTGTGTTGATGATGATAATAGCACCATTTTGTCCTCCAACTGTGTGCCGTTGTCTTCATGCTTTTACAGAAGGCCAGAGAAACCTGACCAGCGTGTGTCCACTCTTGTCCACACTGCCTCACCTGCCATGTGGCGGTCTGAACACTGGCCACGCAGCACCAGTCCTAAAAGATGCGTGTCACCTACACATTGCCAGCCGAGAGCTCTGTTGTAAACCCTCTGTCGGCTTACAGGAACTCGTGCAGATGAATTATATAATCACTGACTTGGGTGTTGCATCCCAAGTATTACTCTGACTGGCCTCAAAGTTTTCCAGGGAGCTTTGGGTGAGAGGCCCTGTCATAGATTTGTTGCAGTGTGAAGTTTTATGCCTTGTGGCTGCTGTATTCCTGCCAAACAGAAAATGTTGCCAGTTTAATGTACTTGAAGCTCAGTGAAAGCATAGTAGTAACAAGGTCCTGTAAATTACACCTCTGGACAATTACTTCCTGAAATAAATAGGAAGTGATTGGATGGTCTATTACCATTTATTCGAGAGGCAGAGAGACACCTCCTTGTTCACTCTCCAAATGCCCACAATAGACAGGGTGGGACCAGGCCAAAGCCAGGAACCCAGAAACTCCACAGGGACCCAGCTAGTGGAACCACTACCGGTTACCTCCCAGGGTCTGCAGTAACAGGAAGCTAGAATCAGGAGCCATAGTCAGGAATTGAACCCAGACACCCCTGTGTGGGGTATGAGGATCTTACCCAGCAGGACAGGTGGCTGCTGCCCAAGTGCTTTGCTCAGCAACTTAACCTGACTGGTTTTATAGATGACTTTATAAAGTTAATTTCCTTGTCGTCAATTTTTTTTGCTATTCTGTCATTAAATAAGCTCTTTATCTTTTTTTCCCAAAGGTACTGTTCAAGAAGCTGGGACACTATTATCCAGCAAGAATGTTCGTGTCAACTGTTTGGATGAGGTAAAAGAATTTTTTTAATGTTGTTTATTTTTTTAAGATGTATTTACTTTTAAAAAGAGTGTTTTAATTCCATTGAGAAAGGATAATATATTAAAGCTGTTGTTTTCTGGCATCTGTGTTCAAGTTGTACTGATAACTCTCCAAACAAATGTAAGCACTCAGGCCACAAAAGACAAGCATGGAAAAAAACCATGTTTGCTAGTAATCAAATGAAAGTAGCATTTCTGTGTGTGAAGTGTGAGAAGCGTGGACTAGTGTGTGCTAACGTGTTAAGCATAAGTTGGCTTACTGTGGAACACTTTGGAATGTGTATTAACTTCAGATGTGTGACCCAGCAGTTCCACTTCTAGGGAAAATTAACTGAGCCTAAATTAAATTTTCTTTTATCTTTTTTTTTTAAGAATTTTTTTTAAGGATTTTTATTTTACTTATTTGAAAGACAATGTTAGAGAGAGAGAGGTCGAGATGAGAGAGAGATCCTCCATCTGCTGGTTCACTCCCCAAATAGCCACAACGGCCAGAGCTGAGCTGATCCAAAGCCAGGAGCCAGGAGCTTCTTCCGGGTCTCCCATGTGGGTGCAAAGGCCCAAGGACTTGGGCCATCTTCCACTGCTTTCCCTGGCGCATTAGCAGGGAGCTAGATCAGAAGTAGAGCGGCTGAGACTCGAACCAGTGCCCATACAGGATGCCAGCACTGCAGGTTGGGACTTTAACCCACTCTGCTACAGCGCCGACCCCTAAATTCAGTTTTCTGGAACAGGGGTGGGTGTTGGTACAGCAACTTAGGTTGCTGGTTGGGGCACCTGCATCCCATATTGGAGTGCCAGGGATCCAGCCCTGCCTTTGCTTCTTATCCAGCAGATAATAGCTCAAGTTGCTTGGATCCCTGCCACCCACATGGGAGACCCAGATGGAGTACTGGGCTTCTGGATTTGGGAAGTGATAGATCTGTCTCACCCTCTCTCCCTCTCTATCTTGTTGCCTTTCAGAGAAAAGGAAAATAAATTAAGTTTTGTTTACAGTTAGTATCCAAAATAAACTTTTGGAAAGGATGTTATACCACCCAGCTTTCTGTCACTATAATGAAATACCTGAGACAAGCTACTGATGAAGTGAAGAGGGGAGATTGGGCCCAAACTCAGGCTCTGGTAACAACCGTCTTAAGACAATGACCTTCCAAGGCACACCATAATGACCTGGGGCCCCCACCAGGCCCCACCTCTTAAAGATTCTACTACCTCCTAGTAGTTCCATCCTGAGGAACCAAGACTTTAATCCACAAAACTTTGCAGGACATTTAGCATGCAAGCCCCCGCAGATGGTAGTAACTAGGCCGTCCATCCAGTGTAGTAGCCATCAGCCACATGTAGGCATTCAGCGCTTCAAATGTGGGCAGTTTGATTGAGGAACTAGATTTTTTTAGTTTGCTTTCATTGTTACCATAGCTTTATTGAGGTACAATGAATATGAAATAAACTGTACAAGCTTAAAGGCCCCAAATTCTTGGGTTTTGATGCATCTATACTCCATAACTGTGCAGCTGTAACCATAATCAAGATAGTGAACACACCCATCACCTCCCCGTTTCCTCAAACTCTTTGCAATGCTTCCTTCCTGCCCTTTGCAGATCCCCACCTGCAGAGAACCACAGCAGGGCTCTGTCACAATAGTTTGCCTGCCCAAGAATTTTATATGAAGCAAGTAGATCACATAGTTTGTCCTCTTTTTGCTCAAGCTTAATTGACTCAGCATAGGTTGAGATCCATATGCACGCTCTAGCATGTATCATTGCTTGTTTTGCTGACTAGTTTTCATTGTGTGTAAGTCTCCATCCATTCAGTAGTTGATGGAGGTTTGGGTTGCTTCCAGCGTGGAGGGTATTACAAATAAAGCTGCTGAGAACATTTTTGTGCAAATCTTGTTGTGGACACAGAGCTTTATTTCTTTGGGGTGATTTATCATCTCAGTATGGGTTTTGTTTTCTAGCTTCTTTGGGTGTCTAGTTATTTTTTATTGGGTGCCAGATATTGTGAATTTTGCCTTGTTGGGTACTGTGCACTTTGGTACTCTGATTAAATACCCCTGAACCCTTCCCCCACGGGCAGTTACTTGGACTTGATACATCAGTTTGGCCTTTTTCCACATTCGAGTGCTCCCTGATATTGGAGATCTCCAGCATGGCTGGTGGGGAGAGGCCCTCTGCTGGCCCCGCCTGTCTCCCAGCCAGTCTCCCTCCAGGCCTGGGAGCTTTCCACCAAGCGTGTGCGAGGGGGAGGCCTCTGCAGATCTTCAGCGTTATCTTTCTGTGCAGCTGTCTCCTCTTTGTCATTCTCTCCTGGGCACTGACGTCACCTTGGTGTTGCTCACCCAGGCTTGGTTTAGATTAACCCCTTCCCTATCCTGTAACCTAGAAACTCTGCAAGGAGATCACCATTCCTCACTGGCTGACTTGCAGTGCCTTACAAACCATCGTTTCGTGTGTTTGGTCTGGTGGTCTTGCGGTCGTTGTTGTTATTCTAGACTGAAGGTAACTCTTGTTCCTGTTACCATATCTGGGCTGGAAGGACAAGTCCCTAATTTTATCTGTTTAACCTGTTAAATTTAAATAGCAGTGTGTGTCTAGCAGCTACTGTGTCATATAGCACAGTTCTAGCACCCAGGAGTTAACTGAACTTCAGATTCTCATGCAAAAGTGGAGGGCTTAAAAAAAAAAAAAAAAAAAAAAAAAACCTCACGCACACATAGGTGGCCAACTGATATTAGACAAAATGAAATGTAAAGCAAAAAATTAATAAATGAACACTTATCCATTAAATTAACAATCCATTAACATACCAGCCTTAAGCCATCACTCATAAGCTTATCAGCTTTATAAACTTTTAAGCTCCTAAAGAAAACAATGGTAGTGCCTAAAGGTGAGATTTGTACAACCCATAAGAGCACCTTTCAGAAATGAACAGATTAAGTAGAAAAAAGGTAATTCAGAGGACAGGAAATTTGATTAACCTGTTGAATAGTACTTTTCATTTTTACATGGATCTTGGATAAATATAATCCATGTGTTACACTATTTTTTAAAGGATATTTAAGCTGGTGCTGATTTGAACAATAAGTTCAAACAATAAGTTCACCAAGTGATTACATAAGACATTTGAAAAGAAACAAAAAACAATTCAAGTAATGATACATGTATCTTAGAATTTTTTTTTAACTTTAAATAATTCTTAGGTTAATGCAGAAATAGAAATGGAAATTGCCTACTGTTTAGAATGGAGGGTGCCACTTTTATTAAAAGCTGACTGTTTATCAAAAGCTGTGTTTGGGAAGCCAGCGTTGTAGCATAATGGGTTAAGAAACTGTCTGTAGTGCCAGCATCCCACATGGGCGCCGATTCAAGTCCCAGCTGCTGCACTTCTGATCCAGCTCTCTGCTGTGGCCTGGGATAGCAGTAGAAGATGGCCCAAGTGTTTGCACCTCTGCATCCACATGGGAGACCCAGAAGAAACTCCTGACTCCTGGATTTGGATTGGCCCAATTCCAGCCATTGCAGCCATTTGGGGAGTGAACCAGCAGATGGAAGATTTCTTTCTCTGTCTCTCTCCCTTTATAACTCTGCCTTTCAAATAAATAAATAAATCTTAAAAAAAAATAAATAAAAGGATGTGTTTGCTAGCCAAAAGCACGTTCAAAAGAAATCTTGTTGTTTTTACTTTGATTTTACATTTGATTTTTGTGGCATTCTGAACTTGTAACTGATGAGATTATATGAAAGAAAAAACAGAAGAATTGAGTTAGGAAAAACAGCAAAAAATTTTTAAAAGAAATCAATCACAGGCCATAAAATAAAGCCATCACTAAATTGGAAATCATTAAAGTTAAAAACCGATGGAGCTTCCAAGCACAACAAGAACGTGAAAAGACACCCCAGAGAATGGAAGAAAGATTTCACAAGTCTCAACCGATAAGGGACTTGTACGTAGAACATAGGAGAACTCCCACGGCTCAGTAATGAAAAGACGTTTAGGGGCCGGGTTGTGGTGCAGCAGGTTAAACTGCTGAGTGGAACAGCTGCATCATATGTTCGAGTTCCAATTTGAGTCCCAGATATCCTGCTTTCAATCTGTCTTCCTGGTAATAGATCCTGAGAGGCAGCTGATGGTGACTCAGCTGCTTGGGTCCCTGTCACCTTTGTGGGAAACTCAGACTGGAGTTCTGGGCTCATGGCCTGGGCCTGTTCCAGTCCTGACTATTGAGTCCATTTAAGGAGTGAACCAGTGGATAGAAGATTCTCTCTGTCTCCCTCTCTCCCTCTCTTCCCTTCTCCCCCTCTCCCCCTCTCCCCCCTCCCTCTCCCTCTCCCTCTCCTTCTCTCCCTCTCCCTCTCCCCCTCCCTCCCTCCCTCTGCCTCCCTCTCTGTCTTCCAAGTAGATTAAAAAAAAAACATTTACAAAGACATATAACCCAGTTTAAAAAAATGGACAAAAGATGTGCGTATACATTACTCCAAAGAGAATATACAAGAGATCATTGCACACGTGGAAAAAAATGCTCAAAATCATTGGCCACTAGGGAAATGCAAATCAAACGCAGCATGAGATACCGATTCACACGCACTAGGAGGGCATAATTGAAAAGGTATGCAGTGAGCATGTAGTAAAATCAGCCCTCTCACATGGTCAGTGGGTGTGTAACAGATTGCAGCCACTTTGGAAAAACAGCCTGGCAGTGTCTCAAATCCGTAAACATGGAGTTTACCTAAGACTCACAGTCCTAGGTGTATACTCAAGAGGAATGAAAAACATACCCACCCAGAAACTTGGACCTGCACCTTTGCAACTGCTGCCCTCGTAGCCAGAGGTGGGAAGAAGCCGGATGCTCATCCTCTCACGCATGCATAAACACACTATGGCACATTCGTATCATAAAAGGAGTGGCGTTCCGACAACTGTACAGCGTGGACTTTGAAAACGTTGTGCTGACGGGAAGAAGCTGGTCACGAATGCTCCGTGTTATGTGATTTCATTTATATGAGATGTGCAATAGGGGAAAAACCCCTAGAGACAGAAAGTGAACTAACATTTGGCTTGGGGAAGGGTGAGGGGAGAAATGGGAATGACAGCCCCATGGGCCTGGAGTTTCTTTTAGGGGTAATGAAAATGTCCTAAAATTGATCGTGGTGGTGGTTTCACAACTCCACATATACTAGAAACTAATTGTGCACATTAAATGAGTGCATTGTATTATATGCAAATTGTATCTCAGTAAAACTATTAGAAAAGTCAGTCCAAGTTACCAATTTTAAAACAAAAAAATACAACCTGGAAATACAACAAGAAATCATACAATATAAATAGCAAGTAAGAAAGAAAATTAAAAAAAAAAAAACATAGCTGCTACTATGAAGACACATACCATAACTTTTTAAAAGTTATTTTATTATTTGAAAGAGTTACAGAGAGAGGTAGAGCCAGAGAGAGAAAAGTCTTCCATTCCACTGGTTCACTCCCCAAATGACTGCAGTGGCCAGAGCTGAGCTAATCTGAAGCCAGGAGCCAGGAGCTTTTTCCGGGTCTCCCACACAGGTGCAGGGCCCCAAGGACTGGGACCATCTTTGGCTGCTTTCCCAGGCCATAGCAGAGAACTAGATTAGAAGTGGAGCAGCCAGGACTCGGACCAGTGCCCATAAGGGATGCGAGCACCGCAGGTTGGGACTTTAACTCACTGCGCCACAGCATTGGCCCCTTATCATAACTTCTTTATTTAAGCCAATATATTTGAAAACCTACATGAACTTTATATAAAAATAAGAACAAGCATCTTCATCTCATACCAAATAGAAAAAAAACAATGTAATTAAGGAAGATTTGTGTAGATGGTTTAAAAAGCTGCAAATTAGGGTAAGCTTTATCAAACTTTAAGAACCAGTTAATTCTCATTTTTCACAAATTATATCATGACTATAGAAAGATGAGAAGATAACCAACTCATTTGATAGAGCAAGCATAATCCAACCCCCTAAAAAATTACTTTATAAATACAGATGCAAAAACACTAAATAAAATGTTAGCAAGTTGATCCACCAGTGTACCCCAAGCATCTTAAGACATTTTAACCAAATGAGTTTTTTTCCAAGAGAGAGTTCAATGTCAGCAAATCTTTCAGTGTAATTGTCAATGTTACAGAGTAAAGGAGAAATAAATATCGGCTCAACAGATGTTAGAATGTATTTTTTTTTTGAAGATTATTTATTTGAAAGGCAGAGTTACAGAGAGGCAGAGACAGAGAGAGAGAGAGGTCTTCTATCTGCTGGTTCACTCCCCAGATGGCTGCAGTGGCCGGAGCTGTGCTGATCCAGAGCCAGGAGCCAGGAGCTTCTTCCAGGTCTCCTGTGTGGGTTACTTGGGCCATCTTCCACTGCTTTCTCAGGCCATAGCAGAAAGCTGGATCAGAAGTGGAGCAGCTAGGACTTGAGCCGGCACGTGTATGGGATGCTGGCACTGCAGACTGGGCTTTAACCTGCTGCGCCGAAGCACAGGGAAGCACAGGATGTATTTGATAAAATGTAACAGCCGTTGATGGTGCCGCTGTTAATGAATGGGTATGCAGTGACATGTAGGTAACTTGACAGAAGTTTGCAGGAACCTGCCACAGACACTGGCCTCACACTCCAGCATTAAAGACACCAGCATCAGGAGAAGGAGTTTCTTGGAGGGACCCTGGACATTTCTTTGGACTGCAGGCAGACTGGGCCTCTGATGTCCTTGCCTGTGGGTGCCCCTCTCCCCAAGAGTTGAACACCTGCATTTAGTGAACCAGCCTTAGTTACCTGTGTGCTCTGGCCCCCGACTCCCTCGGAGCTGTGTTCCAGTGCCACCCTCTCGAAGGCACATTCCTTGAATGTCATGTAAAAACAGATGGTCTTGTTCCCTCTCCTGCTCAACTCTGTGGTATGTCCCTCTCACATTTACATTGCTGCCTGCCTTATCGCACCTACTGAAATTAACATGCCCAGGACAAAGCTTGTAGAAGAATGGAATCTGTCCACTGCTGCAGATCCGTGCCTGATATGTGTTAGGCACACAATAGGTATTTGCTGCGTGCATGAATGCTGAATTTTATATACAGAATATTTACAAGATAGCCTATCATTGTTGAGTTTGTTGATTTAAGAATTGGTGGAAGGTACTTTTTTTTTGAGGTTATGAATCCAAAGAATTGTACCAGCGCGTTCCTCATGCACAGTTCGGAAGCAAACTGCTTACAAGGTTGGGTCTGGGAAAAGTGAAGGAGGTGAGAACTTTTATTCCTGTGTGACACTGACCCCAGGATGTCAGAGGTTTAAGGCTCTCTAGATATTCCGAGATGTTAGCAAGTAGAGGGCTGGAAACAGGGTAAACTGTACAGTTCTCGCCCTTGTGAACTGAAACTGGATCTCAGAGATGTTCAGTGTGAAAGTGAAGTGCTACTAGGAATTGGCTAATTAAAAACTCTGGCCCCCTCTTTATCTTGATATTAAACAGAAATGGGATAAAAAGATGACTATTTAGGGGCCAGCACTGTTCCATAGTAGGTTAAGTCTCTGCCTGAGTGCCAGCATCCCATATGGGACCCTGTTCATGTCCTGGCTGCTCCTCTTCCGACCCAGCTCTCTGCTTATGGCCTGGGAAAGCAGTGGAAGATAGCCTATGTGCTTGGGCCCCTGCACTTGTTTGGGAGACCCAGAAGAAGCTCCTGGCTCCTGGCTTCTGATCAGCCCAGCTCTGGCCATTGCAACCATTTGGGGAGTGAACCAGCAGATGGAAGACTTCTGTGTCTCTCCCTTTCTCTGTAACTCTGCCTCTCAAATAAATAAACAAAATCTTAAAAAAGAAAGAGAGGGAGGGAGGGAGGGATGAATAATTATAGTATGGTGGTCTTATCTTTATGGCACATCAGAATTTGTCACTATCATTTATTTTTCATTTGTGCATTGAAATATTTCCATAAGCAACAGATGGTACCAACAACCCAAGATAATGCATGGTAATTATTGCATACAAAATTTGTTTCATTTTGTACTGTTCTAAATTCTTTACTTTTTTTTTTTTTGAAGATTTATTTTTATTTATTTGAAAGGCACAGAAATGGGATAAAAAGATGACTATTTAGAGAGATAGAAAATATCTTCCATTTGCTGGTTCGTTCCCCAGATGGCTCACTGGCCAGGACTGGGCCAGGCCGAAGCCAGAAGCCTGTTTCTCCATCCGGGTCTCCCACATGGGTACATGGGCCCAAATACTTGTACCATCTTCTGCTGCTTTCCCAGGCACATTAGCAGGGAGCTGGATCAGAAACAGAGCAGCTAGGAGTGGCTTAACCCTCTTGACCACAACGCCAGCACCTGTTCTAAATTCTTATAAAATTGGATTAAGAGCTAGTGAAGTATATGTGATATTCAATTATTGAAAAGCTAGCAAAAATGTGTCATTTGCCCCAAGTTTGCCAGGAAAATCTACCCTAGTCCTACAATCTGGTATGGGAGACACAGACTGCACCATAAACATGAAAAACAGCAAGCGTAAAGATTGAGTAGCACGATATGATCTGCATGGCTCTTTACCCTTGTGGAAAGACACTCTCTCATGAGTGGCATCTAAAAACCTATTCCTGGGCAGGTGTTAAGGCACAGCCGGTTAAACTGCTGCTTGTGATGCCAGCTGAATTGAAAGCAGAGGAGCTGGGACTCAAACCAGACACTCGACTCTGGGGAGCAGACTGCCAGTTCCTGTCCAAGCTCCTCAGGCTTCCAACCCAGCTTCCTGCTAATGAGCCTGGGAAGGCAGCAGAAGATGGCCCAAGTCCTTGGGCCCCTGCCACCCACGTGGGAGACCTGGATGGAGCTCCTGGAACCTGGGTTAGGCCTGGACCAGCCCTGGTTGTTGAGGGCATTTGGATACAATGTCTCTGTCTCTCTCTCTCTCTCTCTCTCTCTCTCTCTGCCACTCTTTTAAATAAATAAATCGTTAAAACAAACAAACAAAAAAGTGCACAAACAATTCCTGTTAAAGTGACAGTTGGTAAATGAAAAAAAAAAATGCAGAGTAAAAAGAAGGAAGAGGAAAATGAGAGGAAGGAAAGTAGGGAGACAGGGACAGGGTAGCTGTGACTAATGCAGATGATGGTGAAACACAAGAAAAGGAAGACAGTGCAATGTGGGATTTGCACGGCTCCTTTGCTCTCGGGCAGCTTGTCCCGTTGTTAAAAGCTTTCTTCCTTTCCTTTTTTTTTTTTTTTTTTTTGTTACTTTAATTTTTTATTTGAAAGAGAGACTAAGAAAAAGAAAGATTGTCCATTCACAAGTTAATTCTTCAAATGCCCACAACAGCCATTACTGTGCCTGGCTAAAGCCAGGAGCCTACAACTCCATCTGGATCTCCCATGAACCTGAGCCATTATCTGCTGCCTCCCAGTTTTCACACAAATAGGAAGCTGAATTTGAAGTGGAGGAGCTGGGCATTGAACCAGGCACTCCTGTATGGGATGTGGACGTCCCAAGTGTCAACCTCAGCACCACACCAAAATACCCCCGAAAGTGCATTTTAAATGGGAAAAAAAAATTTTTTTAAGTTAGGAACTTCTTGCCTTCTAGGAAATGGTGGACTTTTGTGGCTGTAAGCAGAGAATTATCAAATTAATCCAAATACCCTAGTGGTTTACACTAGGGTTCACTAATAAGAATAATTGGGATATCACTGTCTGGAAACAATGGTCTTCACCATTTTATCGGCATTGGGTTGGAATTCCTGACACAAGCTTCGCTAGCCTAGCAGCTTCTTTTTTTTTTTTTTTTTTTTCTTTGTATACAGAAGATCAGTTTAGTATATATTAGGTAAAGATTTCAACATTTTGCCCATATAGCAACACAAAGTGAAAAAACTACCATTGGATTACTAATTATAGCATTAAATAGCAATGTACAGCACATTAAAGACAGAGATCCTACATAATTTTTTTTTCAAATTAATTAATTTTCTATGCCATTTCCATTTTAACACCAGGTTGTTTTTTTTTTCATTTCCAATTCTCTTTATATACAGAAGATCAATTCAGTATATAATTAGTAAAGACCTCATCAGTTTGTGCCCACACAGAAACGCAAAGTATAAAAATACTGTTTCAGTACTAGTTATAGCATCACTTCGCTTTAGACGACACATTAGGGACAGATCCCACATGGGGTGTAAGTACACAGTGACTCCTGTTGCTGATTTAACAATTTGACACTCCTGTTCATGGCGTCAGTAATCTCCCTAGGCTCTATTTTTTTTTTTTTTTTAACTCTAGGACAATTCTGCAATTTTGAGGTTATTCTCAGAGCTAGATAAACTCCAACTGTGGGATGGAATTGCTGGGTGATTGACACCTGCCTGTCTGGATGAACAAAAATTACTCAACTTCCTGGTTGAAGTCTGGATTCTGAAAATCTGTACAAGAAGTTCTTTTTTGCTTCTTTGTGGTAGTCTCCCCCCCCCTTTTTTTTTTTAAAGGATTGGCAATTCTTTCAGTAGGTTACTGACTTTTTTTAAAGACATAATTTATTTTTATTTTATGTAAAAGGTAGAGAGTCAGAGACAGAGATCTTCCATCTGCTGGTTCACTCCCCAAGTGCCTGCACCACGTAGGTGGTAGCAGGGACTCAGCTACTTGAGCCATCACCTGCTGCCTCGAAGGCTGCCCAGAAACATGAAGCTGAATTGAAAGCAGAGGAGCTGGGATCAAACCAGACACTCGACTATAGGGAGCAGGTGTCCTGTGCAGTATTTTAACCATGGTGTCAAACATTGTCTTTGTGGTGGTTTCTGATGGTGCTGTGTGCTTGCTGTGTGTTCAGGTTATGTCATCCATAGGGGCTATCCCCCTGGGCATGCTCTCAGTACATTTTTGCCTCTTGGAGTGGGCAGCACTCCATTGGCTGGCTCTGTGCAGTGAGATTCTGATAACCTCTAGCCACCACCAGCCTGAAAATACGCCATCCCTGTAGAAACACCCAGCTAAGAGGAGCCTAAAGTTAGACTGTCCCTGCCATTTTTTTCTTTTTTTTAAGATTTATTTAATTTATTTGAAAGGCAGAGTTACAGAGAGAGGTAGAGAGAGAGAGGTCTACCATCCACTGGTTCACTCCCTAGATGGCCACAATGGCTGGAGCTGCACCAATCTGAAGCCAGGAGCCAGGAGCTTCTTCCAGGTCTCCCGTGTGGGTGCAGGGGCCCAGGCACTTGGGCCATCTTCTACTGCTTTCCCAGGCCATAGCAGAGAGCTGGATCAGAAGAGGAGCAGCTGAGACTAGAACCAGCGCCCATATGGAATGCCAGTGCTTCAGGCCAGGGCTTTAACCCTCTGCGCCACAGCACCAGCCCCCATTTTTTTCTCTTTACTTTGAAGAAGCTTTGATTGTTCCTACTGAGTTGCCTCTTCTGCAGCCACCTGAAAAGTCCAGACTCCTTTGATTGTCATGCCAGTAACCTGGTGAGAAGGACGAGACACTGTGATGGGGTCGGTGAAGGGCAAGGAGCTGAGCACTGCCCATACCCAAGCCGCGTGCACCATCCTTTCCCTTGTGCACCAATTCAACAGGGCCAAAGACTCAGTACACCTCTCCTCATCCTGCAGCCAAGCCTCGCTTTCCATCACGCACCGATGCCATGGTACCTTCCTGAACATCAGCACAGGCCCTGCGACTCCAACCCACACCCTGCCCCGAGCACCCCTTGTCCTATAAAAAGGACGACCCCAGCCTAGGTGGGAGCAATTCTCTCTCTCTCTCTCTCTGTCCACACTTGTGTCTGAATGTGCGCTACCCCTTTGCGTTTTAGTAAATCCTGCCTTTCTGCCCAAGAAACAAACAAAAACCAAAATGATGGCTTAGGTTCATGATCATAGCGTGGAATCCTTGAGAACAAGTCAAATCATGTGAGTTGCCAGGAATTCCATCCAAAGCCACATTGACCTTCAGCATTTACTGAATTACTGAGAAAATTCACTTAGAGGAAACAACTCATCAGTTTAGTGACCAAAATGGTGTTAGGTACCCAGTCTGTAAAAAGTCTGGACATCCCATTGGAAATGCATCAAACACATGGACACCAAATAACGAAGCTTAATGGGAATACTACCAGATGTCTTCCATCCTTGTGTGTGATTTTTTCGGGGTCCTTGTTTTGCAAATGATCCCACTATAATATGCATTGGATGCACCTTTCTCGCGGGCAGTAACTCATGGGACAGTTTTCCATTCGGTTGGTACTCATGAATTCATTCCATTGCTATAGCTTTAGAATAGTCCATGGCAACAATGGCCTGCACTTTTTGACTCAGCTTTCCCCCCGAAACAGCGTCCTGTTTGTTTTGAGGTTTTTCTTCATTGTGTGTGTGTGTGTGTGTGTTCCTTTGTTTTTGCAGGAGTTAGGTATGTTTGGTAGAGATGAGAACCCTGGGAAACCCAGGTTCTGGTCTGCACTCCAACCATTTACTGGTTATGGGAGGTTGAATATGTCCTGTGTGCATGTGTTTACTGATCTGTAAACAAACAAACAAACAAACAAAAAACTGCAGCTAAGAAAACAGCCTTGGGGCCGGTGCTGTGGTGCAATACATTAATCCTCTGCAGTGCTGGCATCCCATATGGGCGCCGGTTCGTGTCCCGGCTGCTCCTTTTCTGATCCAGCTCTCTGCTGTGGCCTGGGAAAGCAGTAGAAGATGGCCCAAGTGCTTGGGCCCCTGCACCCACGTGGGATACCAGGAAGAAGCTCCTGGCTCCTGGCTTCAGATTGGCACAGTTCCGGCCGTTGCGGCCATTTGGGGAGTAAACCAACAGAAGGAAGATATCTCTCTCTCTCTCTCTCTCTCTCTCTCTCTCTCTCTCTCTCTCCCCCTCTCATTGTCTGTAACGCTCTCTCTCAAATAAATAAATAATAATTTAAAAAAAAAGAAGAAAGAAAACAACTGATTTCCTTGAGAGATTATGGAAGATCCACATAGAGAAGTAGACAAAAATACGATTACTTCATTACAGTTACATCATTATACAGCTGAGAACTTTAATTTGTATTTGCGTTTCATTAATGTAGTTACAGGAACTGTAGATAGGTAAAGAAAGGGCCACTAAGTAAACTTGATGCATTTTTCCTTTCCCCTGAAGAATGGAATGAGTCCTCTGATGCACGCGGCATATAAAGGAAAACTTGACATGTGCGAGTTGCTACTGCGCCACGGAGCCGATGTAAATTGTCATCAGCATGAACACGGGTACACGGCCCTCATGTTTGCCGCGCTCTCGGGTGAGGTCTCAGCATTTACTCTGTTCACTAATGTGCGCTATCTGTACACATTTTTGTAAATATGTATAGATAAGTTAATTGCTGTTTTTGCTCTGTTAACTTTAAGATCAACTTGTGGGGGAAAGGAATGGTAGGAGTTAATTTCTGAAAAAGCTGCAATGTATGAAGTGAGTTATTTGGTGATCTGTGTCTTGTGGAAATGAAATGATGATTTCTGTCAATAATGTGTTTTGAAGCAATAGGAGAGCTGCTTTGCTCTCTTGATCATATAGCTGCAGTGATAGTCCTGGGATTACTGGAATTCCTTACTGGAATTTATGTGTTAAATGCTGATCCACCTAAAACCTTAGTCTGCTTCATGCTGCTTATTATTTGCTGAATAAGAATGGTTGAGAAATATTATCTATAATTGAGTGGAGTTATCTGTAACGTTGAGGCAATCTAAGAAAATACAGATGTGTAGGCAGGAAAGGCTACAGGGTGGATTCCCAGCCATTGCCTGGTGTTCCGCAGCCAGCAGGTGGGAGGGGTGGCTTAGACGTCTTTAAGGGGGACTTCAGTCCATTTTATCTTTTCTCTCTGTGTTTTTCCCCCCATGTTTGTTTTAATGTTACACAAAGCATTTATCATTGGGAAAATGTAATTCATCTCGTTTAAAAAATGGTTCTCAATTCCATGCCATTTTCGTACTGCCTGTTTCATTTCTCGGAAAATGTTAATTTCTAAGTAGGTTCCATGGCATTTTACTCCATACTGATACGATTCCTAGTTTGGAAAAAAGGGAAACTATCCACGCAGTGGAATACTGTGGAGACCATTAGCGGGAAGAGGGTACAGCTGATTCAGAGGCAGGAGCTTAAAGGGTGCATTCCTGAGTGTTAACAGATGCATTGCGTTTAACTCAGGTAACAAAGACATCACATGGGCCATGCTGGAAGCTGGGGCAGAGACGGATGTGGTCAACTCTGTAGGCAGAACAGCAGCTCAGATGGCAGCCTTCGTGGGTGAGTGTCTGCTGTGGCTTTACATGAGATTTTCCTTACTGAAAAAAAAAAATAGCATTTTGCTTCTCGACGTGCGAACACTTTCACTACTGACTACTGACTTCCAAAACAAAACAAAAGTGCTTAAGGTCTACTCTGTCTAAATGAATGAAACATTGACTGAGACTTTGGGGAAAGTGAACAACTGTTTTGAATTTCTACTTTGTGACCGACAGTGGTGGATGGGCCCTTATGAATTTCAGTCAGATGCTTTGAACGACTGTATGTCATTTCTCTAATGGTGGTGGTTTAACCTGATGTTCGAGAACATGAATTGTGGATTCAGTGATTCTGAGCTGAAATTCTGCCTGGACCACTTAATAGCAAGGTACTATGTGATTCTGACTTTGACAAGGGGTTATGGGTCATTGCAAGGATTAGGAAAGTTGAAAGGCTGAAAGAACTTTACATGGTGTATTTATTACTGTTTATAATTACAACAATCCTTCAATTCTTTCTTTTAAAGGACTGTTTGCTTCTCATTAGCATTTTCCTTCTTTCTTCTATTTTTTTTTTTGTTGTTGTTGTTAAAGGTTTATTTATTTACTTGAAAGTAAAGAGGCAGAAAGAGAGAGAGAGAGAGAGGTCTTTCATCTGATGGTTCACTCCCCAGATGGCCGCAACAGCTGGAACTGGGCCGATCTGAGGCCAGGAGCCAGGAGCTTCTTCTGGGTCTTCCCATTTGGGTGCAGGGTCCCAAGGGCTTGGGCCATCTTCTGCTTTCCCAGGCCATAGCAGAGAGCTGGATTGGAAGTGGAGCAGCCTGGACTAGAATCTGTGCCCATATGGGATGCTGGCTCTACAGGCAGCGGCCTTACCCACTCCGCCACAGCGCCAGCCTGCTTCGTCACCATTTTCATCAACCACAAACATTTCGTTTGTGTGCCCAGTAATCCTTGCCATGCTAATCCCAGTTAGAGCAGACTGGGAATAAATGCTTGATCAGTGATATTTTGGCCTCGCTCACTTGGTAAGAGGGTCCATTGACAGGAAAGCAAAGATAGAAGCATGATTTACTGAGAGGACAGTAAATGGCCCCATGGGACTAATTCTTCATTAAACAAACAGTGCTCACAGCCTCTGCACCGAGCCTCATTCTAGGTGCCTTGGCTGCAGTGGCAAACAAGACGGAGGATGTCCATGCTTTTGTGGCAGTTAGAAGCTAAGAGCGGTGACAAGCAGTGTGACAATATTCTCCAAGGGGGAACCAAAGAGGGCCGTGGAGCTCTTCCATAGAAAAGGGGAGCCCCCTATCCTATTCCAAGGGGGTTTTGAGAAAATTGACATTTAAGCCATTGACATTTGAGAAAATTGACATTTAAGAAACAGGAGGAATTAGGTATGTGGATGGTAATGGTATATAGCATATTAAATTGTATTTTAGTAAGTTTTTGAAACTACTAATAGGTGGGGCCAGCACTGTGGTGTAGCAGGTAAAGCCGCTGCCTGCAGTGCCAGCCTCCCATATAGGCTCCGATTCAAGTCCCGGCTGCTGCACTTCTGATCCAGCTCTCTGCTATGGCCTGGGAAAGCAGTAGAAGATGGCCCAAGTCCTTGGGCCCCTGCACCCGCATGGGAAACCTGGAAGAAACTCCTGGCTCCTGGCTTCGGATTGGCACAGTTCCGGCCATTGCGGCCAGTTGTGGAGTGATCCAGCAGATGGAAGACCTTTCTCTCTCTCTCTCTCTCTCTCTCTCTCTCTCTCTTTTCCTCTTCCTCTTCCTCTTCCTCTTCCTTTCCTTCTCTCTCTGTGTAACTCTGACTTTCAAGTAAAATAAATAAAACTTAAAAAAAAGAAACTACTAATAGGTGCCACTGATTAAGCTAGACATTCAGTCACGGTATGACAGCTTTGTTTGAATATTCTTAACTTAATTTCCGGATGATATGAGAAAAGTGCAAGCTGCAGATATTTTATCCGCTGGAGTCAGGGTCCCCAGCTCACCTCCAAGCTAACGATGAGGGTGTCAGTACAGCGGGGAAGGAACACTGAACTAGAAATCTGGAGCCTTGGGTCTTGGTTCATGTCCACCATGGATCAGTCACAGGATTGGGGGCAGACCCTAGTTTTCTGGTATCTGTGCAACAAAGCAAATGTTTGCAATAAGCAGAGTTCTCATTATGTCCACGATGTAACGTGGCAGGAGCCAGCGATAGAATCACTCTGTCGAGATCACACGACTGGGAGGGCAGGAGCCTGTTCTTCCAGGCCTTACTGCAGTGCAGTACTCTGTTCTTTGTCTAAACGCTGCAGGCACAACAAAAATGTAAGGTACAGGTTGCCGCCTGTTCCATCCTAAAATAAGAGTAGCGTTTGTGTTTGATGTCTCATCGGTGAATGTCCCCACTGAGTTCACAGACAGAAAATTAGACTGCACATTTTCAGTTGCCTTTATGTTTGCCATATAATTAGCCTTCTAAAAAAAGGTTTATTCATTTATTTTCAAGGCAGAGTTAGAGCAAGAGGGAGAGGGAGAGAGAGAGAGAGAGAGAGAGAGAGAATCTTCCATATGCTGGTTCACTCCCTAGATGGCCTCAATGGCCAAGGCTGGGCCAGCTGAAGCCAGGAGCCTGGAACTCCATCTAGGTCTCCTGTGTGGGTGGAGGGGCCCAAGCACTTGGACCATCTTCTGCTACTTTCCAAGGTGCATTAACAGGGAGCTGGATCCACAGTGGAGCGGGTGGAGCTAGAGCCAGTGCCCATGTGGGATGCAGGCGTCTTAGGCAGTAGCTTCACCTGCTGTACCACGATGCTGGCCCCTATTACTAACCTTTAAAAACAATTCATTTCTCCCCTTTTGTTGCCTCAATTGTACCCCCTCATAACAAAGTTCTTGTTGTCTTTTGAAAACTGGGACCAATCATACAGCAAAGATGGCTTGTGACTTGTCATCTTGGCTCTCTGGTACTGAGAAGGGCAGCCTCTCCCAGCTCAGGTAGAAATGAATTCAGTTACAGCAACAGCTGCATAGTATGGTATGTCCATAGTATAGTATGTCCCCCAGTGTGTGTTTGGCTCTGCTGTCCCGGCAGATTTTTAACCACTTTACTCCAAATAAGGCAATAATCATCCTTGATCTTCATGCCTTGTACATGTTAGCACTTGAACATCTGTGAGATGTATTCCCGGAGGTAAAGTTGCCAAGACAAAGGGTATATAGCTTTAATTTTAATGCGAATCTCAATTGCCTTCAAAAGGACCTAGCAATTGACAGTAGCATCCTTATCAGAACTGGGATGTCATCATTCTTCTATTTTTACTGGTGTGATAGTTAGAAACGTGACCTATTGTGAATTTACTTTCCCCTTGCTAGTAGTGGAAGCAAACTCCTTCTGCTCCTCCTTTGTTTATTGCCTGCTCCTGTTTTTTTATTCACCTTCCGTCTTGATTATTTTTTTCTGTTTTGGGGAGACTAAGGTGTATTTGTAGACTCTAACCCTTTATCTACCAAATATGCCTAAAGTATCTTTCGCCAGTCTTGTTTGCCCCTTTGACTTTATGGAGGACTTTTGCTGTAAAAAATTTGTTTTTCAGGATCTTATTTGTTTTTTTATAGCTTCTGTAATTCTTGTCTTACTAAGAGAGGTGTTCTTGACCAGGGGGTTATACAAGCTTTTCCTAGATGTCCTTCCTTTTGTTTTTATGATTTCTGTGTGTGTGTGCATGCGTGTGTGTGCTTCCAGAATTTATTTTTTTCGGAATTCATTTTACCCTTGGTACATAGCTGATTGTGATAGCATCATTTATTACATAATCCCACATTTTCTTCTTGAAATATCACATTCCTGGTACGTTAAATTCTTTCAAACTAAATGGTTATACAGTTATCTGCAAAGAATTAACATGTACATGGCGTTTTGGCTTTCCCATCCATACCACGCTTTTTTAAAAATCATTTTTGATCTTTCAGTATTATTCCATGGGTTCCTTGATATGTCTTTACTTTAAAAAACTTATTTCTGTGTTGTTCATCGTTATTGTCACTATTGTTAAAACATTTTCACCACCACCTGTAGCTGCTTATGGGTTATAAAGAGAAAAGCTATTGATTTGTGATTTTTTATGTCATTTTTATTAGCATCTCTGAGACTTTTTCCAACTATTCAATTTCATTTTACTTTCTGTTTGAACTAGCTACAGACTCCAAGTAAGAAGAAATAATAGTAGTGATAACAGGCATATCTTTTTTTGTCACAGTGAAATTTTTTTAAAGGTTTACTTGAAAGTCAGAGTTACACAGAGAGAGAAGGAGAGGCAGAGAGACAGAGACAGAGAGAAGTTTCCCATCCGCTGGTTCGCTCCCCAGTTGCTGCAATGGCTAGAGCTGTGCCAATCCGAAGCCAGGAGTCAGGAACCAGAAGCTTCTTCCGGGTCTTCCCACGCAGGTGCAGGGGCCCAAGGACTTGGGCCATCTTCTACTGACTTCCCAGGCCATAGCAGAGAGCTGGATCAGAGTGGAGCAGCCAGGACTCAAACCAGCACCCATATGGGATGCCGGCACTGCAGGCAGCAGCTTTACCTACTACACTACAGTGCCGACCCCTCCTGTGAAATTGTTTTCACTTTTTAGTGTGAATTGCTGTTGGTTTTGTTACTGCCACTCTTTGTCTTGCTGATTTCTTAGTTCTGCTCTTTGCAGTTTTACAGCCATTCCTGATCCCTGTTTTGGTTTCTGCATTTGTCGATAGCCGAGATGGGTTTTGTTTTATAACCCACAGTGATTGTCTTTTCCCAGGGAGCTAGCTCCTGCGTGTTTAGTGTGATTGCTCATATGCTTGCGTCCCTCCTCAATTTTACTCGGTGCTGAGTTGTGCTTGTGTGAGTGTGTCTTTCCTCAATGTGATTGACATAGTTTCAACTATACCTCACCCCTCTCCAGCCCCAAGGCGTTGTTTGCCCATTTTGCAACCCCCATCTATTCCCCAAATGGCTGCAACAGCCCATGCTGCACCAGGCTGAAGCCAAGAGCCTAGAACTCTATCCTGGTCTCCTGTGTGGGTGGCAAGGCCCCAAGCACTTGGGCCATCTTCCGTTGCCTTCCTAGGTGTGTAAGCAAGGAGCTAGATTGGAAGTGGAGCAGCCAGGACTTGAACCTGTGTTCAAGCAAGATGCTGGCCTTAAGGCAGTGACTTCACCCACAGCACTGCAGTGCTGGCCCCTCTGTTATTTTTCATCACCGGATTTCCGGGACTTGACCTTTGCTCTTATCTTTCCATGATTTCTGTGTCTGGATTTTTCTGCGTTTTTGAGATATGTGGTCCCATTTGATTTTTACATTAACTCATTTGATTCTCAGTGGTAAGCCAGATTGCCTCTTTCATTCTGTCTATTAGTTTGTTTTAAAGATAGATTTATTTATTTATTTATTTATTTGAAAGTCAGTTACACAGAGAGAAGGAGAGGCAGAGAGAAAGGTCTTCCATCTGCTGGCTCACTCCCCAGATGGCCGCAACGGCTGGAGCTGTGCCGATCCGAAGCCAGGAGCCAGGAGCTTCTTCCAGGTCTTTCCATGTGGGTGCAGGGGCCCAAGGACTTGGGCCATCTTCTGCTGCCTTCCCAGGTCATAGCAGAGGGCTGGATTGGAAGTGGAGCAGTCAAGACTCGAACCACCCGCCCACATGGGATGCCGGCACTGCAGACGGCGGCTTTACCCACCATGCCACAGTGCCTGCCCCCTGTCTATTAATTTTTAACACCTGGGATTGTGGGTTCTTGAAAATCTGGTCGTATGTTGTGATGGAACCTGTGTATCTGAAGCGCAGGTGTTTGTTGGCTGTGGCCATGGGGGTGAGTGTTGTGCTTCTATCCCCACTGGGGCCACTACAGCTAGAGCCTTGGAGCTGCTGCCACACTTAAGCAGCCAGGTGGAGCCAACAGGGCCATGGAGCTATGTTCCTGTGTCTGTGGGTCCAGGGTCTGTACACCAGCTGAGGTACAAGAAGGAACTGTCCCACGGTGGGGTTCTCCCAGAGATGCCCAGGGGCTAACGGCCTCCACTGCTCCCCTCCATCGCCAGGAATGACTTGGCCCACAGTGCAGCCTGCTTCTGCCTATCTCAACTGCAGGTGCAGCCAAGCCCCCATGAAATCCCCCTTCAGGATCAAACAGATGCTTCCAAGAACATGCCCCAGTGGGCAAGGGGCCACAAGGGCTGGCCTGGCGCCTTCCCCAGCACTGGTCCCTCGGCAGGTGCAGAGGAGCGAGAAGTCTCCGCTGTGGAGGAGCTCGCTGCACCTGCTTGCCCAGGGAGGCTGCCTCTGGGCCCGCAGAGGTAGGGCGCTGGGGGAGGCAGCGGCAGCAGCTTCCAGGCTCCACCAGGATGGGGGAGGGGACTTCCCAGAGCATGTGTCCAACACCAGAGGTGGCTCAGAGACCCCGGGAGGCAGCACATGGAGGCCAGGCTGCACCAGCGCAGTTTTTCTCAAATTCAGGGGAGCTGGAGAGAGCTCAGTAATAATATTAACACTTCCCAGACGGTACCTTTATTTGTGTGAGTGCCACTGGGTGTGGTTAAGCAAGAGTGACAGCCATTTGTGTAGGGGTGGAAAAAGACACGTTTGCTTCTAGCCAACTATTGTGAAATACTCAAGGTCAGTTATGAGTAGGCCGTTATTTGTATATGTGAGATCTATATAATTCCTGTGTATTGTGGACTCTTTAAAGATATTTTTGGACTTTTCAAAGAATGCTTATAAATGTTTTCTAAAATATCTTTTTAAAAAGATTTATTTATTTATTTATTTGAAAGAGCTGAAGAAGGAGAATGAGAGACAGAGACAGAGAGAGAGAGAGAGAGAAAGAGAGAGAGAGAGATATCTTCCATCCACTGGTTTACTGCCCAGATGGCTGCAAAAGCCGGGGCTGAGCCAAGCCAAAGCCAGGAGCTTCTTCTGGGTCTCCTATGTAAGCGGCAGGGACCCAAGCACTTGGGCTATCTTCTGCTTTCCCAGGCCATTGGCAGGGAGCTAGATCAGAAGTAGAGCAGCCAGGACTCGAACCAGCACCCTTTGGGATGCTGGTGTCACAAGCAGAGGATTTATTGGCTGTGCCACAACTCCAGCCCCTCTCTAAAATATATTACCTCTGCTCTTCTTCCTTTACTCTTCTTTCCTGGAAAAGAGAGATATTAATGCATGTTGCCTTCATAAGAAGACAGAATTGATATCACAGAAATAAGACATCCAGAGATGGTCTCATTTTTATAATAAAATGAAACATTTTCTGTTTTTCCATTGAAAGGTCAACATGACTGTGTGACCATAATCAACAATTTCTTTCCACGAGAGAGACTGGATTATTACACCAAGCCCCAGGGACTGGATAAAGAGCCAAAGCTGCCCCCGAAGTTGGCAGGCCCGCTGCATAAGGTCATCACCACCACGAACCTTCACCCTGTCAAGGTAGTTCATGTTGCACGCTTGCTTTGGAAATGCTGCTTTGGAGTTTAAGCTGCTCTTCTCGTGTGGGATCCTAACTGTCTTGGGGATTTGCAGGTATACAGCTTGCAGTGGACTCTCTTGTTCAGTGGATTCATTGAAACCTGGAAGAGAGTGAGGGAAACAGGAGCTGGCGTGGTGGCACAGCGGGTTGAAGCCCCAGCCTGTAGTGCCGGCATCTCATGTGGACACCAGTTCAAGTCCTGATTGTTCCACTTCCAGTCTAGGTCTCTGCTATGGGCTTGGGGAAGCAGTGGGAGATGGTCCAAGTCCTTAGGAGACCTGGAAAAAGCTCCTACCTCCTGGCTTCGTATCAGCACAGTTGCAGCCATCTGGGGAGTGAACCAGCAGATGGAAGACCTCTCTCTCTTTGGCTCTACCTTTCTCTGTAACTCTTTCAACTGAATAAAATAAATTTAAAAAAAAGAGAGAGAGAGAGAGTAGGGGAAACAGATGGAGAAGGAGGGAAAGGTGAGCGAAGAGGAGAATTTGACTTCCAACTCATCGCATGGGGAGCTCGCTCGGGAGCAGAGCCAGTACAGAGGCACAGGGGTGTCCAGCTTGGTATCCATCAGTCTGCCCTTGGCTGGGGCTGTGCCCAGAGGGAAAAGACAGCCTTTTGGATAGCAGCAAGTAAAGTGGCTGCTTTTACTCATTCATTCAGAGAGCTAGAAAGAACAAGACAAATAGAGGAAGAGAGCTCCCATCTGCTAGTTCACTACCCAAATGCCCAAAGCTGGGAGCCAGGAACCCAATGCCAGTCTCCGACATGGGTGGCAGGGGCCCAGGTACCTGAGCAGAGTACATCAGCAGGAAGCTGGGATGGGGAACAGAGCCAGGACTGAAAACCAGGCCCTCTTGTATGGGACAGGGTGTGACTGGTATCCCATTGCCCCCGTAACTGCCTTGAGTGAGGTCGGGTGTCTGGAGAGGAAGACCTCTCTGAGCCGTCAGCCTCCAGAGCAGCTGGGGCCCCAGGTGCAGGCCTGCAGAAGAGGGTCTAGACCCCTACCAGGAACACTGCCAATGAGTTACCCTTCTAGGAAGTAGCCTCCGGTGGAGTCGGGATCACCTCTTCAATGCCCGTGACTGCCTGGCATCTCCGGCTAACACAGTTCCTCCAGGGGTTCCTAAAAGCTGCCCTGAACTGTCTTCACCGCTGTTGTCTTCAGATTTCTTACCATTTTGGTTTATAAAATCCAAATGAGCGTAATCTCTTCAATGAATCATCACAGGCAACTGCACAACTCCCTGTGCGCTGCAGGGCTGCTGCCCATTCTCAGATTTCAGTGCCCATCATAGCCCCCCGTGCCGAGGGTGTTGATCCGGTGGTGGTTCTCAGCAGTGAGGCCGGCAGGACAGTGGCTGGGTCAGAAGTTGAAGTTTTCCCTGAGTGGGTGTATAATGCAGGGAGGTCGGTGTCTTCCCACAGGGTTTTCTGGGCCTGCAGGGAGAGGTGGGCGACGCATCCTAAGACACAGAAGTGCAGCCTGCACGGCTCGGGTTTTTTGAGAATTTAATCTTTGCAACCATGCAGCTCCCTCGGGGTCAGCGAGTCCCTCCCTCCCTCCCAGTGTTGTAGGAATGGGTTTCCCAGTTTTCATTCCAAGCCCTTGACCCCAGTGTGAGATAAGGAGTTCAAAGCAGAGGCTCCCACCTCCAGCAGCCCCCTTTCTGGGGTGGGAGTGGGGCCCTAACTGAAGGTACAAACGGGTGGGGTTTGGGCGGGCCTTAGCGTGCAGGAGCTTTTCTGGGCGCTTCAGGGCATCTTCACGTGGAGTTCAGCTCTAAGCGTCCATGGCGCTGCTCCGTCCCAGCCTCCGAGAGGCAGTGCATGGGAGAGGGGGCGCGCTGGGTTGGCAAGCCCGGGGGTTGGATCCCAAGCGCAGAGCTGCCGGACAGAAACTGGGGGAGCAGCCTGCAGCTCCTTTCCCCCCAACCCCCTGCCTATTCCGCATGTCGCCGGCTTAGCTTCCCTGCACAGGATGGTGCTTGTGCGGGCGGCGGGCGGGGGTGCAGTTTCTTCAGGCTTACTCCCTGTCTTTTCGGTTTATGTTTCTACCACTTCAGACCGCAGCAGGCGCTGTGGGATACTTTTTGATGCTTCTGTGGAACCCATTCTCTGAGGGTTAAAATGGTGTTAGGAATTGGTGGATGCTTCGATTATCTTTAAAGGCACATGCCTTGATTAAATTAGGTTGCGCGTGTGTGTTTGTGTAGGCAATGCATTGCAAAGGTATATATAACTTGAAATAGCCTATGGAAAATTTTGTGGAGCACTGACTTTTAGTAAGGAGACTATTCCATGACTGTAGTAGCTTCCTTCATTCCACCATGTCTTTTGTGGACATATGTACTCTCTTTGCTTGAAACCCTTTCTGTTATCCATGCTTTGGATTTTGGATATAAAAACTGCCCCAGCTGCTTTTGTGATGGCTCATGTCCACTGCTTTACCCCTTGTCATGCTCCCATGGTTTTTTCTGTAGAATACTATTAAAGAGTCACGTGGAGCCACCATAGAAAATCTCTCTCTCTCTCTCTCTCTCTCTCTCTCACACACACACACACACACACACACACACCATTTTTTCTGTAGAATACTATTAAAGAGTCACGTGGAGCCACCATAGAAAATCTCTCTCTCTCTCTCACACACACACACACACACACAGATTCGCCCCAGCACGTAACCACCTTTGCATTCCAACACATGCAGCACTTCTCCATTTGTGTGCAGGTGAAGTGGCTGCTCTAGCAATGAGCCTGTGTTTGTTTCCATTAGGGACTTGGGGAGTCGTGCTGATGCCCAGAACATATCCAGGAGAAGAACACAATCGCAGGAAAAGGGGCAGCCCAGCTGAGCAGGATCTCCACGTGGAAGGGAGGCAGCATGCTACTCAGAGCAAGCCCCCCATGTTTGCTTATTTTCATGCCAAGGGTTGCTGACTCGGTAGTTTTTAACAATGAGATTTTAAAAGTTAAAAGAATTCAAAATGCCACTGCATAAACAAGTTCTGAGGTAGGCAGTCCTCTGTGAGGGAAGATTCATCCAGGCTTATACCAACAGGAATCTCTTCCCTCTTCCGTAACTAATAATAAGGATTTCCTTTATAATGTGTTACATCATGCTGCAGCAGTAATAGGAAGGAAACCCAGGCCGATGCTGCTCTTGTGTGCGTAGCTGTGTGAGTGCTGCAGCCAACTCGGGGCACCACTGTCGTCATCGTGTCTCTTTGTGTGTATTTGTTGCATATTTTCAAATAAAGACCACGTCTTCAAATAAAATACCGTCAACCTGAGTTCCATTTGAGATTTTTTTTTTTTTAAAAAAGCATCCTCAGTTTTAAGATCCTATTCTTTGATTATAAATGCCATATATAAAATTGATTGCATTAGAATTAAAGGATTGTAGTTACAAGCAGATAGTTTTAATGAGTCATTGTCACCACAGATTAATTTTTTGATGCCTGTTTTTGAGGGGAAGTAAGCAGTAGATTTACCAGTATGGATTCTGATTATACTTAGTCCATTAAGTCTAATAGTATTGAGTGTTACATTCTAAATAAAATAGTAAGTCAAATCTGGTACTGTCAAAAATAAGTGAAATACAAGGCCAGTGTTGTGGCATAGCAAGTTAAAGGCACTGCCTGCGGTGCTGGCATCCCATTGGGTGCTGTTTTGAATCCCAGCTGCTCCACTTCTGATCCAGCACCCTGCTAATGTGCCTGGGAAAGCAGCAGAAGATGGCCCAAGTGCCTGGGCCCCTGTACCCGCGTGGAAGACCCAGGTGAAGCTCCTGGCTCCTGGCTTTGGTCTGACCCCGTTGCAGACCTTGTAGCCATCTGGGGAGTGAACCAGTGGATGAAAGATAGCTCTCTCTTTAACTTTCTCTGTCTCTCTCCCTCCCCCCAACTCTGCCTTTAAAATAAATTTTAAAAATCTAAAAAATAAAAGTGAAATTTTCTCTTTTAATTCTTCGGGGACATTCAGTCTGTGTTAGATTTCCAAATAGGAGACGCGGCATAGGTTTTACTTCATGATCTTTCTTTGTGTTTAAGGAAAAGGATCCGATTCATGGTATCTGCTACCTGTTGTTTCCTGAGATTTAGAATCCCCAGGATGAGGTGTTTTTTTTTTTGTTTTTGTTTTTTTAAGATTTTATTTATTTATTTGACAGGTAGAGTTACAGATAGTGAGAGACAGAGAGACAGAGAAAGGTCTTCCTTCCGTTGGTTCACTCCCCTGATGGCCGCTATAGCTGGCACTGCGCCATCCGAAGCCAGGAGCCAGGAGCTTTTCCCGGGTCTCCCACACGGGTGCAGGGGCCCAAGCACTTGCGCCATCTTCCATGCTTTCCCAGGCCACAGCAGAGAGCTGGATTGGAAGAGGCGCAACCAGCACTAGAACCGGCGCCCATATGGAATGCCGGCGCCACAGGCGGAGGATTAACCTAGTGAGCCACGGCGCCGGCCCCACAGGATGAGTTTTTAACTGCAGCAGTGACTCTGCCGTGTGCGTGCACCTGTGCCTGTGGTACACACATGTTTTTATTACTGCTGTAAACCACCGTGGGTTTGTAGGGCTGTCCCATGCAGCTCCACTTCAAGTGATCTAACCCATAAAGAAGCCAATAAAAAATACTGCTTAGGGCACTCATTCGAGCCTAATCTCACGGGGCTTGGTGTGTAAGATTCAGTAGCTCTGATATTCCCACTATTGAGGCTGTGTGTGGATGGTCTCCTGTTTGGCCTGTTCCCTTTACTGTGTGTGATTGGAAGCTTTATCAGGAAAACTTCCACAGAGAAGTGCAGTTCACTGGAGAGTAAAACACATTTCATTTCTAGAGTTCTTTCTGTTAAAATACCATTTTCTTATGATTAATAAGAATTACAGGGGCCAGCGCTGCAGTGTAGTAGGTAAAACCACCGCCTACATTGCCAGTATCTCATGGGTGCTGGTTTGAGTGCCAGCTCCACTTCTGATCTAGCTCCCTACTAATGTGTCTGGGAAAGCGGTGAAAGATGGCTCAAGTGCTTGGGCCCACATAGGAGACCCAGAAGAGGCTCCTGGCTCCTGGCTTCGGATTAGCCCAGCTCTGGCCATTGCAGCATTTTAGGAAATAAACCAATAGATGGAAGATCTCTCTCTCTCTCTCTGTCTCTCTGTCTCTCTCTCTCTCTCTTTCTCTTTCTCTTTCTCTCCCTACCCTCCCTCCCTCTAGCTCTGCCTTTCAAATAAATAAATAAATCTTTAAAAAAAAAAAAAAAACCTGGTTCTCCTTGCCATGACAATCTGGAACTTGACAGTTTTAGCCAAAAGTGATTGCTCAGTGCTTTGATTCTAAATATAAAAGGTGTGCAGTTGTGTCATGTGTCTCTTGAGTGAAAGTGCTTTTAGCAGAGACAGCAAACCAGGGACTCAGTTTTGTACTGAACACAGGCAGATCACATTACAGCTTTAACACAGGGAGGTGAAGCAATCCCAGTCCTTCTGTGATGGGTGGCAGCCTGCATTCTGATTTGAGCCAGCAGAGCAGCGTTGTGAGCTTAGGAAAGACTTTATCTGGTAGCCTTGTGAAATCAACTCAGCAAGCTATTTGGTTTTTTTTTTGTTTTTTGTTTTTTTTTTTAGATTTATTTATTTGAGAGGTAGAGTTACATACAGAAAAAGGGGGAGACAGAGAGAAAGGTCTTCCATCTTCTGGTTCACTCCCCAAATGGCTGCAATGGCCGGAGCTGGGCCAGTCCAAAGCCAGGAGCCAGGAGCTTCTTCTGGGTCTTCCCTTGTGGGTGCAGGGGCCCAAGGACTTGGGCCATCTTCTACTGCTTTCCCAGGCCAAAGCAGAGAGCTGGATCCGAAGAGGAGTATCCAGGACTTGAACCAGCGCCCACAGGGGATGCCAGTGCCACAGGGAGCAGCTGTACCCACTGCACCACAGCGCCGGCCCGAGTTGCCTAATCTGAGTTTCTCAGTCCACTGGGCCTTTTTCTAGATCGTGATGCTGGTGAATGAGAACCCCCTGCTGGCGGAAGAAGAGGCCCTGAAAAAGTGCTACAGAGTGATGGACCTGATCTGTGAGAAGTGCATGAAGCAGAGAGACATGAACGAAGTGTTAGCCATGAAAATGCACTACCTCAGCTGCATCTTTCAGAAATGCATGAACTTCCTAAAAGATGGAGAGAACAAACTGGACACCTTGATCAAGAGGTACTCTTCTTCCCCTGTTGCCTTTAAGATACACAGTGAAGGGCATGGCGTTTTAGTAGGTGAAGCTTCATCATAGATTTGAGAATGAAACATCTTAGCAGCACTTGCAGTCTTGGGGGATCACTTTCAGTCTTCAGGGAGCAGGGACAGGGCAGACGTTTGGTCCCGTGGTCAAGTCTTCACTTGGGACATCCGCATCCCATAACGGAGTGTCTGGTTCAGGTCCCAGCTGCTGGCCTTTCCAGTCAGCTTGCTGCTGATGCTCACCCTGGTAGGCACCAAGAGATGACTCAGTAACCCACATGGGAGATCCAAGTTAAGTTCTAGGCTCTTGGCTTCAGCCTGGCCTAGAACTTGGCCATTGCAGGCGTTTGGGGAGTGAATGAATGGATGAAAGATATTCTCCCTCGCTCGCTCTCTTTCTCTCTCTTCTCTCTCTGCCTTTCACGTAAAATGAAAATGCATAACAAAAAAAGTCAAAGATTCATTTATTTATTTGATATATACAGAGAGAGAGGGAGAGATCTCCATTTGCTAGTTCATTCCTCAAATGGCTGCAATAGCCAGGGCTGGGCCAGGCTGAAGCCAGGGGCCAAGAACTCCTTCCGGTCTCCCCTATGTGGGTACCAGGGGCCCAAGTACCTGTGCCATGTTCATTGCTTTCCTGGCACATTTGCAGGGAGCTGGATCAGAAGGAGAGCAACTGGGACCCGAACTTGTGCTCACACGTGATGCTGCATTGCAGGCAGCAGCTGAACCTGCTGCACCACAAGGCTGACTGCAATAAACAGCAAGGTTAAAAAAAAAAAAAAAAAAAAAGAAGCAGGGATGATATTCCATTTTGTGCTTTTTGCCGTGATTTCTTGTTGTCATCACTGATGGACTCGTGAGGAACTGGAGACATGACAGGCACTCAGTGTAGCTCAGTGACTGTCCCTCGGTACCTGCATGACGCTCTCATCCTCTGACCAGCAGAGACCAACTTCTCCCGACACTTTGCTGAGAAAGGGGAGGTAAGTCAGAGGAGGGGACTCACTGAGAGCTGCCCTTCTTCATGGGAGTAACTGGTGTGGTCGTAAGTGACCAGCTAATCCAGTAGAGGGCTCAGCTTTCGCCCCAGGCCTCATCTTCGCATACACCCTGCACCCAAGGCCTGGAAACCCAGCAAGGCCGGGGAGCAGCAGTTGGAGCAAGAGACTCTGAACATCTTAAATAGCAAGAAACAGCAGAAAGCTCCCTGGGTTCAGCTGGGAGTTCATGCCTGGGGATTCAGTGCTGGTTACTCTTCACCAACTGTCTTTCAGCTTGCTAAGGGGCCGCGCTGCTGATGGCTTCCCAGTGTATCAAGAGAAAGTCGTGAGAGAGAGCATCAGGAAGTTCCCGTACTGCGAAGCCACACTCCTGCAGCAGCTGGTGCGGAGCATCGCCCCTGTGGAAATTGTAAGACCCTCACTGACTCAGTGTGCTCTGTCGCCGGGACGCGGTGCCCACAGTAATTCTCGCCAGCACTGATCTTATTTCAGACGATTTCCGGGAACAAAGGTGGAGGCAGGCTTGCCCACCCCACATGTTTCTGTGCGTCTCCCCTCCCACGAGACCTTTTCTAGCTTAGGGTTTTTTATCAACAGTACTGCTCTGTCTCAGAATGTCAATGCCTGGAATGGAAACTCACGCATTCAGTTCCTCCATGAAACCTGTAGAGTGTACCTGCACTAGGTAGTAGAGACGCATCCACCCACACCTGTAGCTCCGTGATTGCCAGTACGGAGTCTTGCACTATGTGAACGCCCAGTTGGGTCATCTGGGTGGGAGGTGGGGGAGGGGAGGGGCGCGGGGCGAGAGAGCTGGGGGAGCTGTGGGAAGGCTCATGGGGACTCCTGATAACCTCACTAGTGTGTCTCAGTTCCCTGTATGGCACCTCCTCCATCCCTCTGATTAGAAATTTTCCATCCTTGCAAACCCTGTTGACATTTCCCAGCTGTGGGAAGCAAGTTTTGTTCACTTTATTATCTGTTCCTCAGATTACTGATTGCCCTTTTGTTCTCTGTGTTTACACAAGTGGAGGCATGTCATGAGGCTCTCTCTGCTGGCCTCATGTTGAAGAGGCTTGTGTTCGCCTTATCCATGCTCAGTCTGCCTGGGTATTTTCCATTCAAATCCCTTTTCTGCCTTCTGTCCATCAGGCAGGAAGTAGTTGCTGAGACCAGTCCCATCCCTGGCTTCCTTCCTCCCTGGGGCAGTTTTAGGTCCCTTCTTTACCTTGCCGGATCACTCTCAGTGTGGAAAAGGAAAGCTGGAAGTGTGTCCTGGGTGCTTCTGTAAAAATTAAGAATTCACCTGTTGTGAACCACACCGGCGCCGATGTGTTTTGACTACACATACAACTCCAAGCCAACGTGGGTAAAATAGGAAGGGGCTTATGTATTGACATATTCTCAGTTGGGTGGCCCAGATCTGGGACAGTGGCTCTATGGGCCAGGGACCCAAACACAGCCCTCTTTCCACCCAGTATTTCTTAGCTGTGTAGGTTTAAGACCTCATGTTTGAAAAAAAAAAAAAAAAAAGACCTCAAGTTTGCAGTGCGTTTGTTGCCTTGTCTCCAGGCTCACATTCCCACCCCTATAAGGTAGGAAGAATAAGGGGATGTATATATGGGAATCATAGGCTCTCCTGTGAACCCTCTGCCTGTGTCACGTGACCAGGAAGCTGGCAGGGGGGAGTTGGGGCATGTCAGAGTGCTCCTGGGAGGGATTCCCGTGCTACCCAGTGCTCGGGGATGTTGTCCTTGCTTGGGAACATGGGAAAGGACAGCAAAGCTCAAAATAGGAGCCCAGAGTGTTCTTTTTAAAAAAAAAAAAAAAAAGTCAAAGCAGGCCAGCGTCAGGGTCAGCCATTCATTGTAGCCTGCCACAGAGGATAATATAATTGGTTTATGGAGTCTCGTGATTAATGCTGATCCTAGCCATCTGAGCCATCCAAAAGAGGTTTATAGTAAGGTTAAGATAGCATCTCATGCGTTTTAGAAGGCTTCCTCTTAAGTTTGTTCTTTAGGAGTTACAGATTCTGCTCTCTGGGAATCGTTGTTATGGCTGTGACTGTCCCAGGCAGCCAGCACCAACTGCACAGCGGGTTTGGCGAAGCCGCACGAACGTGAGCCTGTGAAGTAGCACGGAGCTCTCCCCCTGACACCATGGCACTCAGAACTGTCTTCTGTGAGACTCAGCTCTGTTGCTCTCTGGATATGCCGATGCCAGGGCCCCCCTGCTGCAAAGTTGCCAGTCCCCCCACCCTGCCTGTCACAAAGCTCCACGGGAAGTGTGCGCCATGGTGGTGCAGCTGCATAGCAGACTACTGCTTTCCCCATCGGCAGTGTGTATTGTAGCTTCTGGAAGGCTGACTCACGTCTCTGAGCTTAATCACGTACATGGGATAAATCATCCTGTTTGTTTCGGGCTGTCTCTGGGAGGAGTTCTGCCACCTAAGGCAATTGTTATTTAACAAAGCGGGTGAAGGGTTCTGTGTGGCTCTTGATGTGTACTGTTGTGGGGGAAATCTGAATGTGAAAATGCCATTACTGCAACATTTGCTGAGCATGAGACTGTTGGTTTATGAGCCGGACTGCCATCCTATGCAGTGCTCCACTTCCGATGCAGAAGTGTGTTGGTTTACAGGTGTTCAGTGTAGCCTCTAAAGAGCCATTCTGAGACTTGGCAGTGTGCCTTAGATTGATAGGTGGGTGCTGGTAGTACTGCAGGTGCTAGACCCCTCTGATTCAGAAGGGACCGATTTGACCTGTCAGCAAGTCCTCTGATGCCCGCCTGCATCTGAGCACAGCTGCCATAGATGCGCATCCCTAATGCGAGTCACTCAAGGATCTGATAGCTGAGGCTGCATTTCACCTGGTTTGCCTTCCCCACTCCCCACCCACTGCCCATTGTGGAATCTTCATTCCAGAAGAGAATTTTTAGTGTTCTAACATGAGAGCAAACCCAGCCGTAATAGTGTGGGTTCAGGAAGAACAAGACACTTGGGAAATGGCCCTACTGTTCCTGAACCTATTGGTTATCATCCTGAACCTGGACTGTCTTCAGTATGCAAAGCAGCCAGGGCAGTGTTCCCAGGTGATTCTGTAAACATCTCCATTGTATACGGCTGATGAGATAATACATGAACAGATAGCTTAGAGAAGAAAGGCAAAGACTCATGAAAATTTTACAAGTGGCAACATTTTGATTGGGAATAAGTAAGCAAATTTGAGAGCCACATTAAAAAATTGTTAGATGAGAAAAATTGATACCTGTAATTGTTTGTGCAAAGGCTATGTTAATAGCATCATCTCAGATAAACATCATTCACAAAAATATGTCCCAGTCTTCTTTTATGACGCATTCTAATTTTCAGTAGCCCTATAATAATAATTTTTCATATGCTGGGCTCCTAAGACTTTGATGCAATTTTGTGTATGTTTATTACAGAGTTTGGAACAGTTGGTGATAAAAGTGATAATTTGCATTGTAGACTAACATCAGATATATACTTTTAAATTCTGAAATTATTCACAATATTTAAATCGCACCGAACATTCAAGAATTAAGATGGTTAAACATTCATGGATGTGCCCTACAGGAGCTGAATACTGTGCATGTCAGTTCTCAGGAAAAAATTCTACTCTGAGTCCGTTGTCCTGTATCATCTGAAAGCCATGTGGGCTACTGAATATCCTACCCAAAAACATTTTATTCCAGAATATGGCCCATTTGGTGCTCTCCAATTGTTGGGACCCATGACTGACTTCCTATATACTTTGTACAGAAAATTGCTAAGGTTTTTGTATGTGCCCTCCGGCCTTACCGGTTTCTCCACTTGTGTGCGTGTCTCCAGCCAACATTGCGCATGGCCTGGGCTCGCTGTGCTCATTCCACAGTGATTACAAACTTTCTTTTCCTCTCCTCATGCCTCTCCAGGGCTCCCATCCCACTGCATTCTCCGTCCTCACCCAAGCCATCACCGGGCAGGTGGGTTTTGTGGATGTTGAATTTTGCACCACCTGTGGAGAAAAAGGAGCAAGTAAACGGTGTTCAGTGTGCAAAATGGTAAGAACGGGGTTCTTTTAAATTCACTGTCATTTGGCTTAGATTGTATCCAAGCCAACAGTTGAGTTTTAATAGTCGGATACGTAACAGGTGGCGTTAGTTTCCTAGTACAGTGTGATGCATAAAAGCATTGCATCTACTACTTGGAGAGTCGTCTGGGAAGAGAACTGTAGCGTGACCGTATGAGAGGATGTGAATGAATGAATCTGAGAAAACGAGAGGAAGATTAACTGTAGAACAAGGGGGCTGAGGCCATTGCAGCTGTGAAAGCCTCTTAGGACAACTCGCACATATCCGGCCTGGACTTGTTTGTGAGTGATTTTCACTGCTGTCTCTTCATCGGCTCGTCTGACAGCTCCCTGGACTGTCTTTAACCCCTGGGAACAGCACTGCCCCCTTCTGCCACCTCTCTGTGTCCTCTCACCCACAAACTGCACGCAACACGTGTGTCTGTCCTCGCCCCCACCCCAGGGCAGGTTAATTTCCTGTTGGTTCCGAGGCTGAAATTCTTCGCATGAAACCCAGCACGGCCACAGCCTACTTCCCAGCATCATCATCTTTAATTACGCACTTCTCTGAGCCCGGTTCCTTATGGATGAAATGGAGTCGGGTTGTAAGAATGAAAGGATACTGTCTATATTGTTTCATTATCACTGAGTACAAAAACACTCTAAAACCCGGGGCTTGACACGGCAGCCCTTGGTTCCTTCTCTCGTGCTGGTGTTCCCCACCCGCGGCTGGCGTGGCTGTGCACCTGTGCCTCTCTTCCCCCTTGGGCCAGCGGGCCAGGCCGAGCAGGTTCTCAGCGCAGTGCTGGGATAACAGGGAGGCAAATGGAAGCAGACAAGGCCACCTGAGGCCTCCTCTCGCCCATCCTGCCGTCCAAACCGGGGTCCAGTCTAAAGACAGCTCTCCTCCCCTTCACTGCAAAGAACTTTGAACTCACCTGGGAAACCCTGTGAATGCAGGGCTGAGTGAGGGGGACTTGGGGCCAAGAAGGCAATTTGTAACGCTCTCTACATCTAAGCACTTAGCACAGCGTTTGGCATATAATGTTTGCTACGTTGCAATCCCACCTCTTTACCGCCACACAAATAGACGCTCATTTGCAGAAACTTGCAGCTGCCCTTGAACACATCGCTCACTTCTCCTGTGTGGTGGACAGGATGCTTAACCCTCCGCTTGGAATGCTTCCTTCCCATTCCTGCGTCTGCCCTGCCCCCGCCCGAGTGAGTCCCTGCTGCCCAGGGCTCCCCTGGCTCTGCCGTCCTGTGCCGTGTTGAGATCCTGGAGTCTGCCTGCCTCTATTCCACCTCCCCCTGCTCTTTTGCAGTGCTGGCGTCCTCTGGGACTTACAGCTGTGTCTCATTTGTCACTGTACTGTGCCAGTTAGGGTACACAGTTTGGTCTTGTTAAACCATTGTTGGCATCTTTGGTTATTTATTATGGAAAGTATAAGCTAAAAATCTGGGCTGGGCACTTAGAGCAGCGGTTAAGACACTGCTTAGAATCCCTGCATCCCAGACCAGACTGCCTACTTTGAGTCCCAGCTCCTCTGCTTGCCATTCAGATTCCTACTAATGAGCAAGCACCCCAGGAGGCATCAGATGTTGGCTCAAATATTAGGGCCCTGCCACCCACATGGAGTTCCAGGCTCCTGGCTTTGGCCTGGCCCACTCCTGACTACTGCAGCAATGTGAGGAGTGAATCAGCAGGTGGGAGGTCTCTGTCTCTCTGTCTCTTTCTCTCTCCTTGTCTCTCTTTCAGATAAAGTGAAAATAAGTTCATTAATTAAAACTGAATTCTTTAAAAAAAAATTAAAGAAATAAAAATCGAGATCAGTACTCACAGCCACATAGTGTGGTTTCAAAATAAAGCTTGCAAAACTCAGTATTCTTGCAGCATGGTTCTTGACTTAATGTCATGGTTGGGAAATCACATGATCACAGTTCTTGAAATGACAGTGAGCCCGCCATTGCTTCCAGGTAATCTACTGTGATCAAACCTGCCAGAAGACACACTGGTTTGCACATAAGAAAATCTGTAAGACTCTGAAGGACGTCTACGAGAAGCAACAATCGGAAGCTGCCAAAGAGAAGAGTCGAGAGGAGACCAGTATGTATAGGAGCCCTGAACCCATCCTAGAGCACAGAGCACAGGGCCTGGGTCTTCTCTGGGGACCAAGAAGCTCGGGGGTGGCCAATATAGGGATCCCACTTGCACATCCTTGGCTCCCTGGGATGATGCACAGAATAGGGTTGGCCTAGACATCACTGGAAAACGAGGAGACGTCAGATTCCTGGGCCAGTGGTGTGTTCCCCCCAGGAGATGTAGCTGCAACAGTGGGTGCTCCCTTAGGTTCTGCTCATCAAGGCTGTTGAAATCTTTGCATACGGGGATAATTAAACTTCCTGTGATGGCTACCCAAAGATTCTTAAGCTCAGAAGCCTCCAAGTTTCTTAATTAAATTCCAGGACTGCGGATGAAATCGCAGCGTATGTTTAGTGCTGGCAGCTTAAATTGCGCATCTGGGATTCAGATCGAGTTTCTGCAAGGTGTCAGAGCCGTGGGTTGCAGTTGCGAGCTGGTGGGACTCGATGTTCAGCCAACAGAGCGAGTCCCTTCAGCACTGAGTCTCACGTTGGAGTGGGAATGTGTGGGGTTTGAAAACATGCATCTCCACCTGCTGTAGGCACCCCATCCCCTCTACTCCTGGGCCAAGGACCACTGTGAGCAGGATCGAATGATGTGTACAACATTCGGCCATTTACCATTAGGAGAACAGTCAGGCTTCCCTAGCACCGGGCCTCACCCCGTGCTGCAGAGCAGACTTTCTCGGCTGTGTGCTGAGGACAGCGGAGCAGCTCTGCCTGGGCTAGCGAACCTTCAGGAGGGCATGGCATTGTGGGAGAACAGGAGCTCCCAGGGCCCCGGCACTAACCCCCGGCCCCCGTGCTGTTCTCAGTCTTGCCAACGCCTGGCTGCTTCACAGACGTAGACCAGGCCCCACTGCCTGCAGTTACAGAAAAGCAGCAGCCATCGGCAGGCACCGGCCTGCCCAGGCACATGAGGCTCATCAGAGCAGAGCTGGATGTGGATACAGAGTTTGCGCAGTGCCCACCAACAGGCCTGACTCAGGGGCCGGGCTTTGGAGCCGAAGGCCTGGGTTGGGCTCGCTGTGCTGTCCGACTGCTACGCTGGGCAGCTTGGAGCAATCACCAGAGCCCCCCCTTCTGGGGATCCCCATTTGTAAATGATGGCAGCAGCGGTCCTCGTGATGGTGAGGTGGCTCGGGTAGATGTTGGGAGGTTTAAAGATGGAATACAGTGTTGAGCAGAGTGTCTGGCACGTGGTAGGGGAAAACCAATGATACTTTTTCTTTTTTCTCAGATGGCAAACTTGACGTCAATTCCAATTGTGTAGATGAAGAGCAGCCAGAAGCCGCAGCGGGAGTCCCCCAGGAGGATCCCAGTCCGAAGGACTGTGTGGACGGGGAGAAAGAGCCTCGCCCGAGTGAGGCTGGGGTGGAAGGCGGACGGGATGCCCCCGCAGATCCACAGGCGTCTGAGGAGTGAAACGCACCGCAGGTGTCTGCGCGGATGGCCCGCACCCTGGCTGGCAGCCCGGAAACTCTGTGACTGTGTCCTCGATGCCCGTGACACCTGCGTGGCCCCAGGCAGGACTCCACGTTGTGTAGAATAGAGGCTTTCTCTGGTAGCCTGTTGGCCTCACCCTCACGTCCGCTTCGTGGCTGTTCTACAATAGAACAGATATTCCCTATGGAAAACATTTGCTTTCAAAACCCAGAGAAACCATGTCTAGGCCCTTTTGGAGGCTGGCTCCCCAGCCGTGGCTCTCAAAGGAAAATAAATCCCCTGTAAGATGAAAATGTCACCTTCAGGGAACAAAGGGACCAGCAGAGTGGACGTGGGGGAGAAGAGGTTTTCAGGAAACGCAGAGGCGCTAAGCCTGAGATGGAACATTGGAAAACTGTAACTTACATGTGGGTCAAGGTCACATAAAGAGCGCTCGCAGGAGCAAGGTTCTACTTTGTAAGACACAGCGAGATAGTGCAGAGCTGGAGGCGTCAATGCCGCAGCCGAGCTAATTTTAGTTTCCATGGAAATTATCCTGGGCAGTCTAACTTGCGGCGGTTCCTAGCATCGGGGCCTTCAGAAATGTCAGATGCTTCAGAAAGAAAGAAGGCCTCGCCAGGATGTCTCAGCATGTGCTTAAAAAAAATTGTTCCTGAACCTTCTGATTAACTAATGCACTAAACACAGTATGTACACAATTAATGTAAAAGCAATTCCTGTGCCATACTCTGCCCAACTCTGTCTTCCTTGCAAGCTTTTCAGGGGGATCCTCCCGTCCAGAGACTGACTGACAGCTCATTTAGAAAAGATGCCACCAGCCGGCGCCGCGGCTCACTAGGCTAATCCTCCGCCTTGCGGCACCGGCACACCGGGTTCTAGTCCCGGTCGGGGTGCCGGATTCTATCCCGGTTGCCCCTCTTCCAGGCCAGCTCTCTGCTGTGGCCAGGGAGTGCAGTGGAGGATGGCCCAAGTACTTGGCCCCTGCACCCCATGGGAGACCAGGAAGAAGCACCTGGCTCCTGCCATCAGATCAGCGCGGTGCGCCGGCCGCAGCGTGCCAGCCACGGCGGCCATTGGAGGGTGAACCAACGGCAAAAGGAAGACCTTTCTCTCTCTCTCTCTCTCTCTCACTGTCCACTCTGCCTGTCAAAAATAAATTAATTAAAAAAAAAAAAAAAAAAAAAGATGCCACCATCCACGTGTAGCCGACCTGGTGTCTGAGCAGAGCTAGGATGTGATGTCTGAAGATAGTGCTGTGTCTCCGAGGCTGCTTTCATGCTCATTTTAAAATAAATTGTGCCTACTGATACAAACAGCTCATCTTGGTTTGATACAGCCAGCCTTATTAATAATTTTAAATATTAATAATTTGGTGGGTTTTTGCCTTCTGTTCAGATAAGAATTTTGAATATTGGCTCAAAATAAACCAGTCACATAGTAAGTTTTTAACGTCTACTCAGAGAAATGCACAGAAAAGTGAGGGCTTTATTTAGGGGAGAAAGAAGTCCAGAAACACAAGCTGGTTCCTTGCCAGGCAGAGAGCAGGCTGGGAGCCACGTGGAGCAAGTGTGTAGGCAGGAAAGCGGAAGCTGAGAGGTGGGGACAACAAGGGAGGGGCCCACCATGCTCCAGGCCTTTTATTCACTCCCAAAGGGGAGTGCTTACGTGGTCTGATTGGCAGGTAGGCCAATGAGATCACACAGGGGGCGTGGTCTTCCAGCTCACACAGGAATTTGGGGGAGGGTCACAGACATTCAGTGCATAATAATAACCACACATAGCCTCTATGGGACACAATAGCTTATTTTTTTAAAAAAATATTTATTTATTTGAAAGAGTTACACAGAGAGGAGAGACAGAGAGAGAGAGAGAGGTCTTCAATCCGCTGGTTCACTCCCCAGTTGGCCACAACAGCGGGACCTGCACCAATCCGAAGCCAGGAACCAGGAACTTCTTCCTGGTCTTCCATGTGATTGCAGGGGCCCAAGCACTTGGGCCATCTTCTACTGCTTTCACAGGCCACAGCAGAGGGCTGGATCAGAAGTGGAGCAGCCGGAATAGAACCAGCGCCTGTATGGGATGCCGGCACTGCAGGCGTCAGCCTTACCAGCTAGCTTTTCAGATAAAAACAGTAATAGCTAACTTATGTGGGGTCCTTTCATAAAACCATTCTGACTCATAGCACTCCACATGTATTTCTGTTATCTGCATCCTTGAGAGTCTTACCAGGCAGCTACTACCTTTGTTTTAAGTAAGAAAACTAAAGCCTAGAGAGCAAACAACCAGTAAGTGAACGCTAGGTCCGGGGCTGGCGTTTGGCACAATGATTAAGCCACCACTTGTAATGCCGGCATCCCATATCAGAGCACTGGTTCAAGTCCTGGCTGCTCTGCTTCCAACTCAGCTCCCTGTTAATGCACTTGGGAAAGCAGCAGAGGATGGCCCAAGCGTTTGGGCTCCTGCCACCCATGCAGGAGATCTGGATGGAGGTCCAGGGGCCCGGCTTCAGCCTGGCCCAGCCCCAGCTGTAGAGGGACATTTGGAGAGAGAACCAGCAGATGGATGGAAGATCTCTTTTTCTTTCTCTATCTGTTGCTCCAACTAAATAAATCTTTAAAAAGACCCAGTTGTTAGCCATGGCTCTCCGGAGGTCTGTAGTTCAGTGTTTGTTCCTACACCCCAATCCTGAAGTAAGTTTGTTACCATTTTAGCCAACTGGAATGGGTTCCTGTTTAAAGCAAATGACAAGTAAAAACACCTCTGAAGATAGTGCGTTCTGTTTTGGCAGTCAATGACTGAGGGATGAGGTCTTCTCTTTTGCATTTCCTCTGAAATAGTACTTAATGCAGTGTTTCCCAATCACAGCCACTTCCTAGCCTTAAATTATTGAATAAAAAATACCTAGTGTTGAGGAATCCACTTTAGCACAGATATTTTTCTCCCTGCAAGTGAGCCATGTTCCCATTGGTTCTCTGGACTGAAGACTTTTGTTAGACATTTTTTCCTTAGAACAAACTTGCCATTCTTGTCTGGTGATTGTGGTAATACAAGCGTCAGAAGCTACATGTTATCTTACTGTCTTCTTGGTGGTTAATCAGATTACAGTATCCCATCCTCAACTTACTGCACTCTGATTAAAAAATTAATACTGTTTATGCAATGTGGGGGCCAACCGGATCCCAGATACACCATTTCCAACATGAAGTGGCTTGCCAGCACCCAGTGTATTCCTGCTTGCTGGGCCTACGTGTACTCAGCTCACAGTCTCCGTGCTAGGATGGGTGCAGCAGCAATGCTGTAGCTGCTGTTGAACCCTGATTCTCTCACGAGCTCTTGGAAATGACACAGTGGCAGTCCCCTCAGAACTCTGCAAAGACTCCACAAAGCACAGTGGATTAAGCTGGGCTATTGTATTACTTATCTATTGCTGTGTATCACACTTTTCCCAGCTTGAAACACCAATCCACATTGTCACAGATCATTTCTCCAGGCTAGAAATCCAGGGGCGGCTGACCTGGGCTCATTCTGGCTTGGGCTTTCTCCAGGTGGAAGATGGCGCAGTGGAACTTTCAGCCAGGCTGCAGATACCTGGAGCTGTGAATGGGCTTAGAGGCTCTGCTTTATGGAGGTTCACTCACAAGGCCATTGAGAGAAGGCCTCGTTCCTCACTAGTTTTTGCAAAGAAGGCAGAATATAGGGGTGGCAGTTTAACCTAGCAGTTGAGATGCCCAGGCCCCACATAGAAGCCCCTAGGTTGGGGCTGCCGCTCTGGCGCAACAGGTAAAGCCACCGCCTGCAGCGCCAGCATCTCATATGGGTTTGGTTCCTGGCCGCTCCTCTTCCCATCCAGCTCTCTGTTGTGGCCTGGGAAAGCAGTGGAAGATGGCCCAAGTCCCTGGGCCTCTGCACCCACGTGGGAGACCCAGAGGAAGTTTCTGGCTCCTGGCTTTGGATTGGAACAGCTCAGGCTATTGTGGCCAATTGGGGAGTGATGAAAGACTCTCTCTCTCTCTCTCTCTCTCTCTCTCTCTCTCTCTCTCTCTCTCTCTGCATCTCTTTCTCTCTCTGTGTAACTCTTTCAAATAAAAAATAAATCTTTAAAAAAGAAGAAGAAGAAGAAAATAAACCCTTAGGTTCAGTTTCGGATCTGGCTCCTGCTCCAACTTCCTCTTTTACAGACCTTGGGAGACAGCAGTGATGGCTGAAATAACTGGATTCCTTCCACCCTTGTCGGGGACCTGGACCGGCTCCCAGCTTCAGCCTGGTCCAGACTCAGCCACTGTGGGCATTTAGGGAGTGAACCAGCAGATAAGGGGGGAGAGTCTTTCCTCATTCACTTGCTCTTGCCCCACCCCCAAATGTAAAAATAACAATAATCAAGAAAGCAGAACATAGACCACCCTGGAGTGATCCAACAGAGAGAGCGAGAGAATGCCTTTATCTCTTCCATCACCTCAGCTTGGAAACCACAGAAATCACTCTGGCTTTGCTATCACTGCCTCCATGAATGCCCACCGAATTGTGTTTCTTTGCTGTTGCCGCAGCCTTCGGGAGCACACCCGAGTTTCTAGATTCTGGCCGGCACAGAACCCTACATCAAAGCCCACCACGCGTGGAGGCTGTGGGTTCTTCGTGGCACCTCCCCACTCCCCTGTGGCTCTCAGTTCCTGCCCGATTGGGCTCCAGTCTCCCTCCCTCAGCTCATCTGTGTTTTCCAAGCATCAGCAGAGGAGGGAAAATGTCCCTCTGCCTTTTACAAACTTTATATTTAGCTCCCTCGTTGGAGAAAGCCAACAGTGAGCTTGAATTACCTTCAATGCCCTATTTCGTCAATCTGCACCAGCTAACAGCTAAAAGCTTTTTTGGGTTCTCTTCTCCCTAGCAGCAGGCTCCTGGCAAGGCTGAGCCAAGGTCATTGGTCCACACCCAGAGCTGGCAGATGTCTCCAGAGGCAAGAATATAAAATAGTGCACAGGGTGAATAAACTACAGGTAGTCATGCGATGGAATACTACACAGCCGTGAAAACCATGGACTCATGCCTACCAGCAACCACAAATCTTACATTGGCACGTGAAAGGAGCCCGACACACATTAATCATCTTCTGAGATCCCATTTGTAAAAAAGATTTTTATTTATTTATTTATTTATTTGAGAGGCAGAGTTACAGAGAGAGAGAGAGGGAGAGGCAGAGAGAGAGCTCTTCCATCCAATGGTTCACTCCCCAGATGGCCGCAACAGCGAGAGCTGGGCTGATCTGAAGCCAGGAGCCAGGAGCTTCTTCCGGGTCTTCCCATGTGGGTTCAGGGGCCAAGGACTTGGACCATGTTCTACTGCTTTCCCAAGCCACAGCAGAGAGCTGGATCAGAAGTGGAGCAGCCAGGACTTGAACCAGCCCCCATGTAGGATGCTGGCACTGTAGGCAGTGGTTTTGCCCAGTATGCCACAGCGCCAGCCCCTGTGGTCCTTTTTACTTTTAATCTGTTGAACTCTTTATTTGGTGGAACCATTAATCCTTTGATTATAATGTAAAGTTAAAATATGACATCTCAAACCATACAATGTAGGAATCGTTTTTTATTGTTGGTCTCCCTGTTTCCATACGAGCAGCCGTCTTAGCCACAGGGGTTATCGCAGGCTCACTGTGAGCATCTGAGCAGACTCTGGGCTTCTCTCTTCAAGGTACTTTTCCTCCCGAGTGGGGACTGTGTCCCAGTTCATCGACGTGAATGTCATGAGTGAGTGCTTCATGCACCTCACAAAGACAGCATCTTCAGGGTCCTCAAACACAGTTCTGCAAAGAAAGCAATTATGTGCAGGGGGAAAAAACAGAGTCAACTCAAGCAAAACAAAATTTTCCTGTAAAGGAACTAATGGTACATTTTTATTCTGTGTTATTTGTATAGTGCCATTAGCCAACCTCTCGAATACTCTGCTGACACATGACATTCAGGCCAAGCTGTGGCAGGCAGGCATACAGGATAAAATTGATCAGGTTTGTGAGCTGGAAGACCACGCCTTCACCACGCCCCTGTGTGACCTCGTGCCCCTACCTGGCCACACCTGTGTGCCCACCAGCCAATCAGGTTAATTAACCACTCTGCTTTGGAAGTGGATTAAAGGCCTGGAACATGGTGGGCCTGGCCCTTTATTTATTTATTTATTTATTTATTTATTTATGTTGGCCTTTTGCCATCGTGGCCCTATGCTGCCCCTGCACCTCCAGGGCACGTGGCCTTTGGGCCACTCACTCCATGCTTCCTGGCTTAGATGCTCCTCCACGTGGCTGGCTTCTGGTACTGGGTATGAATCCAGATTTCTCTCTCTCTTTCAGATAGAGCCCCCACTTGCCTATGCATTTCTCTTACAGAATAAAAACTTAGAAATTTATCATGCTGCCTTGTTCACTTATGCTGGTATTCAAAATTCTTCTCTAAATAATAGGCAAGAACCCACAGAGGCTTATTAATATTGGGAATTTATTAATAAGCACACAGTAATATAATTGGCATATCGTATTCCGATATCGAAGTGACACTTTTTATTGTGGTTTTGGCTTGTTTTAGGGAAATCGTGTTTCTGAACACAGTTGGGACCTGCTGTCACAGTTCGGGTCTCTCACACATTCTTGCGTTCATGTTTGAAAACTGCATGAAGTGACAGTGCTGAAGTATTTTTAGATAATGTGAATATTAATAAGTACATTTTATTGCAAAGCTATCGTTTCTCTCAAAAATGCACTTGAGGGTATTTTTCAACACTGAATCTAAAGAAAAGATTCATAAATAAGAATAAAAAAGAATGATGAATTTTAAACCATCAGTATTCATGAGTTAGAAATGTTTTCCATAGTATTCATGAAGTATTTGGTTTTGAAAATGTAGGGGGCCAGCGCTGTGGCACAGTGGGTTAACGCCCTGGCCTGAAGCACTGGCATCCCATATGGGCGCCGGTTTGAGACCCAGCTGCTCCACTTCCCATCTAGCTCTCTGCTGTGGCCTGGGAAAGCAGTAGAAGATGGCCCAAGTCCTTGGGTCCCTCCACCCGTGTGGGAGACCCAGAAGAGGCTCCTGGTTCCTGGCTTCTGATCGGTGCAGCTCCAGCTGTTGCAGCCAGTTGGAGAGTGAACCATCAGCTGGAAGACCACTCTCTCTCTCTCTCTCTCTCTCTCTGCCTCTCCTCTCTCTGTGTAATTCTGACTTTCAAATAAATAAACAAATCTTTAAAAAAAAAAGAAAATGTAAATTCCAGTGAACATAAGATACTGATTTGTAATTGCTTTCAATGAACATATTTAGGGGAAAAGTATATAAGGAGGGTTAAATCCCTCATAACTCTTAACAAATTTTGTTTCTTTAATGCATCAAATCTCCCTTTCATGTATTTGGGGTTATAGTAATCATAATAAAAATAATAATAATACAAAAATAATACAAAAAGCCTAAAAGCTTGAGCTCAATTATCATGGGAAAACATAGCAACTTTTCCCAGTCTTTTGAAGGGCTAGTCACTTTTTTTTATGTCATTAAAATCTATTTTAGGAAATGGGGATACCTTAGAGGAACAACATTAGGAAATAATCTGATAGGAAAAATCAGGGTTAAAAAAAATGGACTTACTTGTCTACATTATCAGCAAACGCAAAATCTAAAACAAATACATGTTTAAGTTAGTATTTTTCAAGCATTTGAAAACAATAGAGCAACAGCACAAAGGAAAACTCCAGAACACCGCTGTTGTCAAGCAATCCTCTACGTAAATTTTTCAGTCCCTGCAAAATGCCTTGTGACCAAACCCAAAAGTGAAATTTTCTCCTGATAGGTTGAAAATTTTGCCTTAGTTTTTGCGGTAGATCCCTTAACACAATTCAAATCTTGAAAGCCCTGAGATCAGAGGGCTTTTTCAACTTGGCTACCAATGGAATCCAGCTTAACCACCAGTGGCAACTTTGACGATTAAGATACTGAGGTTCCTCTGCTGAAGTGGATCTGTTTTCTTCTGACAGGCACGTGGGTCTGTACACGGGTGAACAGTCCAAAGCAAGACAAACATTCAGAGCCACTGCAACCCTTTGGATTCTTGGCATTCACTTCAAAGAAACAGAATCAACAAATCCTAGATCACAAGAGTCACTGTCTTGCCTAGCTTTAGAGCTCAAAGCCTGGATTTCTTAGGGAATCTTCCAGAGACTGCCCTTGCCTTCTTTATTTCTCTACAGAAGGCCTGGTGCCTGGCTGGGGATGAGACGTACCCAGCACCTGTTGGGCCACTCAAGCCCACAACAGGGGCTCTTGCCAACACACCAGCAGCAGAGAGCATGCAGCCCAGCCTCGGGTGGTCTCACAGCCTCCCTCCTTTCGTAGTGGCTGCCAGGCCTCTCCCTGGCCTTTCTGATCCCCCAGCCTCTGGCTTTATTGAAGTGTAGTTGACAAAAATGCATATACTTCAGAAGTACAATGTGGTTTGCAAAATAGTCACCAAAATCAACTTAACATCCATTGCATCAGTTACCATCTTCCTTTCTTTCCCCTCCCTCCCTCCCTCCCTCCCTTCCCTCCGCTGTGTGTGCACGCTTGTACTTAACACATATACATCAACACAGAAATGTGTTTCTTGGCAAAACTCTAATGCTGATTTACTCTGCATTTTATTCCTCCTCTGCAGTGTATCTTTTAAAACCTCCAATACGTCCTGGACTAATTCTATAATAGAGTAGTTTGTATTACAGGGATTTGCCATAATTTATTTCCTATTCTCCTATGAATGGCCATTTGGATTATTTCTCTACTTTTGCTATAATATAAAAAAATGTTGCAAGGAAAAGCCATCTGCTTACGTGTCTTGTTGTTGTCAGAGTGTGCAAACATTTCCAAAGGAGATGGACTTCAAATTAAATTGGGGTATCAAGGGGCAGGCATCATGATGCAATGGGCTAAGCTGCTGCTAGGGGGCGCCCATCTGTCATTTCAGCCTGCTGGCTGCTCTGCTTCTGATCCAGCTTCCTGCTAACGCAGCTGGGAGAGCTGTGGAAGCAGGTGCAAGTGCTAAGGTCCCTGGTGCCCACGTGGAAGATCCAGATGGAGTTCCAGATTCCTGGCTTCAGCCTAACACAGCTCTGACTTTTGTAGGCATTTGGGGAGTGAACCAGCAGGTAAAAGATCTCTCTCTCTACACTCCCCATCTCTTTCTTTCTCTCTCTTTCAAACAAATAAGTGAACTTACTTTGAAAAAAAGAAGTAAAGAGAAACAAAAGTAAATAATTCTTTCAGCAATATATATATATTGACAGGCAGAGTGGACAGTGAGAGAGAGACAGAGAGAAAGGTCTTCCTTTTGCCGTTGGTTCACCCTCCAATGGCTGCCGCGGTAGGCGCGCTGCGGCCGGCGCACCGCGCTGATCCGATGGCAGGAGCCAGGTGCTTCTCCTGTTCTCTCATGGGGTGCAGGGCCCAAGGACTTGGGCCATCCTCCACTGCACTCCCTGGCCACAGCAGAGAGCTGGCCTGGAAGAAGGGCAACCAGGACAGGATCAGTGCCCCGACCGGGACTAGAACCCGGTGTGCCGGCGCCGCAAGGCGGAGGATTAGCCTAGTGAGCCGCGGCGCCGGCCTCAGCAATATATTTAAATGATATGTAAGCACTAGAGCAATGACCACCCTGCATGCCTGTGATAATTCTAACACCAAAAAATTGATTGATGGAGTGGGCTGGGGGTGGGGGGTGAGTGACCTAGTATTTCCCATTATTGTGTGCATTAGCTATTTTTCTCTTTCTTTCTTTTTTTTTTTTAAAATAGATCTCTTTATAAAAAATAGATTTATTTCATTTATTTGAAAGTCAGAGTTACAGAGAGAAACGAAGACAGAGAGAGGTCTTCCATCTGCTGGTTCACTCCCCAAATGGCCACAGTGGCCAGAGCTGAGCTGATCTGAAGCCAGGAGCCTGGAGCTTCTTCCAGGTCTCCCACAGGGATGCAGGGGCCCAAGAATCTGGGCCATCTTCTGCTGCTTTCCCAGGCACATTAGCAGGGAACTAGATCAGAAGTGGAGCAGCCAGGACTCGGAACCAGTGTCATGCAATGCCGGTGCTGCAGGCGACAGCTTTACCCCAGTGCCTTAGCTCTTTCTAAAAGGGGAGATATCCTACTCTAAGGTTCCTCTCCCACCACAGCACAGTTTACTACCACTCATCTGACAATACCCAGTCTGGGCCATCACTATTTTAAAGAAGTCCAGGAAGATATGGGTACCAGTTCAGGTCCTGGCTGCTCCACTTCTGATCCAGCTCTGCTATGGCCTAGGAAAGCAGTAGAAGATGGCCCAAGTCCTTGGGCCCCTGCACCCATGTGGTAGACCCAGAAGAAGCTCCTGGCTCCTGGCTTTGGATCAGCACATCTCTGGCTGATACGGCCATCTGGGGAGTAAACCAGGGCATGGGCGATCTCTCTCTCTCTCTCTCTCTCTCTCTCCCTCTCTGCCTCTCTCTGTAACTCTGCCTCTCAAATAAATAAATAAATTTTTCTTTAAAAAAAAAAAAGTCATGGGAGAAAGAAACAGAATTTATCCTAAATAAAAAAGGAATAGGCAGCCACCCATGCCTGTCACTATTGACTGGATGTTCTTTTTTTTTTTCTTTTTCTTTTTTTTTTTTTTTTTTTGACAGGCAGAGTTAGAGTTAGACAGTGAGAGAGAGAGACAGAGAGAAAGGTCTTCCTTTTTCCATTAGTTCACCCCCCAAATGGCCACTATGGCCAGCGCACTGTGCCGATCCAAAACCAGGATCCAGGTGCTTCCTCCTGGTCTCCCAGGTGGGTGCAGGGCCCAAGGACTTGGGCCATCCTCCACTGCACTCCCGGGCCACAGCAGAGAGCTGGACTGGAAGAGGAGCAACCGGGACAGAATGCGGCGCCCCATCCGGGACTAGAACCCCAGGTGCTGGTGCCGCAGGCAGAGGATTAGCCTAGTGAGCCGCAGCGCCGGCCCAGACTGTATGTTCATTTGAAAGAATATTTTCAGAAAGCGTCTTGGAGCGGTTGCGGGTAAGATGAATATGGCCTACAAGATGGGATGATACAAGCACATCAGTTTTGAGCTGCGATAGTGGCCTTGTGCTTAAACAGGACAGCAGCCCTCTTTTTGGAACTTGCAGCTTACATGTCAGAAAGTGCTCAGATGTCTGCTACTGAAACATTCAGATAGGTCAGCGATTGATCGAGGCTTGCCCGTTGCCCCTGTAGTTGTGAATCATCCATGAAATAGCTACGGCAGACCCGTTCTTCCAAGAGTAGAGAGACGGAGTCTAATAACGGGCGGCTCCTGAAAGCGGCAGATGAATAACTGTTGAATATGCATGAGTATATAGGCATGTCTATTTTAATGTTTTTTCAATTTTTTATGCTAGAAAATGTTTATGGGTGTGGGTGATTGGCACAGCAGTGGAGATGCTGCTGAGTTTGCTCGCATCCCATATTGAAGCCCTTAAGTTTGAGCCCGGGCTCTGCTCTCCAATCCAACTTCCTGCTAATGTAGAACCTGAGAGGCAGCCAGAGATGGCTCAAGTGGTTGGGTCTCTGCTACCCATGTTGGGGACCTGGAGTTCCTGGCTCCCTGTTTTGGCCTGATCCAACTCTGGCTATTATGGGCATTTGGGGAGTGAAGATTCTCTCTCTCTCTCTCTCTCTCTCTCTCTCTCTCTCTCTCTCTCTGCCTTTCAAATGAACAAACACAAACATGAATAAAATCTCCCAATAAGGCCGGCACTGCAGCTCACTAGGCTAATCCTCCGCTTGTGGCACTGGCACCCTGGGTTCTAGTCCCGGTTGGGGCGCCAGTTCTGTCCCAGTTGCTCCTCTTCCAGTCCAGCTCTCTGCTGTGGCCCAGGAAGGCAGTGGAGGATGGCCTAAGTGCTTGAGCCCCTGCACCCGCATGGGAGACCAGGAAGAAGCACCTGGCTCCTGGCTTCGGATCAACGCAGCACACCGGCCGTAGCAGCCATTTCGGGGGTGAACCAATGGAAAAGGAAGACCTTTCTCTCTGTCTCTCTCTCTCTCTAATTCTACCTGTCAAAAAAAAAAAAAAATCTTCCAATAAAAAAGTCAAGGAGAAGGTCTCAGTTCTCTTATTTTCCTCTCCCTCTTGTGCGTTCACGAATGTGACTTAGCTACTTATGGAATTCTGGGCTGCCCTTGACTTTGCATCAGCATTTTCAGAGCATGAGGTCACCGTCTTCCAACTCCCATCCCATAAATGCAACCAAGGAGCTTGTTGTGAGTTTGTGGCTGTCTCTTACAGGCCATCTGCAGTTTTTCTCTACTGCTGTAGCATTGTTTTGTTTTTCCTGTGGATTTTGTTGTTGTTGGTATGGTTCGTTGTGTGTGTTTTACATCTTTGGATTTATTTTGCCTGGCATATCTAAGGATTCGTATAAATCATCAATTTTGGAAAATGTAGAGCATCATGCTTCAAATGGTACCCTCTGCTCAGTTTCTCAGTATAATTTTTCTCTTCAGGAATTATTACTAAGCTTTTTTTTTTAATTAATTTATTTTTGACAGGCAGAGTGGACAGTGAGAGAGAGACAGAGAGAAAGGTCTTCCTTTTGCCATTGGTTCACCCTCCAATGGCCGCCGCAGTAGCGTGCTGCGGCCGGCGCACCGCGCTGATCCGATGGCAGGAGCCAGGTGCTTCTCCTGGTCTCCCATGGGGTGCAGGGCCCAAGCACTTGGGCCATCCTCCACTGCACTCCCGGGCCACAGCAGAGAGCTGGCCTGGAAGGGGGGCAACCGGGACAGAATCCGGCACCCTGACCGGGACTAGAACCCGGTGTGCCGGCGCCGCAAGGCGGAGGATTAGCCTGTTGAGCCACGGCGCCAGCTTATTACTAAGCTTATACTGGATCTCCTCCTAATGTTTTCTATCTCAGCACCTAGTTAGTGTCTTTTATCTCTTCCTTTCTCTACATTGCATTCCAGGTAATAACTTCAAAACCATTTTCTTTTTTTTTTTTTTTTTAAATTTTTTTATTTTTGACAGGCAGAGTGGATAGTGAGAGAGAGAGACAGAGAGAAAGGTCTTCCTTTTGCCGTTGGTTCACCCTCCAATGGCCGCCGCGGTAGCGCGCTGCGGCCGGCGCACCGCGCTGATCCGATGGCAGGAGCCAGGTGCTTCTCCTGGTCTCCCATGAGGTGCAGGGCCCAAGGACTTGGGCCATCCTCCACTGCACTCCCTGGCCACAGCAGAGAGCTGGCCTGGAAGAGGGGCAACCGGGACAGGATCGGTGCCCCGACCGGGACTAGAACCCGGTGTGCCGGCGCCGCAAGGCGGAGGATTAGCCTAGTGAGCCGCGGCGCCGGCCAAAACCATTTTCTAATTTAATATTTATTCCTTCGTTTCTTTTTAAACAAAGTGTCACCAAAAAAAAAAAAAAAAAAAAAGGATTCTGTCTTTGTACCTTTCTTCACCCCTCCCGCCCCCTCACCGCTTCCTTCCTGGAATGGCGATGCGACACGTGGTAGAACAGCAGCCACTTTGCAACCAAAAAGTGCACTAAGAAGAGCAGAATAGAAGATAGATGTATTGTCAAACAGTGGCATCGTGGAGCTTTAGCCCCAGACTCTCTACCTTTGTATTTTCTACTGTGTGAGAAGAAAACAATCAATCTGGATTTCTGTTACACAGAAGAAATTAAAAATTCAATTATTGAAACATCATGGAAAGTGTTCAAGTTGTATTTGCATATAATGACCTTGCATGCGAGAATCAAACTATGGACAGTGCAAGGTGGCAGGTAGCAAAATGGCAGGTGATCTTGTTTCTTTCTAGTATTTTCTCTACATAGTCAAAAACTTCTAACCCTTAATTGCTGTGACTAAGTACAGTAACCACCACTTATTTACTGAGCCCTTGATACTGTTCCTTACGCCAAGGGAGGGGCATCAATGTTTGGGGTTGCTTCAAAAAGTTCATGGAAGTGAAATGAAAAATTATTTGGTGCGAAAAATGAAAATGTATGTATAGATTTTTCATATTATTCATTTCACACGAAATTTTCAAGACTCCTTGTGTTATCCCATTATTAGCACATTACCTCATGTACGAGTGAGGATGAAAATCGCGCAGCCACTTTAGACTAATGCCATTCTAAATGTGAAGGGTGGACACTGTAAAGTAGGTAGGCATTATTCTACAGCACAGGTGATTTGTTTATTGTATATTGAATGGTCATTATAATAATCAAAGTACCTGAAGGGAGTCTCTGCTTCCTCTTTTGCTTATAGGGTGACTTGGGATTCCACCAGGTGTCGACTTTTCCTCTAAATGCTATTGATTGGATGATGTGAGCCTTCTTGTGGTCAAAAATGGTAATCATTGACCTTCTTTCTTTTTCTGTAACGTCTGATGAATGCAAAAAGTCCCGTTAGTGAGTAGCATTGTCAGTCCGCTGTCGAGCGAGTCAAAGCAGAATCTTGCAAAAATTGGCCTGCACTAGGTTACATGTGAACTTTGTAAAGAGGCTACCGCAGTTGTCTCTGTAACCTTACAATCACGGATGCGTCCCAGGCTCTTTCTAATGCATCACCGTGCACAACTGAAGCCATCCCTCCAGACAGGCCTCTCCTATCCTCCGGGCATCAGAAAGAGGACATAGAACCACAAGGTTCTGATCCAGCCCCAAAGAAGGGAGTTACTCAGTATTAAGGGTTAAAACTGTCAAGATTGAAGGACAAGTAGATCAATTGATTCAAAAGAGATAAAATAGGACTTGGGAGTTCAGTGGGCCTCGGAAAACGTAAACTGTCACGCACTGAGGTTGATTGCGTGTGTGCGGCTCACATGGATCAGAGACACTAACTTCCCTGCAGTGTCTGAGGGTGCCTTCAGGAAGAAGTTCTTGATTACATCCATTGTGATGTAATTGCAGAAATTCAGAGAATATGGCCTTTGGAACTTAAATAGGCCTTGAAAGATTCAGTCCATCCTATGATTTGAACAGGACAAGGCTCCCTAACTCACGTATATACTTAAACCCCGTAAGTCATAAATCTGTGGTGTTAAGAGTGTGGAAACAATCCCATCATGGTGTTTGGGTGCTGGGCCTCTTGGGAGGTCCTTAGATGCCTGGAGATGCATCCTTAGAAGGTAGCTCTCATGGTTAGTTATAAACAGTCCAGCCCAGGCTCTGTCTCCTTCCTGGCTCACCACATGATTCTCCCTGCTTACACACTGCTCTAGCGCCATCCTCTGACCTCATCAGAAGATGGAACCAATGGGCGTGGCCAGATCTTGGACTGAGAACCTCCAAAACCACGAGCCAAAATAAAGCATCTTCCTTCGCAAGTAGCTTCTCTCAAGCATTTTGTGACAGTAACGGGAAGCTGACCAACACTGTCCAATTCCCTCACTGATGAGACAATAGAGTAAGGTGCCAGGGAATATGCGATGTGGCATCCAACATGTTAACGTCCAAACCGGGACCAGAAGGGGGAGCCCTCTCCTCACCCTCAGTTTAGAATCTCTCCTCTAGGACAAATTCAGGGAGCAAACATGAATACATAAGTGCAGTTGGGCTCCTCCACATCTACAGGTTCTGCATCTGTAGATTCAACCAGCCACAATTCAAAACCATTTGGGGAAAAAAAATTGGGTCTGTACTGAACAGGTACAGGCCTTTTTCTTGTCAGTATTCACTAAACAATACAGCATAACAACTGTGCACAGAGCAGTCTCGTTGTGTTAAATTGCAGGCACCCAGAGATGACTTTAGGCACAGGGGACACGTACAGGTGCTCATTCTCAGTGAGGAACTGGAGCCACTGAGGATTTGAGGCAGAGACTGGCGGTGTGCAGTTCCTGGAAGCAAACCCACTAGGACACTGATAGGAAAATGCAATTGAAAAACTTTACAAACACCACTACTTTTACAAAGACCGTTTTCAAAGGTATTCTGCCAGGAGTCAGTGCTGTGGTGTAATGGGTTAAGCTGCCATTGGCAGCACCAGCATCCCACATGGGCACCAGTTCAAGTCTTGGCTGCTCCATTTCCAGTCCAGCTCACTGCTAATGCTCCTGGGAAAGCAGTAGAGGATGGCCCAAGTGCTTGGACCCCTACACCTACATGTAAGACCCGGAAGAAGCTTCGGGCTCCTGGCTTTGACTGGGGAGTGAACCAGTGGATGGAAGATTTCTCTGTGTGTGTGTGTGTGTCTCTTTCTAAGAAAAAAATAAGTAAATAAATTGTTAAAAATAATTTTTAAAAAAACAAAGGCATTCTGCCTAAATTTTAAGACTACTTCTCAAATATTGCTCTAAAAAAAAAAAAAAAAAAAAAAAAGAGCCACGCTTACGTTTTCGGTCCAGCAGCTCCACTCCTGGGAGATGGTAGATTATGTATAAACGGTACAGATTATATTGACACAAAGGGTTTTGGTATAGACCTGCAAAGAGAAAGAACCAAAAATAAGATGCCAGATATCTAAATTAGTATTATTTGGTAAAATATGAGAAACTGCAGGATTCAGGGAAAATGCAAGACTTATAAAACTCTGGACCCGGAGCCGTGGCTCACTTGGTTAATCCTCCACCTGCGGCACCGGCCTCCCATATGGGCGCCAGGTTCTAGTCCCAGTTGCTCCTCTTCCAGTCCAGCTCTCTGCTGTGGCCCAGGAGTGCAGTGAAGGATGGCCCAAGTGCTTGGGCCCTGCATGGGAGACCAGGAAGAAGCACCTGGTTCCTGGCTTTGGATCGGCGCAGCGCTGGCCGTAGCGGCCATTTGGGGGGTGAACCAATGGAAGGAAGACCTTTCTCTCTGTCTCTCTCTCTCACACTGTCTAATTCTTTCAAAAAAAAAAAAAAACAAAAAAAACCTCTAGACCCTATCAAGCCCTTCCTTATCCAGACAATGCTTAATTAATCTTCCTAGCTCTTAAATCCATTCATTCACCAAATATCTACCAAGTGCATACTACCTACTAGGAAGTGCACTGGGTGCTGGGGACATATCACTGACCCAAACCTATCCCAAGGGAGGACAGGTTTAACATGCTCTTGATGAACTGCTACAGGAAGAGCTAGTTAGCTTCATGGGAGTCTGGCCTTTTTTTTTTTTTTTTTTTAAGATTTATTTACTTATTTTTAAAGGTGGAGTTACAGAAGGAGGGTATCTTTCATCTGCTGTTTCACCCTCCAAATGGCTACAACGGCTGGGGCTGAGCCCACATAGGTACAAGAGCCCAGGCACTTGGACCATCTTCCACTGCTTTCCCAGGCCATTAGCATGGAGCTGGATTGGAAGTGGAGCAGCTGGGACATGAACCAGCACCCAAATGAGATGTGGTGTCACAGGTGGCGGCTTTACCCGCTACACCACCACATCAGCCCCGAGACTGTTTTTTTGTTAAAATCTTGGGAGTCTTGATCCACTCTCAAATGTCCGAGGATGCCTGTGAGGTGGGCAGAGATGCGGTACACTACTCAGTCAGGGTTTTCCTTCTCTGTTTCACACGCTTGTGCATCGTGCAGAAATGCAGATGCCGGTAACAGCTCCAGGAGCTCCCAGGCTCAAAACTAAGTGTCTTGTCCACCTCTGGGGTGCAGGTGCCAGAATATGTCCTGAACCGCTCTTCCAAGGCAGTGGCTGGATGTGGGAGACCTGTGGCTGCTCCCACCTCTGTCCTCACATCCCTTGGAATCATGGGGCCAGCGCTGTGACTGAGAGGGTTAAGTCACCACCTGTGACGCTGGCATCACCTAATCAGAGTGCTGATTCCAGTCCTGGCTGCTTCACTTCCAATCCAGCCCCCTGCTAATGCACCTGGGAAAGCAGCAGAAGATGGGCCAAGCGCTTGGGTCCCTGCCACCCATGTGGGAGACCTGGATGGAGCTCCTGGCTCCTGACATTGGTGTGGCCCAGCCCTGGCTGATGTGGCTATTTGGGGAGTGAACCAGCAGATGGAAGATCCCTCTCTCTCTGTCTCTTATTCTCTCCTCCCTCTACCCCCCGACTCTGCTTTTAGAATAATACATTTTAAAAAAATCAGCATGTAGGTACATTTCAAACAATCTTCAACCTGAAATTGTGAGATTTTATTTGCAATGAAAGTCTCTTCCCCACTCAGACTTGGATAAGATTAAGCAGATTTATCTGAATGCAATGTGAAATGAAGCTTGTCTGAGTTCCTTGAGGGCATCGTTAGCAATTTGAAGTCTATCTACAGTTTCTAGAAGGTACTTCTGGGAAAGGGAGGAGGAAGGAAGGGTGGGAGAGCAGGTGGGAGGACAGGTACAGCGGGAAGAATCACTGTGTTCCCAAAGTTCTGTTTATGAAACGCATGATGTTTGTATACCTTAAATAAAAGGTTTCTGAAGAAAAAAAAAAAAAGTGAAAAAAGTGGTACTTCTGAAAAAATGCCTAAAATGTGTAAAGCCACTAGATGGCAGTAGCGGACAGAGCTCCAGTTACTTCAGCGCCATCCCTCTCCAAAATGACGCTCACTTAATGGACCAGCTAAATCTAAGAGTACTGCTGGAGAGATTTGATAAAGGCATGATAACATTAAGCATTGGAAACTTGGGGACAAAAACTCAATAATGTGGGTAAAGAACAGTGCAACATAAAAATCATTGAAGGTAGGGAGCAAGCTTTAGAACACAGACTGCTTAGGAAGGGGAAAAGTCAGTCATCTGCAGGTTTTCTCTGTAGGTAATAAAACATTCTGATATCTGTTGTAGAAACCCGTTTTTTTTTTTTTTCTTTTTTTGGCCTGGCTAATAAAATCTGATATATAGCTACTCCTGGTGGAAAACAGTGGCTTGGGAAGGACATAAAGCAGGCATAGCTGACGTGTGGTGCAGAATAAACAAAGGTTGTGGGACAGAGAAAGTCATAAAAGAAAAGGCAGAGCCAGGAGCAACACAGATTTGGGAGAAAGGAAACCAGTGCACAGTGGGGAAAACGAGAGGGAAAATGAGGCGGACATTTTTCCAGATTCCTTAAGTGGCAAAAAATGGTTTGCGTTTTATTTTTGAAAGAGGTGGCGTTTAAGGACAGACTTTAGGAGATCCACAGGGAGCAGGCATTATCGCTCAAGCCAGAGAAAGTCAGAGAGAGGGTGGCAGGGGTACAAAAGCAAAGCACAATTTTTTTTTTTTTTTTTTATAATGAGGATTTAGAAAGTAGAAGAAGTTACAAAAGAGCGGAAGTCGGCTTGGTGGCTCCTGTCTGGGGGACTCGCACGTGACAGCTCAGGACCCCGGAGCACATTCCAGCCGCTGGAGGTGGAGCCCGCCCTCGCAAGGGGACACTCCTGATACAGGTCCCCGCGTCTGCCAGTGACATTTCCTTCTGCTGCACCCACATCTTTCCTGTTCCCTCCGACAGCATCACTATGTCGCGTCTCTGCGTGGCTTCTGCTCCTAATCCCACTAAGTAGCCTCTTTAGTAAACTCTACGAGTCTAGCTTTAGCTACATGAACCACCGAACTTGTGTTGCACGATTTCTTAGCAAGGTGTCTCCGTCCTCAAATTTTTTGGTGTGCGTGGTGACTCGCTGTGCGGCTCAGCCTACAGCGAAATCTGACGGACAGAGTCGGAACCCTCAGCTGATAGCCCAGAATGCTTAGACTGACTTTTTAAAAAGTAAATCGAATTAAATGATGTGAAAGGCATTCCATTTCTATTATCCTCACCGTTTTCCCACCGTTTTTGGAAGGAAGCGATTTTATCTGCAACTTTTTTTTTTTCTTTCCCTGCCTATTCAACATCTAATATTTTGGATTGATGCTGCCAGAATTATCATACATGAACGTTTCTAAGGCATAAAATCAGTTTCCTGTGTCTGAATGTTCTCATGGTGCACGGGCACATTCCTCCAGAAAGCGTGAAGCAAAACTGCTTACACGTTCATGTTCAGTCGGTTAATACTGTTTAATCCACCTGCCCGAGGCTACTCAGCACACCTCGGTGGCGCCAGCACCGTCTTGCTTATCTTCATGTGGGATTCTCAGTCTGCGAAATTTACATTTACCCAACCATCTATCAAATGGTCTCTACCGTCTTAGCACACAAGCCGAGTTCCATGAGCCACATGTGTGAAGCTACTTAGTACTGAGACAGAAAAGGGAAAAAGAGATAGTCATCTCTATAATTGGCTCCCATTTATTTTTTAAAAAAACTTTAAAGCAGAATTAAAAATCATTTCAAGGCTCCCTCCGAAGAAAATGGATGTGATTAATAAGGGATCACCTCCCCATGTGAATAGATGATTACCCCTAGCAGCTTACAGAAGGCAGGTCAGAGGGCAAGGGTCAGACACAGGAGTTTCAGGTTAAGGGTCAAGGTTACCCAGCAGGGTCAGCATCTGCATTGTTACTGTGCACCTAAAAACCTGCGGACTGACACACACTTGCTGCGAGGAAACACCTCCTGCAGTAAGACAGCAGACACATTTTGGGACCTCAATTACTGGGTAAATGCAAATACTTTGGCTGAAAATGGAAATCAGCCCTGATTTCCGAAGGCAAACTGGAATAAGGCAGGAGACCGAGAGAGCACAGCCGCAGGAGACCCAGTGGGCTCTGTTTATCTGCTGGATGGTTTGGGGCTTTTTTTCTTTTTTGGAACAAGTGGTCCCGCCTCCTGGCGAATGACAGGTTGAGGGGCTCAGATGGACACGCCTTGAGATCCCAGCCTCCCGGCATCTCCAGCCCTGCTTTCATCCTGTGTGTTGGCCGTCGCGCTGGCCACCAGGGTTGAAACGTCTGAGGACAGAGCCTGCCCGTGGGAGCCTGGAGAATGGGGGACACCCCTGCTCCCAGTGTGCACTGGGAAAGCAGGTGGTAGCAACTACTGGAGGCAGGCTTGGGAGGATCCTTCCTCACAGCTGAGCTGAAGGAAACACGGGGCAGAGCAGGGAGAGGAAGCAAGGGCTGGGGTTCAGGTGCTTGGCTCAGGGTTCAGCGGTGGCTGCTGCGGGCCTGTTGTCTTCCTGCGGGGAAAGGGGTGCAGGAGCTGCAGAGCGGGTGTCCAGGGCTCCTGGGAGCTGTGATCTGGGAAGAGGGCGTGGAGAGGCAGACCGCCTGGGGAGAAGGGGTGGGGCTCGGCTCCGCCCGCCCGGAAGACTGGAATTCCTGCTCGCGGGACCTCACACTCTGCAGCTGGCGCGGGGCCTGCCTGGAGCGCTCAGCCCCGCGCCGCCCGCCCGCCCGCCGCCCGCCGGTGCTGCGCAGTTCCCGTTCTGAACGCCAGGGGGAGCGCGGGGCTCAGTCTGCAAAACCTGCACCCTCCAGGCTTTTTCTCAACTAACTGAAGGGGAACAACCTGGAGATTTTTGTACGGTTTTGACAGCCTGCAAAGACAGAAATCGCAACATCTGCAAAATAGGCTTGCTTTTCTGTTTTTGTTAACGAGTTGAACCTCGTCTGTGATGGCACATGAAGCTCCCACAGCACAGGATTTCGCTACACAAATAACATTGGTTATCCCCAGAAAACGCAAATCTGTTCTCCATGTAGTACCATGAGCCCGAATGGGACATGGGTTCAAAACGTAAATATTTGCTACCGAGAATTTTCTAAAAAGATATTTTGTTGAAGGAGGGGGTGGGGGGCAATTGCATATAGCATTTTTTCCATTTAAAAAAAATGATTCTAGGGCCCACGTTGTGGCCATAGCAGGGTAAAGCCACAGGGATTGCAATGCCAGCATCCCCTGTGGGCACCAGTTCGAGTCCCAGCCACATCCGATCCACTTCCCTGATGGTGGCCTTGGAAGAACAGCAGAGGATGACCCCCAAGTGTTTGGGAGACCCAGATGAAGCTCCTGGCTCCTGGCTGCGGCCTGGCTCAGCCCAGGTTATTGTGGTCTTTTGGGGGAATGAAACAGCAGATGGAAAATATCCCTCTCTATGTATCTCCCTTTGTCTCTGTGACTCCCTCTCTCCCTGTGACTCTAAATCTTTTTTTTTTTTTTTTTTTTTTGACAGGCAGAGTGGACAGTGAGAGAGAGAGACAGAGAGAAAGTTCTTCCCTTGCCATTGGTTCACCCTCTTTGGCCGGCGCACCGAGCTGATCTGAAGCCAGGAGCCAGGTGCTTCTCCTGGTCTCCCATGTGGGTGCAGGGCCCAAGGACTTGGGCCATCCTCCACTGCACTCCCGGGCCACAGCAGAGAGCTGGACAGGAAGAGGAGCAACTGGGACAGAATCTGGTGTGCCGGCACTGAAGGTGGAGGATTAGCCTATTGAGCCACGGCATTGGCCATGACTCTAAATCTTAAAAAAAAAAAAAAAAAAAAAATCCAAGACAAGACTCTCAACTGGAACAATTATGCAATTGATATAACTTAGATCGAGTTACTGTGATTTTAAGCAGAGGTCACTGAGCCAGGCCTGCAAAGAATGGGGCTCCTGAGCTGACCTAGTTCTGAGCTCACACTCACTCGGAAAGGCAGGGCAGAAGCTGGCTATCAGGGGCCACCCAGCCCTGAACCGGGCACGTTTGCTCAGGGCACAATCCCGCTTATTATGAGAGGGGCAGTCTTGCTCACAACGCCCCATCAAACTTGTTTGATAACATCAGTTTGTTCAAATCATTAAGTTTTTATATGCAGCAAATAATCCGAATAGTTTTGCATCAAGGAGATATTTTGGCTGAGAGTTAAGAGATTGTAAACCCCATAGAGGTCCTGATGCAGAGTTTCTTGTTCCTTTTATGCCCTGTTATCTTGTTGAGTGTCATATGGTGAATGTGTGATAAACACTTATTGAATGAATGAGTCAATGATACATATTAACTGAATGAATGAATTAATGATCAGTGGTACAAGGCAGCAGTTTAAAGTTCAACATTCCTTAGCAATCTGGCTGACTCTGGGCCGGAGTTCCCACATCAAAGAGGGGATAATTCTATTCCCATTTTACAATTGCTGGATTTAAATGTGAATACGATAAAAAATAGTTTTCTCAAATATCTTCCTATAATGATTACTATTTAAAGGCCAGTTACATTTTCTTGAGTCTACCCACTGCTTAAAAGGATGTCTAGACTGTATGCAACTTAATTCATCATCTGATTTCCATAATTCACAACAAAACTATTTATTTTTTGCTGCTTCAAATGAGCACTAATGATAGAAAGTGTTTTGGGGTGGGCACGGTGGTACAGTGGTTAAGACGTCACTTGGGACCCTGTATATCAGAGTGCCTGGGGTCAAGTGCCCAGCTGCTTCGTACAGATTCCAGCTTCCTGCTACCGTGCCTGGGAAGCAGCAGGTGCTGGCTAAAGCACTAAGGTCCCTGCCACCCATGTGAGAGACAGGGGTGGACTTCCTGGATCCTGGCTTTAGCCTAGCCCAGCCCCAGCTCTTGTGAGCATTTAGGGAGTGAACCAGAAGATGGGAGATCTCTCTCTCTCTCTTTCTGTCACTCTGCCTTTCAAATAAATAAAGAAATAATTCTTTTGTGAGAAAACCCAAATCCCAGATTTGAATATGTAGATCTCTTTTGCTATTTTGTCATTTTTACCCAACACACTCTGTCTCTTCACAAAACAAGCCTTTCTCCCTATTCCTTCAAATGCAAGTCTTAGAATAAGATCTTGTCTTGTTTTCAGAAATACCTCGGTATTTTAGTTATAGATATTACTCTTCTAATTATCAACTTGAAATCTGGGGAAAAGTCTCATGCTATGACTAGTTTTAATCTAGGGTCATATAAAATGCAAACTGTTACTTAGGGTCTTCAGATTTAGCATTCCCTTTAACTCCTTCACTGTTGCGTCAAGGTTTGTTAACTCGTTGTGGTGGAGCAGGAGGATATGCAAGGACGGCAAATAGTGCAGACCTGGGAGGAGAAAAAATCGTAAGATTTGAGACTTTTTTCTACATTATTATTTATTATTTACATTGACAAATACAAGTAAGTATTTTTTACTCTAATCAGACAAGCCAACTAAAGACAAGAAAAGAATATCTTCTATCTGGTAAATAAGGGAAGGCTATCACTAATTTCATGAATTATTATTAAGAATAAAACAAAGCCTAAGAACCCAAATAATTTATTCTGATGTGAAAATGTGGAGTCAGTTTTTTTTCTTCTGTTATTGTTCTACTTTTTGTTTTCTGCAAAAATGATCTTGTTTGTTTGGCTTTGGATTTTGGAGACATCATTCTCTTTCTGGTTTTTTTTTTGGGGGGGGAGCACTGTTACTTAGATTTCATAAGGCCAATACATGGAGCAGTTCAGACTTTACTCTGAACTGCTCAGATAAGTATTTTCTTTATAATAGGAAATCAAATATTCATATAATTTTTATTGATTCTAAATTGTATACTTTTCTCACATTTTTACCTTAAATGAAAGAAGTCTGTGGTTTTTTTTTATAGTAACATCATAATTTATGCAGCAAGATTTTCCTTCATAGTGAATAAATCCTGCTTTATCACATTCTGATTCTGTGATATAACATGTCAGAGAAAAGTGTTGTACATTGTACTTCTTGGTATTTCATTAACATAGTATGTCATACAATTTTGTGTCTGGCTTGAAACTGCCGGCTTAGAGATTGCTGTGCAGGCTGGCACTGTGGCATAGCAGGGACCAAAACGAGTTCCAAAATGCTCTGGCTCGATCCAGCTCTCTGCTATGGCCTGGGAAAGCAGTAGAAGATGGCCTAAGTCCTTGGGCCCCTAAACCCACGTGGGAGACCCAGAAGAAGCTCCTGGCTCCTGGCTCCGGACCAGGGCAGCTCCAGCAGTTGCAGCCAGTTGAGGAGTGAACCAGCGGATGGAAGACCTCTCTCTCTCTCTCTCTGCCTCTCCTTCTCTCCGTGTAACTCTGACTTTCAAATAAATAAATAAATCTTAAAAAACAAAAACGAGAGATTGATGTGCATATAAAGTTAACTCAGATTGGAAACAGGAATTTGGTTGGTAAAGATTACAGCCAGTAAAAACTTTTAAGACTCAAAGTTTTTATGTTTATTAATGTCCCCAAGTATTGTTAAGATTTGTTCCCACAATATGTAATTTGTGTCCAGCTGTGAAGTAAGATGGAAAAATTCTTATGTTTAAAAAGATTCTTTCACATTTTGAATATGATGAGAATATTGCATCATCTAACAGCACATTCCTTAAGATAAAATATAGGCGAGACCACCCAGAAAACCAGATTCCATCACACATTTTCAACAGGAATGTAAAAAGGTATTTGTGTGCCATTGGCAAGGACCCTTGTTTAATGCTATGACCTAATTGGACGTCTGTTCAATCAACGGGGAAATTGTAACACATACCTTCCAGCTCAAAGATTGCGTTGTTGTTGAGATACAGTTCTGTCAAACAATAGTTTCGAGTAAGAAATGCTATCCCGTGGAGCTGGAAATGAGTTAGAAAGCCACATAGGTTCATCAGTAATTATCTCTCTCTATCGCTACAATAAGCCCACAAAAGTTTCCCTTTGGGGCCAGTGCTATGCCTTGTATCTGGATCGGATCTGAGAACTGTGTGATAAACAGGATGTTTTTTAGCTAATTGAAAGCTTTCTTGTTACATCTCAGACTCCCTTGCCCAGCTTTCAAAGCCTGTGTCCCCTGGCTGAGGCCTTTCGCTCCTACAAACCTTCTCCCACTTCAGCCCCGGATAGTCTCATTGGTCTGGCTCTACGTACCCGGTCATCCACCATCTAACGCTACTCAGCCCAGGGCTCTCTCCTAAGACAGTGCCAAGACCTTTCCTACTTCCATGTGAGCCGTGATTTCCCTCTGCCTGTGTGGGTTTCCTCCTAGCACCCTTGTCATTATGTTTACCCATCAGCCCTGGCTGGCAGGCATGCACCGCGGTATTACGTTCCTCCCTGCTCCCAAGAATTGGTGAAGCCATCGTTTGATCCCTTTGCATCCCACCACTGGCATCCTTGCTCTGCCTTGACCCACTTTTCTTTGTTCGTCCGAACTTCCAAAGTACTCCAGCACTTCGAGTCTGGTGTCCTGAATAATGGTCTAATTCTGAACTCTCTTTTGGACCCAGACTCTAAGCCATCTCCTCCTCTCTGCTCCTTAGCCTTATGCTGAACAGATCTCCTCAGTCTAGCCAAGATCTCAGGTCTGAGAATCAAGGCTTGGTGCTGACAGCCAGTTCAGCCTGAGCCAATCCGCAACCCCAGGGCAAGGCACGATCCTAGAGCTTTTCCAGAAGACCTTCACGACCACCCCTGGGCTCGTGAACCTCCAAGTTCTTGACCCTCCAACACTCACCTTGCCCTACGCAGTTAACCATTTGATCTCCAGATGTTTGTGACTTCCTGAAGGAGAGAAGCTATGCTTCTCCAGGATCTCACCCTTTCCACCCTCCGTTCTCCTAACAGTACGGTAAAGCTGCATCCTACTTTCAAGATGAGGTTCTAAATTTCGTGTGCATGAATTAAATTCATTATAAGTGGTGTCTGGAAAATTCCTCATATGAACTATTACATACTGTAGACATGATGTGGAGGGATTCAGTGCTAATCTGTGTATCAGAAATCTTTCTGTCATCTTGCAAGGAAAACGTCATTGCTTTTTGGATATTGATTCTATAACCTCCATACAATTCGACATATTTGAATAGTGTGGGTAAAACGTAAAGAAAGGGCTGAATGTCCTACAAGTAGCAAGTAGGCAAAATTAAAAGGGTAATATTTTTATTGTTTACTACAGGACCTAGCAGGGAGAAGATTTTCATGAAATAGTTTTCAGTCCAGTGTTTAGTACTTTACACATGCAGCCATAAATGCTCATGATTGAAAATTGATTTTTTTAGTTCTCTGGAGCAAGAACTATTAATATTAGCACTTCTACCTTAAGTAGAACTATTTGTCCTTTGATGAATAGATTCAGATAAATAGATGCCAACTCATTTGATAGTGAAAACTTATTGAAAACTTCACTCATATCTTATGGAAGCCATTTTCAATTTGCATCCCGAGTTTGAAAACTGGCTTCTTTGATGAGTCTTCTCTCTATTTTTTTTTTTCTATATTAGCAACAGGAAGGCACGTGTGCTGTTTGCTTCATCATGACACAGATTCACCTCTACCAGATCAAGCTGGTGCTCATGCAGGAGCTAATTTAATTATGGCTTGTGTTAAAGTGATGTGGGGAGCGGCTGGCACCATGGCTCACTTGGTTAATCTTCCACCTGCAGCGCCAGCATCCCATATGGGCACCGGGTTCTAGTCCCAGTTGCTCCTCTTCCAGTCCAGCTCCCTGCTGTGGCCCGGGAGTACAGTGGAGGGTGGTCCAAGTGCTTGGGCTCCTGCACGCACATGGGAGACCAGGAAGAAGCACCTGGCTCCTGGCTTTGGATCGGCACAGCTCTGGCCGTGGCGGCCATTTGGGGAGTGAACCAACGGAAGGACGACCTTTCTCTCTGTCTCTCTCTCATTGTCTATAACTCTACCTGTCAAATAAATTAAAAAAAAAAATGTGATGAGGGCAGCCACGTTCCTCTCAGGTGGGAGAAACGAGGCAAAGAAGGAAGGTCAAGGTCCTCACTGGCTTCCTGTCTCTTTCTGCCTTTCCCTCTGGCTCCCTGGCAGCCATTCACTGCCTTCTGCTCTTCCTCCCACCCCTCCCCGCTCTGACAACAAGCACACTTGACCTTGGTGTAGGAAAGTGGGAATCATGCCTTTTTCTTCTTTTTCCAGTTGCCTGCCAACCACACATTAATAATCAAAACATCACAAATGAGTTAAGGCTAATTTCTCTTGCGTTACTCATTAGCATCAGGACACTAATGAACGCCACAGGTTCATCTTGGTTATAGAAGCACAGCTTTCCCAAGAACATTAACATCATGGACCTCGATTGAAAGGACATTAAGTTTGTTGAGGTGAGGGGATGAGGGGCGGTGGAGTGGAAAGAGACAAAGCCAGATGGAGAGAGCCTTGGGGAGCTACTATAAGACTCAGGGCACAGGAGTGCTGCTGGCAGCTTTGACTTCAGAAAAGATGGTGGAGTAGAACATTGGGGAGGAGGGCTCATGAGTAGAGTAGTGGTGCTGGGAGAGGAAAGCTTTGGGAGGAACTGAGAGACAGTTCCTGATTGTCAAATATTTCAGAAACCTCTGAACCATTGTCCTATTCTCAAGCCATTATTAGAGTGAAATGTTTAGAAAAATCAACACTATTGATTGATTCTAAAGGTTGCCATAATATTTATAGTGACTGTGACACTTCACAGGTTGTATATCTTAGCTCAAAGCTCTGTAGCAAATACGCGACAAATGCTAGCTATTGTTATTTAACCATCACCAATAGTTTTGTGCATCTGTAAGCCACTGAGATTCTACTAGGGAAATATCATACCAGTTTGAATTAAAAATGGAGGCATTCTTTAAAGCAAGATTTCTCAACCTCTGTTTTGAATCAGATAATTTGTTGGTTTTGGGGATCTGAGGGCTGCCCTAGGACTGTAATATATTAAGTAGTATCCTTAGCCTCTTTTCATTAAGTGCCAGCAGCACACACAACCCCACTGTGATAATCAAAAGTGACTGTAGGGGCTGGTGTTTTGGCGCCTTTGGTTAAACTGTTGCCTGCAACACCAGCATTCCCTATCAGAGTGCTGGTTCAGGTCCCAACTACTCTGCTTCCTGTCCAGCTTCCTGATAATGCACCAGAAAGGCATCAGAGGATGGCCCAAGTGCCTGTGGCCCTGCTACCCAAGTGGGAGACCTGGTTCAAGGTCTGGGTTCCTGGTCCTTGCCACTGCAGCCATTTGAGGAATGAATCAGCAGATGGAAGATTCGTTTCTTGTTCTCTGTCACTCTGCCTTTCAAATCAATAAAATAAGTCTTTTTTCTTTCTTTATTTTTAATTTACTTGACAGGTAGAGTTATAGACAGTGAGAGAGAGAGACAGAGAGAAAGGTCTTCATTCCGTTGGTTCACTCCCCAAATGGCCGCCACAGCCGGCGCTGCACCGGTGCTGCGAAGCCAGGAGCCAGGTGCTTCCTCCTGGTCTCCCATGGGGTGCAGGAGCACAAGCACTTGGGCCATCCTCCACTGCCCTCCGGGGCCGCAGCAGAGAGCTGGAGTGGAAGAGGGGCAACCAGGACTAGAACCCAGCGCCCATATGGGATGCTGGAGCCGCAAGCGGAGGATTAACCAAGTGAGCCACGGCGCCGGCCCAAAAAAAGTCTTTTTTCAAAAAAAAAAACAAAAAAAAAACAAAGAACAAAGTCACTCCCAGCTGAGTACTGCTGATTTACAGGCAAAGAAAGAAAGGACATTTATGAAGTGCTTCGTAGAAGCTAAGCAATGACCTAGGTATTTTTACAGCCATCATCTAAGACGAAGAAAACGATCCTGTTAATTATTTTATCCCAAGTTTCCCTAGTACCAAATGGACACTCAGAAAAGTTAAACAGCTTTCTTAAGGCCCAGAGGTAGTTAGTAGAAGAGTGAGGATTCAAACCCAAGTCTGTTGTACTCTCAGACCAAAAACTGTTGTATATTACATCACAACTAGACTCTCTAACTTGGAGAGACTTCTGTATAAGCCATCCAGAAGTCATTAATTGGAAAATATTTTGAAGTAAATCAGTTCATTAGATTGAGTAATGGAAAATACTCTATTATTTCTAGTTTTTATGCAATAAACCCAAAACGTGTCTAAAATGCATCCAAAAGTACTTGACTTGAAATAGGAAGAAAGAGAAGAGAAATGCAATCAGCTCTGAAGTCTTCCAAAGCATAATAATAAACAGAATTTAGGCTTAGTACGTGCCAAGCAAGTAAGTGTGCGTCTGTGTATGTATTCAACTTACTTAACCTTCACTCAGGAGATATGAACTAACTCTCTTACTATCCTATGTTAAGGTGATGAAATGCAGGCACAGAAAGGCTTGGTGACGTACCCATCATTATACAGCCGCTACAAAGGTACTACAACAGGTTTGCAGAAAACAGAATTAAAAGATGTTTATTTTAGTGCAAAAAATGTTGAAATCCAAGCCTTTGAGGATGTTCAAAAGTTGATGGGAAAATGTGTATAATGAACTCATTTTGCGTGGATTTCAAATTTTTTGGAGCCCAAATAAACCTATTTTTCTATTCCATTTTTCACAAACTTTTTGAACTATTCATAAAAATAAATGTTTAGTGGAAAAAAAAAAAGAGCCCTTGCAAATTAAAAACATTGAAATAGACATTAAGAGGGCTGGAAGAAAAAGGAGGAAATCTCCCACAAAGTAGAGATCAACAACTAAGAAAAAGGGTAGAAAATAAGAAAATGAGGGGAAGCATCAGAAAACCAGAGGACCAGTTCAGCAGTGTGGCATATACATAATGGAAGTTCTGGAGAGAGAGAATGATAAACATGGAAGAGAGAGGTTCTAAGTGGAAATTTCCCCGAGTTCAGTGCAATGGATTAGAATAGACCCACACGCAGGCACATCACTGTGAAACATCAGAACATTAAGGGCAAAGAGAAGAGCGTATAGGTCCTCAGACAGGACAGACAGACACACATATGCAAGTGTGCCATATTCAAGGGGCAGGACTCAGAATGGCTTCTCACTCCCCAACAGTCACACTGAAAATGAGAAGACAAAAGTGAGAGGTCTTACCTCCAGTTTAGAATTCCATCAGCCCAACCAGCCAAAATACCCGTCCAAGCATGAGAACTCAATAGAGACTAATGTAGGCACGCACAAGTTAACAACTGCCCACCTGCGACCCCTTCCCAGGAAGCCACTGGACAATGTCCTCCAGAGAAGAGCCATTGCACACCAACAAGGAGAGAGGCAAAGGGTCCCTCGGGGTGATGACAGAGGGTGACTTAAGGCATGCACAGGCACACAGCCAAGCAGGCCAGGCTGGGCAGGTGTCCTCAAGAAAATGAAAGTAATAGGAAAGTGTCCAATAGATTTGGTTCACCTGCCAGGGAGTTTGGTTGAATGTCAGTAGCACACAAATGTACGTTAGTTTGCCAGGGCTGCCATAACAAAAAACACACAATGGTTTGCTTGAGCAGCATGATTTTTTTCCTTTAAAATTTTGGAGGCTAGAAGTTCAAGGTCAAGGTTATGGTGGGATTGGGGTTTCATTTGGACGGCCCTCTCCGTGGCTTGTAGGTGGTCATCTTCCTGCTGCCTCTCAGGGTGCACATTAGCAGGAAGCTGGAGTGGGCAGCAGAGCTGGGACTCCGATATGGGACGTGAGCATCCCAGGTGGTATCTTAACTGCTATGCCAAAGTCTGCCCCTTTGTGTCCCCTTCTTGTAAAGACATGGGCCACGCTAATGACTGCATCTTAACGTGATTTTTCTCCCTCAATGTCCTATCTCCAAATACAGCCACAGGCGGAGATACCAGGGATTAGAGCTTCCATATGTGAACTGGGGGTGGGGCAGGGGTGGAGACAAGGCAGCTCATAACAAAAGGCAAATTAGAAAAATAAAAGTTCTGCCCTCCAGGGAACTGGAGCAAGTACAATGAAAGGAAAAATAGAGTTTAATACAAGCTTAGTTCTGAAGAGCAAACTTGGTTGTGGCAATACAAAACAGTGAATATTGATTTAGCCCAAATTACAATATGACCACATCAGGAGACTGAGGAATGCAAAGTATGTGTGTGTGGGGTAAAGCTCAGGGTGGAAAAGAGAAACCAAGTCCCCATCTTCCTTAGGGGGAACAGAGCAGCCATCGTCCCCGAAGGAAGAATCACAAAGCAGCAGCAAGAGCAGCGTATGAATTAGAGAAATGCAGATAAATAACAAAACACTGGTGAAAATAAGCGAACACTGTGGTATCTGCTGGATGACATGTAGGGACCAGATGGTGGGGAGCTCTGCTAACCGGTAGAACTAGCGAATTCTTGAAATGATTCTTTCAAGTATATATAGTTGTCCAAAAGGCAGCTGATTTTATTTACCTATTATTTTTAAAAAAGATTATTGAATTATTTTTAAAGGCAGAGTTTGAGAGAGAGAGAGAGGGAGACACACACACAGACACACACACACATCTTCCATCTACTGGTTTACTCCCCAGATGGCCACAACATCTAGGGCTGGACCAGGCTGAAGCCAGGAAACAGGAGCTTCATCTGGGTCTTCCACATGGGTGGCAGGGCCATATACCAGCCTATTTTAAAGAGTGGGGAGCTAGTTATCCTAATAGTTAGTCTGTGACTATTTTGGGTGAGCTTCCTTGATGCGTATTTCACATATTCTATCTCTTCAATTTTTGGTGACAACTCTTGAAGAATGCGTACCCCACATCACATACAATGAGACAGCTCTAGAGAGACTGTGTGATTCACTAGATATTACCTGCTTAGTGATGGAAATGAATCTAAACCTGAACTCTCAGTTCCACATTCCATTTATTAAATAACTACTCACTCCAGGTACCCTGGCAGGTACTGGTAGTATTTCTTTGATTTCCATTTTTCTAGTGACCTGTGAACAGACGCCTGGTGAAGGGGATTCAGGGGGCCATAGAAACCAAGTAGAGGGGCCGACGCTGTAGTGTAGTAGGCTAAGCCTCCACCTGTGATGCCAATATCCCATATGGGTGCCAGTTCACATCTTGACTGCTCCACTGCTGATCTAGCTCCCCGCTAATGGCCTGGGAAAGCAGTAGAAAATGGTCTAGCTCCATTTGGGGAATGAACCAGCGGATGGAAGACCTCTCCCTCAGCCTTTCCCTCTCTCTCTGTAACTCTGCCTTTCAAGTAAATAAATGTTTTTAAAAAGAATTCAAGAGGGAGTAGCAGTGGGGGGAAATGATCCAATGAGCCAGGAGAGATGGTAGGGGGTGAGGCCCAACATGGGTAGGATCTGGTAGGTGACTGCTAGAATTTAGCTGAAAGAAACAGCAGTGAGCCCTTGGAAGTTTGGGGCAGAGAGCGGCATGTTTCTGGTAGCGTTCACAGATCACTTTGTCTGGTGAGGGATTCCAGGGGGCAGCGATCTTGCTTCCCAGGGGACACTTGATGGTGTCTGAACCTCCCAGGGCAGGGGGATCTGTTGGCTCCTTAAGAGTAGAGAGATTGAACTGCACAGGCCAGCACTGCCCTCCTGCCACCTCCTGCCCCCAGTGTGTGGTGACAAAGTTAGTAGTGTCAAGATTGAAAAGGGAGCAAAAACATTCATAGGCCAGTGGTTGAATGACATGGTGAGGTTCTGGAAAGTTCTATAATTACATGCTCATGCAAAGATAGGGCAGAAGTTGTGGCACAGTGGGTTGAGCCTCCTACATCCCGTATCAGTGATGGTTTGAGTCCCAGCTGCTTTGCTTCTGATGCAGCTCCCTGCTAATGCGCCTGGGAAGGCAGCAGAGGATGGCTGAAGTGCCTTGGTCCCTGACACCCACATGGGTGACCCAGGTGGAGTTCCTGGCTCTTGGCTGTGGCCTGACCTAGCCCTGGTTTTTGAGAAGTAGAGCATGAACAGAAAGATCTCTCTCTCTCTCTCTTTCTCTCTCTCTCTCTTTCTCTCTCTCTCTCTCTCGTCACTTTGCCTTTCAAATCAATTAACCAATCTAAAGAAAAAAGGGGGTAGATTGTTGTATGTTTGAGTACTAAAATCATAGCATTTCTTACGTTTACACAGAACTCCAAGAATGAGTTGGGAGAATTTTCAAGATACATGCTGAATTATACAGGAGCAAGAGAAAAAAGAAAAATTTCAATATAGTTTCAGGATTCCAAAGTTCATTTTTAGGATGTTCCTATCCAATAGATTAAAACAATGCATCTGTTTCCATCTCTGGTTAAAATACATCCAGTTCTCATAAATAAAATTCTCACTTTAAAAATGTTTAAAGGGAACTATATTTAACTAATACAAACAGAATTTTATTCTAATGTTTTCTCCTCTCATTTCCTAGTTACTGAAATTTTTGAATATGTTCTTCCAAAAGTGGGTTGTATTTCTTGGTTGAATCATCGAAAATGATAACTAGATATTCATTGCACATACCTACAAGGTTCGCAGACATGCAATGAGGGCTTATTTAGGTTAATTTACTTTTCTGAGGAGGCTTTAAATATTTGGCAAAGTGTACTTCGACACAGTTGACACAGGGATATAATTAATGCTGCCAGAGGCAACAGAAATATCTAAAAGCCCCAATTATGTGGAATGCATGCTCGTTTGTTTTGTTCTTTAACAGCCCTATTCTCTGCCATGAAGTTTGTGCTGCTCTAAACATTTTTTTTTTTAAAAAGGCATGAGATACATAAACGAATGAATAAGTATATCTAGCCAGGCTCATGCACAGATAGATCTGGTTGGAGTTAACACAAAGCTTCTGTGATCAAGAGCCTGGTATAAAACTTTCTACAGGCCGACGCCACAGCTCACTAGGCTAATCCTCCGCCTGCGGCGCCGGCACCCTGGGTTCTAGTCCCAGCTGGGGCTCCTCTTCTAGTCCAGCTCTCTGCTGTGGCCCAGGAGTGCAGTGGAGGATGGCCCAGGTCCTTGGGCCCTGCACCCACATGGGAGACCAGGAGGAAGAACCTGGCTCCTGGCTTCGGATCAGTGCAATGCACCGGCCGTAGCAGCCACTTGGGGGGTAAACCAACTGAAAAAGGAAGACCTTTCTCTCTGTCTCTCTCTCTCACTGTCTAACTCTGCCTGTCAAAAAAAACCAAAAAAACCAAAAACCTACCTACAAGGTACAGTAGTCCCTCCCCATCCCCATGTCCATGGTTTCTCTTTCCATGGCTTCCATTTGGGGTCAACACAAAATGGAAAATTCCAGAAATCAATAGTTTATAAGCTTTAAATCAAGTCAGATTGCAAGCAGGGGGATGGAATCTCACGCTGGCCTGCTCCATCTTGCCCGGGATGGGAATCCCCCCTCTGCTCTGCATTGCCATGCTGTATATGCGACCCCCTCATTAGTCACTTAGTCACTGTCTCCGTCATCAGATCAGCTGTCTCGGCCTCCCAGTGCTCAAGCTAACCCTTAATTGTGACTCCAAGTGGAAGAGAAGTGATGCTGGCAATTCAGATGTGCCAAAGAGAAGCTGCTCCCTGAGTGCCTGAGCTCTGCCTGTCTCTAATGGCTGGGAGGAGAGCTCCTGGCCTTACATCCAGGCAATGAACCCTCCAGAGGGAACACAGGGCCACTCTTCCGGGGCTGTCTCTTTGGAATAAGGAAGGCTTTCCCAGAAGCCTCCAGCAGCTGTGCCCTCACAGCTCCGTTGCCTCTGAGCTGTGGTCCTGTTTACTTACTGGGAGAGTGAGAGCATCTGCATTAGCTTAGACAACTCCCGATCCATCCCCAGAACCAGACGGGGGCACCCACTTGAGTGAAATGCGGGAAGACTACAAACCAAACCCAACCCGGACGCTGCTGGGCAGAAAGGGAAGAAGAGAATGGGCACTGAGTGGATAGCCCATGTCTTCGGAGGCCTCAATACATATTGTGCATTGAATAAACAAACAAACAAAAAGGTATGCTCTCTTTGTTTTGCTTCTTCTGCCTTACTTTTTCCTGAATAGAGCATAATTGAAGACATTCACTGATGTAACAATGATACCGGTCACAAATTCAGATTATCCTTAACAACATGTTGTGCTTCTAAATATTAATCTTCATGTGTCAGTGTTAACATTTTTGCCACAATCCTCCAGGCTGTTGTTATAGGGGCAGCATAGCTTCTTCTGTGGTTACAACACAGTATAACCCAGATTTTAATGAAAACTCATAGTTAAGATTTCATACACTAACTTTGATGAAGTACTGTAACAACTGATACACCTGTTTGAGTTTGTGTTCGGAATACAACTTTGATGTCTGAAGGAGTACAAATATTCAGGCACCTTAACACCCAGTCAGCTATCCATCTATAGAAACAAGTACTTTAGCTTATCCATTTCTCCCATGATCACTTAATACTCGATGCAAATGTGACATCCCTTCAATGTCATATGGACTCAACAACTCTGTGTCTTAAAGAACAAAGTATGCGATGATGGTGCGGGAAATATAAACTAGCAAGCACAAGAAAAGAATTCAGTCTCTTGCTGTATCCCTTCCCTGCCCACCTACACTGAAACCAAAAGAAAGCGAAAACAGTTGGTATTGCTTATAATCCCCTCCTATGCACATAGTGCACCTGCAACTCAGCTTGAAAGCTAAATGAGTGGTTGGAAGGCAGACGGTATCTACTCCCAGAAAGTAAAAACAAAACAAAACAAAAAACAACACAACTTACAAAATCCCCAATTCCATCCCCCTTTTTTGATACAATGCCAACATTTTACATATTCTTTTCCTTCAAAACTGAACACCACAAGACACACAAACACTAGAAGCAAAGGCCAGTCACTTCTGCCATTCTTGATAACTTCTACTTTTGCAACTCGGAGGTCATGTACTATGACCCGGGATAATTTTGGACAGACCATTTCAAAGAGACTTAAGCAGGACATGTACTTTTCCATTTCAGCCGTTACTGCTTGGGCCTCCAAGTTATGTGTGTTTGTTCTCTTAGAAAAGTGTTTCAAGCTTATGAGACTCACGTTTGTAGTTAATACAGAAATCATTTTCATTTTCCATTTCCACTCAGCTGGTTAAAAATAAAGATGAAAGATGCAGTGAGATATTGAAATATTGTCACCAGCGTGGCTGTTTAAAATTCAGTGCTGCGAATCTGGGCTCCTGCTGGAAACTCAAGTATTTTTATTCTTGTTTCCAAGAGTTGCTGCTTGAAAGTCAAAATCCAGAATGCTAAGATTGGGTATATCGATATATCATGAACAAAATACAAGCTGTGGGGAGTCAGATTTTTCAAAGTTGAAACAGCCTCTCCACTGGCTGTGATGGGCATCTATGCTTGAGTCTAATTAAGCTCAGTCTGACATCCATGCTTGGAAGGAGCTTGGAGCCCCACACTTTGGCCCCCACTGTGGACTGAAGGGGGAAAGGGGCTGCCTCTTCAACCCTAGCTTTGAAGAGAAACTTCAAGGGCCATCGTTCATGACATCGAGGCCCCTTCCTTGCAGTCTGGGGACATGGTGCCTGACGCTTGATGCTTCCAGCTAGGGTAGCACCTAGGAGGTAACAACCCAAGGCCTGTGAGTCCTGGGAGCTGGATGAAGCACCCCTGTGGGTACCCTGAGCTGTGGCTCCGGGTGGTATCCCGCAAAGTATCTTCCTTCTTTCTTTTTCCTCTGCCTCTACACCACCTCACTCCATCCCAATCCTACAGACAGCTGGGCTAGAGGTGAGGGGAAGCAGAGCAGCTGAACGCGACTTCCTAGTGGGATCAGCCTCTGCCTGAACCCTCGCTGGGGCAGGGGTGGAGAGTGTCTCATGGGTGAGTGAAGAGTGACAGCCCCTTCTGTTCCCCTGTACGGACAGGGACTACGACTGTTAGTTACTCAAGTGGACTGTAAGGTTTTGTGCACGCCGGCGGAGAGGAGAAAAGCCATGAATTTTCTTCCAGGAGCCTGGGAAGAAATGAGCTCCACCGAACAGCTTTGAAAGGAAGTGGGAGGTAGCAGATAAAAATTGCAGTCGGATAGCATCTCACAGACTGTCCTTATTTAAATATACCATATATATATACACACACACAGACACACACACATATCAGAGGTCTATGTATAAGATATATATGGGGGTATTTCAAAAATTCATTGTAATTACATTAAAATATTAACTTTGCACAAAAATATCTTAAAATCATGCATAAATTGTTTTTTCATAATATGCATTGTCCATGAATGTTTTGAACATTCTTCATATGTTTATATATATATATGTTGCTTACCTAGATTTACATTTTAAGCATGACACATTAAAGCATTTAGACGCTAGCTCTATCAAAAGCATAAAATCAGTTTAGTAAAATTTTAGTGATTTAGGAATAAAAGATAATACTACCTTGTTGTGATGAAGCCATAAGTATTTTAAGTTTTTAAACCTGGAAAGATCAATGACCTCTGTCAGTTCTCTGAAAAGAAGAAAAAAACAAAGTAAACATCATCAGCTATTGACTTCAGCTGTGGTTAATCCACAAGGGTGGGGCTGGTCATGTGGCCAGTACTGCTTGGGAGTAAGAGGCCAGGCCTCTTTGTTTTTTTGCTAAGTCATTGGCACATTCACCTGCTAATACTTGCAATTCTATCATTATACCTTCACTTCTTTGGATTATGATTTTTGCCAGCCTGTTAAAGCTACTGCTTAAAGGAGAGCACAGAAACATACACCTCGTTAGGACTACACTTGATCTTAGCCAAAAAGCCAAGAAGTGATACCGCGTAACGGCTGAATGTATTACATCCTCCAATGACAGAAGAGGAACAGACAGGAAAAGTCAGTGAAGAACATTCTGGACTTTCAAATAGCTGTGGGAAACACCATGGTTCTTCCCACAGGGGGCTCACTTTGGGGTTCGTCCCTATATTGCTTAGACTGACTTAAGAGATGGAAGTCACAGGACCCCAGGAGACAGAGGGTGAGTAAAGGCTTTTATTTTCCCTTTGTTGCTTGCTAGTTGAAGGATCAAGATATTCTCCATCTGTCTTGAAGTGTGTGGAACTCTAGCTATGGATGCCCTGGTCTCTGTTACAGGTGCTGTTCACTCAACAAAGGGGCAGACCCTAGTGGGTCTCCTGAGGCCTGGAGTATCCAGATCTCATTTCTCAGGGCAGAAAGTGTACATTCCAAATGCGCATGCATAGATATCTGTATTTATCAAATGTTTAAATAGAGCTCATATGCAGGTACTTGAAAAGGTTCATGGAAGATGAAATTAAAATGTGCATTTATTTTGGAAAAAAATTTATTGAAATCTATGCATATGAGGGAACTTCAAAAGGTTCCTGGAAAATACATATTATGAAAAAGCATGCATTTAAAAATTTTTGCACCAAAATAAAATTATCTTTTAATTCTATTTTCATGAAGTTTTGGAAGTACCCTTACGCTGTATGCCAGGCACTTATCTAAGCACTTAATATACAAATGCTAATTATTATTACATATATAAACTCATTTATTATAACATCCTCTCATGATTATTATTTTTTTTTTATGTTTGGATTCTGAGGGGCTAGAATTATCATTTTTTTTTCCAGTGAAAAACATATCTAAAGCATTCAAGCAAAATATCTAGGCACAATTAACCCCCTTCCACCAAATTTTATATTGAAAAATCTCAAACCAAGAGAAGTTGAAGAAGCACTACAATGGACACTTTTTTTAAAAAGATTTATTTATTTATTTATTTGAGAGATAGAGTTACAGACAGTGAGAGGGAGAGACAAAGAGAGGTCTTCCATCACTGGTTCACTCCCCAAATGGCTCCAACGGCCAGAGCTGTACCGATCTGAAGCCAGGAGCCAGGAGCTTCTTCCGGGTTTCCCATGTGGGTGCAGGGGTCCAAGGACTTGGGCCATCTTCTACTGCTTTCCCAGGCCTTGGCAGAGAGCTAGACTGGAAGAGGAGCAGCCGGGACTAGAACTGGCGCCCATATGGGATGCAGGCGCCGCAGGCAGAGGATTAACCTGCTGAGCCATGGCACCCTACAACGAACACTTACAAGGCCATCATACTTTTAAATACAGTACCACAATTTTTCACTTCTACTTATCCAATATATATACTTATTGGGTGATAAGTTTCTGTGCGAATCACTTGAAAACACATTTCAGGCTTTAAATTGTAGTGCTCTTACTCCTGACTAGGTCAGCATGCGTATCCCTCAAAGTAGGACATCTGTCTGCATACTCTCAATACTACAATCACACACGGGCAGATTACATTTAAATCAATAATGTCATATGATAGGTTATTCACATCAAATCTCTCCCACTGACCCTCCATTTCTTTTGTAGTTTTATTAAAACCTGACTCTCATCAACATTCATGCAGGGCATTCAGTCTGTATAAATTTAGTGTTTTAGAATTTATCCTCCTTTCTTTTCTCCCATTAACAATGAATTTTTTTAAGGGTTCAAGACAGTTTCTTGATTGCTTTCTGATGATTGAATTAAAGATCAATGACTTCTCTCTCTCTCTCTCTCTTTTTTTTTTTTTTTAAGATCTATTTGAAAGATATACAAAGAGAGGAGAGAGAGGGAGACAGAAAGGTCTTCCACATGCTGGTTCACTCCCCAGGAGGATGCAACAGCCAAGGCTAGACCAGACCAAGGCCAGATGCAAGGAGCTTCTTCTGAGTCTCCCACGTGGGTGCAGGGGCCCAAGCATTTGGGCCATCTCCTGCTGCTTTCCCAGGTGTATTAGCAGGGAGCTGGATGGGAAGTGGAGCAGCCAGGTCTCGAACTGGCACCATATGGGATGCCAGTGCCGCAGGTAGAGGCTTAACCTTCTATGCCACAGTTCCAGCCCTAGGTAGATAAATTTTCAAATACAGCAGTGGTAAGCACTGCCTAGCAGCAGGAGGTGGAGAATATTGGTTTGTCCCATTCTTGGTGAAAGAGAGAAGGAGTGAGTGAAGCCAAGTCAGTCATTTGGTTAAGCTGGTAACAGCCAGGTCTGTCCACTGTATGTTGCCCAAAACTCAGGCCATGTATCTTGTTTCTCAACATCTATTTACTCAATGGCCTTAGCTTCAATGACAATCCTTAACTGCATCAATAGATTGTGTTTATAAAGTGATTCCTGTCTTTCTTTTTTAAAAGGAAAGTGGAGTGACAGAGGAAGACAGAGAGAGACAGAGAGAGGGAGGGAGAGATAGGGGAAAAAAGATCTTCCATCCACTGGTTCACTCCCCCAAATGAATGCAATAGCTGGGGTGGGGCCAAGCCAAAGCTGGAGGCCAGGAGCTCCATCTGGGTCTCCCATGTGGATGAAGGTGGTCCAAGTACTTGGGTCAGCTTCTGCTGCTTTGCCAGGCTCACGAGCAGGGAGCTGAACTAGAAGTGGGGCAGTCAGGACCCAAACCAGTACTGCAATATGAAATGCCAGCATTGCAAGTGGTGGCTTAACCCACTGTGCCACAATGCTGGCCCCAGTGATGCTTTCCCTAATGCTGTCAATCATTTCCACTGATTGATGGGTGTTCTTTTGTAGAACTCGTCTGCCCCTCCCCCATCTTCCCATCATCCATTCTCTTCCCCACTCTCCTTCACATCCTGGTCACCTCTTCAAGTTCCCAGCCCTCAACACTTGCACCCAAACTCTGGAAGACACAATGTATAGCTGGGTCCTGGCTACTAAAACATAAGACGTGGCTGCCTAGGGTGTCACTTGTTGGCCAGGGAAAACCATGCTATCAGAGCCCAACCCTACCCAGAACTCCCTCTTCCTCTGTATCTGTGTTCTTTCTCAGGCACTGGAACTTCTCTACAGAAAAACCGACTTTGCCCTGTGCCACTCTGGGGATTTCAAGTGGAGTCAAAGGAAGCTGTTGCTAAAAAAAGAAGGGCTTTCCTACTTACCAGTGAAACCAGTGTAAAGGTTGTTAGTGGTTACAGGATTATAGTAGAGGCATATAATGGGCCATTATTCCTAGTGATAGGAATACTATTAACCACACTGATGATAACTGAGGACTCACTGTGTAGCAGGTTCTCCTCTAACTTCTAGTAACTGCCCTAATCTTTACAACAGCCCGTGAATAAGGCAGTGTTGTCATACACCAGGAACCAGGTGCCAGATGAAATACAGGATACACAGTTCCATCCGAATTTCTGAGAAACAACAAATGTTCCAAATACTTCTATTTTTAAAACACAAACACCGCTGGCGCCGCGGCTCAATTGGCTAATCCTCCGCCTTGCGGCGCCGGCACACCGGGTTCTAGTCCCAGTCGGGGCGCCGGATTCTGTCCCGGTTGCCCCTCTCCCAGGCCAGCTCTTTGCTGTGGCCCGGGAGTGCAGTGGAGGATGGCCCAAGTGCTTGGGCCCTGCACCCCATGGGAGACCAGGAGAAGCACCTGGCTCCTGCCATCGGATCAGCGCGGTGCGCCGGCCGCAGCACGCTACCGCGGCGGCCATTGGAGGGTGAACCAATGGCAAAGGAAGACCTTTCTCTCTGTCTCTCTCTCTCACTGTCCACTCTGCCTGTCAAAAAAAAAAAAAAAAAAAAAACAAAAAACAAAAAAAACCCCACAAACACTACATGGGATGTACTTCTATTTTTAAAAACTGTATCTGTTGCTTCTCTGCCATTCAAATTTAACTGGATGTGCTCTAGTTTTATTGGCTATTCCTGGTGATCCTTCATGTGCTGTGAGATGCTGGGTGGGATCTCCCAACTAGAAGAGACAGAGCTGGGATTCAAGTTCAACATGGCTCCACTGGTCTTTGCCTGTGTGCATTTCTGTATGTTTGCTTCTCCAGCAGAAATCCTGGATTCCGGCAAATGAGAAAGTGATGGGTAAGTGTGGTGGCCTACCCCATTGATGAGGGAGGAAAAGTGGAAAAAAAAAAAAAAGCCATGTGGATTTCTAAAACATCAGCACACGCTACGCTTCCCTAGTTTGCCAAAATACACTGACTTCACTTACTTTTGAGAAAGGAAGAGCTCCAAGACATCAGAGTCCCTCTTGTAGCCACATATCTGTAGCTGATCTTCCACTGCCTGAGGACATATAATTAATGTGTCAAACCACATTCCAAAGAGCAAAACTACCCAGGCATTTGCAGTCAATAACACTAACATCCACAAGAAGATCAAAAGAAAGGTGAAAATGCAGGCAGCTCCTCTAAACTGATAAATTCCGACCCTACAATTATGTGTTATTCGTTCGTTTTTTTTGTGGGGGAATTTCTTTATCCTTAATCCTGGACATAGATACGTAAATAATTTTTCATCAGAGATAAAAAATGAACATGTGAACATATATACCAGAAGAGTTTTTAATTCTGTAGGAGGCAGGCTAATTTGGCCTTTAAATAATTATTCGTAAATGTGTCTTCCAACATGAAGGATTAGTATTTCATAGATTTCCCAGTCTTCCAAGGAGACAGGGGATCAGGATTGGAACTGGATGGAGTAGGATATAGTGGTTATCACGACAAGAGATTCCTTTCTGAGCCCAACACATTATACTTGGCATCCAGGCAGTTCTCAGCAAATGTCACTGAAACGAATACATAAAAGTCATTTTTTTTCTGAATAAATGAATACATATATTTTCCCCTGCTTGGCAAGCATCAGTGTCTTTGTTTTTCATGAGTTACTAACATCCTCGTACCGTGGGAGTTTTTGGTGGAGAAGAAGCAATTTTTATTCCTATAGTTTTTTTTTTTAAGATTTATTTATTTGAGAGGCAGAATTACAGAGAGAGAGAGAGAGAGAGAGAGAGAGAGAGAGAGAGAAAAGACTTGCATCTGCTGGTTCACTCCCCAAACAGCTGCAACTGATCTGAAATGATCTGAAGCCAGGAGTTTCCTCTGGGTCTACCACACAGGTGCAAGAGCTCAAGCACCTGGGCCATCTTCTACTGCCTTCCCAGGCCAAAGCAGAGAACTGAATCAGAAGTGGAACAGCTGGGAATGGAACTGGCGTCCACATGAGATGCTGGCACCACAGGCAGAGGTTTAGCCCACTGCACCACAGCGCTGCCCCCTTACTCCCATAGGTTTTGTTTTGAAAACATAAATCTAGTAACTGCTATGGAAGTGCCTTGCTTTCTTCATTTTTGCATAATTACAAAATAACACTTATAAGTCACAGGACCTAAAATGATATGAAAAAAAAAAACAGCCCATTTATACATTTCTGCTCCTCAACACACAGCAAAATGGAAAGTATATTTGTTGCAATTCTGGAATCTGACAAAAATTCCTATGATCAGAGTCAAAGCTATTGTCAAATTTCTGGTAGGATTTGTTGTGGATGGTAAAGTGGCAAACTTGGTGGAAGACTTTTATGAGAATTAAATCTAGGGGAATGATCAAGTACTTAAAGTGGTAGATAGCTTAAGAGAAGGGAGCAGCTACAAACATGCAGACCCAAACTTTGCCTCCTTGTTAAGCAAGCTGTGTCTAAAGGTTTGCAGAATTCATACCTTGTTATAGGAGCTAATGGTGGGGCTTAGAAAGTCCACCGGTTTAGGCCTAGGCAAATTCATCTGTGGTTTTAAGTGCAAATATCTAAGGTATCAGGCTTAGGCTGGTGTTGTGGCATAGCTGGTATGGTCACCATCTGTGATGTTGGCATCCCACATGAGCACTGATTCCATGCTGCCCCACTTCCCATCCAGCTCCCTGCTAACGGCCTGGGAAGGCAGTAGAAAATGGCCTAGGTTGGGCTTCTGTACCTGCGTGGGGGACCCAGAGGAAGCTCCTGGCTCCTGGCTTTGGATTGGTTAGGACTGTCTGAGGAGTGAACCAGCAGATGGAAGATTAATCTCTCTCTCCCTCACTCTGTAATTCTGCCTCTCAAATAAATAAATAAAATATATTTTTAAAAAAACTATGGGAATGAAAATTGTTTCTTCTCCACCAAAAATTCCCACAGTATAAGGATGTTAGTAACTCATGGAAAAGCAGTGGAGGGAAAGCAGTGGAGGATGGCCCAAATGTCTAGGGCCCTGCTATCTATGTGGGAGACCCAGATGAGGCTCCTGGCTTCAGCCTGGTCCAGCCCCACCCACTGCAGCCATCTGGGTAGTGAACAAGTGGATGGAAGATCTCTCTCTGTCTCTGTATCTCTCTCTCTCTCTCTCTCTCTCTCTCTCTCTCTGTGTAACTCTGACTTTCAAATAGATAAATAAATCTTTAGAGAAATTTCCTATGTAAAGTTACAACTCTGCAAGTGTTCAATTGGTTGAAAGCCAAAGCAGAGTTCAATTTTGCAGATATCTGTTGACATTAAAAATGCACCTGTGACTTTATTCAGCAATTCCACATCCAGCACTTGGAAGTACACAGGTAAATCCAAACAAGAAGCTGTAAGCACCATGGGTTGTCTTATACATCATCTGTGTTGGGAAGTATTTTCATGAACAGGAATATGGGTTAAATTAAATGTGACTTCATCACAGAATAATTGCCATAACTTACATGGTATGATAATTGATCATGCGTATTAACTTGACTGGGCTATCAGATGCCCAGGTGGGCAGGTCTGTGAGGGTGTTTCCGGAAGAGTGTGACACTCGGATGGGTGGACTGAGAAAAGACAGCCCCCACCAGTGCGGGCAGTCGTTGTCCAGCCTACTCAGGAGCCAAATAGGGCACAAAGGTAGTGGGAAGGCAAACGCTGTTTCTTCTGCTGCTAGCACAGCCATCTTCCCCTGACCTTGGACCTGGGAGCTCCCCAGCCTCAGCTCCTGGGGCTCGGCCTGGGACCACACCCCCAGCTCTGGGCCCTGAGGTTGCAGGTGTCAGATGGTGAGACGTGGTAGTCTTCACACCATGTCTCTATAATTTACAGCACATTACATCACAGGTGATGATGATGATGGGCGGATGATGAGAAAGCTGCCTGTGAGGCATGGGGGTTCTGCTGTGGTGTAGAAGGTTAAGTCCCCACCTGCATTACTGGAATCCCATATGGACGCCAGTTCGAGTCCCAGCTGCTCCACTTCCAATGCAGCTCCTTGCTAATGGCTTGGGAAAGCAGCAGAAGGTGGCCCAAGTGCTTGGGTCCCTGCACTCACTGGGAGACCTGGAAGAAGCTCCTGGCCCCTGGCCCAGACCCCACAGTTTAGGCAATCTGGGGAGTGAACCAGCAGATGGAAGAACTTGAGCACTAAATCTCAGAATAATAAATTCTATGAAAACCCGTAGAAGAAAATCTGCTCCCGGGGATGAATTCCTATACCTGCACTACAAGCTACGCACACCGGGCTTTGGACATAGCCTGCTGTGGCCTTGGATGGTTTACACAGCTCTCTGCTGGGCAAACATCACAGCTGCCCCAAGCAGGTCAGCCAGGCCCCAGAGTCCAGGGACTCAGATCTTTCCAGCCATCCTCTGAATTGCTCTCAAGTCTGCTTGGCACTACTCAAGAACTGTGGGCTCCTGCCTGCGTCCATCGGGGCTGCTGGGACCCGGGCCTGGCTGCTGAGCTCTGCACAGCCCGTGGGCCCCTCCGCCTGGGTCTGGGTGGAGTCCCCCACTCCTCACCGGCCCCCCCAGGTGCCGGAGTCTGGAACAGAGTTCCCAGCTTACCCGCCAACTGCTTGGCAAGCTGGAGAGTTCGAAGGGGCGGGCCCGAGGGTTCGGTGCCCCAGGCACGAGGACACAGGGCGGCCGCCCGAATCCAGGACGCACCTGGCCAGGCCACCGGCTCATGGTCCCCTTACCCGCGGTTACTGCTGGCGGGAGGACCGGCCTGGCCGGGCATTGAAGCCCCTTGCTGACTTACTTCTGTGACGTCTGCGCCTGCCGTGCCCGGTTGTGGAGGGGACCCCAGGATGGGACGTCACGCGTGGGCCGCACCTGCAATCGCCGCCGCCGCATCGGAGGTCCGGAGAAGGTAGATGTCGGAAAGGCAGGCGAGTGTGCTCACGCCCCCGCCCGGGGGAGGGGGAGAGGGCAGGGGAAGCGATGCCCATCCGACTCCTGGTCAGTGCAGGCTGACCCAAGAGGGAAAAAGCGTCAACGTTATGCGTCCCGTTTGTATTAAAAAAAAAAAAAATCTGGCACTTTTGTTCATTATAGGGGCTTTTGGCATACATTTTGCTTAAAAAAACAAAAACAGAACAAAATCCAAAAGGACCAAACCCACCATATTGCACGAAGCTGTTTATCTTGGGGGTGAGTTTCTAGCGCTTCCTCTCTGCTACACCACAACCAGCAGCACCGGCCTCCTACAGAGCGGACCTGGGATGCAGATGGGGTGGCGGTCTTAAGGCTCCCCTAGCTTCCGGGTATGCAGAGAAAAAGGAGCTCTCTGGTGAATTTACTGGCCTCAGAATTGCATACTGGTTTAGTAGCTGAGCAGGAAATGGGTGAATTGAGCCGCTCTGTGGCCAGTCTCTTCCAACCTTGATTTTCCCTCCCCTCCCCTCCCCCCCTTCCCTCCCCTCCCCTCCCCTCCCCTCCCCTCCTCTTCCTTTTCCTTTCTTATGGGTCAGGCCCTACTTACACAAAAGAATGGTGTTGGAAAAGAGCATTTTCAAATGTCTCATTGGAAACATCAGGTACACATTGAAATAAAACATATTTGGGGGCCAGCACTGTGGTGCAGTGGGTTAAAGCCCCGGTATGCAGTTCAAGTCCCGGCTGCTTCACTTCTGATCCAGCTCTGTTATGGCCTGGGAAAGCAGTAGAAGGTGGCCCAAGTGCTTGGGCCCCTGCACCCGCATGGGAGACCAGGGAGAAGCTCCTGGGTCCTGGCTTCAGATTGGCCCAGCTCCAGCCTTTGCGGCTATTTGGGAAGTGAACCAGTGGATGGAAGACATATCTCTCTCTCTCTCTCTCTCTCTCTCCATCTCTCTGTAACTCTTTCAAATAAATAAATGAAGTAAATCTTAACATAAATAAAACATATTTGGGTCAGATAGGGGTAGAAGGCTTCTGAGTTATCATGGAAGGAGTAATCATCCGAGAAGTACAACTAAGAGGTTTTTATTCCAGAAATGAAAATCAAAGAGAAGAATGGTCCACGGAGAAAACAAAGAAAATAATGTATGTAATAAAAAATGGTTTCCATTTTTGTTGTTAATATGTATTATAGCACTTCAGATTTAAAAAATTTTATTGTATTATGTTTTAAAGATGTACTTATTTATTTGAAAGGCAGAGCTACAAAGAGAGAAAGGAAGAGAAACACATAGAAAGAGATCTTTCATCCACTGGTTCATTTCCTAAAGGGCTGGGCCAGGCCGAAACCAGAAGCCGGGAGCTTCATCCAGGTCTCCTTCATGGGTGCAGGGGCCCAGGTACTTGGACCATTTTCTGTTGCTTTCCCAGGAGCATTAGCCGGGAGCTGGATTGGAAGCTGAGCAACTGCGACTTGAACTGGCACTCTGAGATGGGAATTTGGCATTGTAAGCAGTGGTTTACCCTACTCTGCCACAATACCACCCACCCAGGTGGTAGCATTTATTAATATGCTATGTGAAAAAATGGGAATGCATATTACTTGTCCAATTTTGTACCTGACACAAATGTGATTTTTAGAGCCATATCCAAAATAGTTTTGTCTTGTGGAAGTAACCTTCTAACCAATTCATTTCTACTAAAATATTATCCTCTATTTTTAAGCCTTTCCACCTTAAGCTGATTCAGAAGTAAAAATAAAGAAACACAACAACATCTCTTATTAGGAAGAGAAATAGAAACATTTGTTTTGTGGTTTTTAAACATTGATTTATGAGGCCAGCTCTGGTATAGAAGGTTGAACCTCCACCTGCAGTGGCACCATCCCATATGAGTACTGGTTCAAGTCCTGGCTGCTCTATTTCCTTTATATATATATATATATATATATATATATATATATATTTTTTTTTTTTTTTTGACAGGCAGAGTGGACAGTGAGAGAGAGAGAGACAGAGAGAAAGGTCTTCCTTTTCGCCATTGGTTCACCCTCCAATGGCCGCCGTGGTAGGCTCGCTGCGGCCGGCGCACCGTGCTGATCAGATGGCAGGAGCCAGATGCTTTTCCTGGTCTCCCATGGGGTGCAGGGCCCAAGCACTTGGGCCATCCTCCACTGCACTCCCTGGCCACAGCAGAGAGCTGGCCTGGAAGAGGGGCAACCGGGACAGAATCCGGCACCCCGACCGGGACTAGAACCCGGTGTGCCGGCGCCGCAAGGCAGAGGATTAGCCTATTGAGCCGCGGCGCCGGCCCCTTTTTTTATATTTTTAAGATTTTTTTTTTTTATTTGAGAGGAAGAGTTAGAGAGGGAAAGTCAGAAAGGTCTTTCATCCACTGGTTCACTTCCTAAATGGTCGCAACAGCCAGAGCTGAGCAGATCCAAAGCCAGGAGCCAGAAGCATCTTCCGGGTCTCCCACATGGGTGCAGGGACCTAAGAATTTGGGCCATCTTCTACTGCTTTCTCAGGGCATTGCAGAGAGCTGGATTGGAAGTAGAACAGCCAGGACTCTATCCAGTGCCTATATGGGATGCTGGCGCCACAGGTGGAGCGCCAGCTCCTGCTCAACTTTCAACCCAGCTCTCTGCTGATGGCCTGGAAAAGCAGCAGAAGATGGCCCAAGTACTTGGGTCCTTGCACCCATGTGGGAGACCCAGAAGAAGCTCCTAACTCCTGAACCAGCCCTGGCTGTTGTGGCCATTTGGGGAGTGAATCAGGGGATGGAAGACCTTTCTCTCTCTGTATCTCCTTCTCTCTCTCTCTCTGTAACTTAACTTTCAAATAAAGAAAGAAATCTTAAATAACAACAACAAAAAGAATGTTTATTGATTGCAATGGATACATTGTTCATCCTACACTCATTCAACATGGTAGAAAATGGATGATAATGATTATTTTACTAATAAGTATTTCTCATTCACTTAGGAAAAAAACAACACTCCCACTGATCACTGGAGTTATTCAAGACAAAACTAGGAAGAGAGTTTTTAAAATTATCTAGCTTTAATGACAGCCATCCATTCATAATTATTTGTTATTTGAAAGGAAGAGTGACAGAAAGACAGAGATATTCCATCTACTCTTTTAGGCCCCAAATGCTGGTGATAGCCAGGGTTGGGCTAGATTGAGGGCAGGAGCCAGGAATTCCACCCTGGTCTCCAATGTGGATGGCAAGGTCCCAAGTACTTGTGCCATCATCTGCTGCCTCCCAGGTGTGTTAGCAGGAAATTGGATTGGAGGCAAGAAGTAGTTGGGACTCAAAGCAGGTACTCTGATATGGAATGCTGGCATTCTAAGTGTGGCAGCCTAACGCAGGGCTCCACAACACCCGGTCCCATAATTTTTTTCCCTCAGATATTTTTAATTGGAAAATTGTTCTCAAAAAACTATTATTTGTCATGGCCAGTGTTGTCGCATAGCACATAAAGCCATTGCCTATGATGCTGGCATCCCATATAGGTGCTGGTTCAGGTCTTGGCTGCTCCACTTCTCATCCAACTCCCTGCTAATGCCCTGGGAAAAAAGTGGGAGACGGCCCAAGTACTTGAGCCACTGAACTCATGTGAGAGACCTGACCTAGATGAAGCTCCTGGCTCCTGGCTTTGGCCTGGCCCAGCTCCAGCTGTGGTGACCATATTGGGAGTGAAACAGCAGATGGAAGATCTCTCTCTCTGTGTGTCTCTCCATATCTCTCTCTCTGGAACTCTGATTTTCAAATAAACAAATACATCTTTAAAAAAAAAAAAAAAGCCTTGGCCGGCGCTGTGCCTCACTAGGCTAATCCTCCACCTGCGGCGCCGGCACCCCGGGTTCTAGTCCCGGTCGGGGCACCGGATTCTGTCCCAGTTGCTCCTCTTCCAGTCCAGCTCTCTGCTGTGGCCCGGGAGTGCAGTGGAGGATGGCCCAAGTACTTGGGCCCTGCACCTGCATGGAAGGCCACGAGAAGCACCTGGCTCCTGGCTTCAGATCGGCGCAGTGCACCGGCTGTAGCAGCCATTTGGGGGGCGAGCCAACAGAAGGAAGACCTTTCTCTCTGTCTCTCACTAACTCTGCCTGTCAAAAAAAAAAAAAAGCCTTAAAATATTTTAAATATTATTTGTAAACAAGTTGACAAGAATAATTTATCCTGTGCCTATACATACTACTTGTGAAGGAGAGTATTGTTAAGTTATGGATTTTTGGAGGGGCTTTTCATTTTTCATTAATTTATTTTTCATTTATCTAAGAGACAGGCAGACCAAGAGAGAGAGAGCGGGCTCCCATATACTGGTTTAGTCCCAGATGCCTGCAATGGCTGAGCGGAGCTGAGGCTGGGGCTGGGAGTCAGTGTAGGTCTCCCTGTGGGTGGCAGGAACCCAATCAATTGAGCCATGGCTGCTGCCTCCCAGGGTCAGCATTAGGAGTGGAGCCAGGACTAACTTCTTCATTTCACTATGGAAGAAACTAAGGCCCAGCGACACCTAGAGCTTTGAAGCTGGCCAACAACTAGTTAATGTCAGAGCTGAGACTGCAGCCCGCATGCCCGGACTTGGAGCACAGGGCTCTTTCTTCTCCTGCAACCCCACATACGTGATAGGATAGCGCTTTCAAACTGGGGTATGCACAGCCCTGCCGGCCATGGCAGCCAGCCAGGGCGCGAACGCCGCAGGACAAGCACAGGGCGTCTCGCTGCAGTGTAAATAAGACGCCAAGATTTGAGCAGAGTTAGGGGAGTCACTTTATTTTTATATTAGAACAAGATCGATTGTAAAGGAGAATGCACAGTTTATATATATATTTTTTTAATTTCAGGCTGACTTTCTCAGGCTACAACCCCACCCCCGGAGGTGTCTTTGCAGACCTTGATGAAGGTGTTTCTTTTGTAAAATCGTGTGTCCCCCAATGTGGGGATACCTGGGAATGGATGTGTGCCCAAAAGCTGCCTTCCTGAACTTGCATGCTGGATGCTTCCATAACTAACTTTGCATTATTTCAATCTTCATGATCAGTTAGGTTGCTAATTTTTCTTTCTTTTTTTCTTTTCCTTTTTTTTTTTTTTTTTTTGGACAGGCAGAGTGGACAGTGAGAGAGAGAGAGAGAGACAGAGAGAAAGGTCTTCCTTTTTCTGTTGGTTCACCCCCCAATGGCTGCTGCAGCCGGTGCACCGCGCTGATCCAAAGCCAGGAGTCAGGTCCCTCTCCTGGTCTCCCATGCGGGTGCAGGACCCAAGGACTTGGGCCATCCTCCACTGCACTCCCGGGCCACAGCAGAGAGCTGGACTGGAAGAGGAGCAACAGGGTCAGAATCCAGTGCCCCAACCGGGACTAGAACCTGGAGTGCCGGCGCCGCAAGCAGAGGATTAGCCTATTGAGCCGCGGCGCCGGCCTTAAAATATATTCCCTTGTAATGTATCTCAGGGTTCACTGAGTCACCACTCTTTGGGTAGGCAGGCATTATGTTGTCCAACTTTCTGTTATGACAAATGATGTTATAACAAATGTTTACAAATTGCATTTATTTTCATTTTACTTGTGAGAGAGTGAGCAAGCGAGCTTCCATCTTCTGGTTCATTCCCCATATGTTCACAATATCAAGGCTGGGCCAAGCAAAGCCAGGAGTCCGGAATTCAATCTGGATCTCCCATGTGAGTGGCAGGGACCCAAGTACTTGAGCTGTCACCTGCTGCCTCCCGAGGTACACAGCAGAAATAGCTGGACTGGATGTGGAGTAGCTAGGACTTGAACCGGGCACTCTGATCCAGGATTCAGGCACTCCAAGCAGCTAGGCAACCTCTGCACCAAAATCTGTCCATAGTGAATGGCCTTTGTGTGTGTAGCTTAGCATTCCAGTACTGAAATTCCCCGGCGATCTTGTTGGATGACATAGGATCATGCCTTTTTCTCTCTAGGAATATATCAATCCGGGCCTTCTAAACCAGGCAGCCAAGGACAGAGGGCCCTTGCCTGAAAGTAGAGAAGGTACAGTGTGGAAAACATCCAGTTTTCCAGAATGAATTTCCATGATGGGATTTCCATAAAATCCGGAAATCACTAACTCTTTACTCACTTCACTCAATTTAGACTCGATGAGAATTATTCACGGAAAGAAATTTGTCCTGAACTGCAGAGGAGGCTTGGGAATGCTGGCAGGAATGCTGTATCTTATCCCACAGGTGATACAACCATCAGGTTGTTGAGGCACAGACACACACTCTCTCTAAATATGTATACACACATAGGCATAGATGTATGCTGACGCACACGAATGTGTATGTGTTCATGCATGCATGCATGTGTGTTATATATGGACACGTTCGTATGCATACACACACACACACACACAGTACAAGACCTTGACAGTGCCGCCTATGAGTCCTGCCTCCTGGTTTTCCTATCCGGTGTGCTCCCCTCTCTTCCACATAGGCTGGACGTAGGGATCCACTGCTAACACAGAATGCCAAGGATGACCATGCGATCAGGTCACAGAAGGATTGCTGTTCTCCTGAGCACCTCTTCCTGGCTCCCCAGCCCATTCTCAGGAAAACTGGCTGCCACATTGTGTGTTGACCTGCAGTGTAGTTCTAAGGACCAGAGACTGCTATCTCTGGCCCATAGCCAGAGTGGACCTGAACCACCAATAGCCCTGAGAGGGCCGTTTGGAAAGGGATCGTCTCCCAGGACAGCCTTGATAAAACCGGAGCCTGATCTGGATTACAGTCTTGATGTGTTATGTGGGGGGGGAGGGGCAGTGTGGGGTGGGCAGGGGCTCTGGCCCAGGCGCTCAGCTGAGCTTAATACCTAGGCTCCTGACATTCCTGACACTCAGAAGCAGGGCTAATGAGAGTTTCATGGTGACTTGCTATGCAGCAATAAATAACTTATTTTATATATGTTTGTACATCTGTATTATTATGTAGTATGTATATGCTATATATCAAATATCAATTGAAGTTATGAATATATACAAGATATAAAAAGGACATTTATTTGGTCAAACTAAATCCTTCTCAAAAGAATCTTTGTCCTTGTCCCCAGATGTAGTAGAAATCTGACATTTCTCACCCTGAAAATTTATGGCTTATATTTAAATATAGAAAGATAGATTCCTGGCTGATGCTGTGGTACAGTGGGTTAAAGCCCCAGCCTGAAGCACCAGCATTCCATATGGGTGCCGGTTCTAGTCCCGGCTGCTCTGCTTCCTATCCAGCTTCCTGCTAATGCGCCTGGAAAAGCAGTGGAAGATGGCCCAGGTCCTTGGGCCCCTGCACCCATGTGGAGACCTGGAAGAAGCTCCTGACTCCTGACTTTGGATCAGCCCAGCTCTGGCTGTTGCGGCCATTTGGGGAATGAACCATTGGATGGAAGACCCCTTTCTCTCTCTATCTCTACCTCTCTCTGTAACTCTGTATTTCAAATGAATAAAATAAATCTTAAAAAAAAGAGTCATTCTTTGGTTGTTATTTGTGTGCAACCCACATGTATGAGTGTAAAAATAAATTTCGCTTTTCTTTATAAGAGATAATAATTTATTTTGAGAATGCTTTCAAACACTTAAACTTGATTTGAAAGACAGAGAAAGTCAGATAGACAGAAATCTTCAATCTGCTAACTCACTTCTCAAGTGCCCACAATAGCTGGGGCTGGGCCAGGCTTAAGCTGGGAGCCTGGAACTCAATCCAGGTCTTCCACACAGATGGCAGGGACCCAGTACTTGAGCCATCACCACTGCCTCCTAGGGTGTGCATTAGATGGAAGCTGGAATCCGAATAGAGCCAGGACTTGAACACAGACATTCCCATTTTTTAAAAAAATATACTTACTTATTTGAAAGGGAGAGAGAGAGAGAGAGAGAGAGAGAGAGAGAGAGAGAGAGATCCTCTATCTGCTGGTTCACTCCCCAAATGGCTGCAACAGCCAGAGCTGGGCTGATCCAAAGTCAGGAGCCAGAAACTTCTTTCATGTCTTCCCACGATCATGCAGGGGCCCAAGGACTTGGGTCATCTTCCATTGCTTTCCCAGGCCATAGCAGAGAGCTAGATCAGAAGTGGAGCAGCTGGGACTAGAACTGGCACCCATATGGGATGCCAGCACTGCAGGTGGTGGCTTTACCCACTACACTATAGCGCTGGCCCTTGCCCAACAGCATCTTAACTGCTAAACCAAACACTGCCCCGAGGATAATGTTAAAAGGATTTCTGTTAAACTGTAACAATCTAAGTTGAACATTGACTTAAAGAAATCATTTGTCAGGATGTATCTAGTTATCAAATCAATAACTATTTTCTCACTTCTTTATGAATCAGTTTTTCCAACATGCTGTATACTTAAAGACACAGTGTAAAGCACGGTCATTATGTCACTTTTGGATTATTATCTGGTAGCACCGTCCACATACGAGTTTCATTATCAACATATGGATTTCTCTAAGATGCTTTGGAACTCAAGTACTTGAGGATGCTGGAATTCTCTTCTCTACACACTCATCATTTTTCAGGTAAATTTCAGAAAGAAGGCTCAGCCTAGAAATCATCTCCCCTGAGGGCCTGGATAGTGCAGAGGTCCCCTTGTAGAAGTTGCTCGTCCACACCCATACCCCATAGTGGCAAGAAGAGACACCCAAACCGGCTCCCAGAACCCAGCACACCGCGGGTGGCCAGACATGGGCCAGCATTCATTTTCAATGAGGAAGCCAGGATGCTGGCTAATCCCCTTCACTGCAAACCCTGCTGTAAACCCCAGGGGCTGGGGATTTGAATCAGACACCCTCCAGGGAATGGCAGCTGGGAAGAACATAGCCTCAGTATCCTTTGCTCTAAACCTACTTGATTTGTGTTTGTTCTGCTTGCTATTGACTGGCAATCAAACGGATCATTAAAGATGTTACTATTACTCCCTTAGAGCCTGAAGCATTTTCACTGCCTCCACACCTAATTCCAAACCATTCCATTCCCTGAGTTCTCCTGGGTTCCTCCGAAGGATGCTTTCATTACCACCTTTTTACACAAAGCAAATAGCCCAGCAAAGTTCAATCATCATTTTAATGAGAGGCAATGCATGCTGGAAGGAGTTCAAAAGAACTCTTTTCCATAAAAAATGCAAAAGAGAGGTTTTTGCATCTCAAGTGTAAAGTTCTAAAGTTTTAGAAAATTATTTTCTTTTTGTTTTGTGAATTCATCTGTGGTTGTAACAAAGAGAGAAAAATCTCCTTTCACAATGGGGGGGGGGTTTGCTCTGCCAAGAAGGTTGGCGATTTTCCAGGAATCTGAATTTAAGTTCTTCGGGGTTCTTACCCTTTACCTAGTGATCTAGAGAAATCAGAAAGAAGACGAGCTCAAGGTGACAGTCACCGTAAGTCTACCCCTCATATAGGTGACAGCTCGGGGTGGCCTTTGAAGTCCTGGATTACCCCCAATGGGTGGCGACGTTATGGGCAAGAGAGCGAGAGGTGGAGGATACAGCGGAAAGGGAGAGAAAGGAGGGATGAAAGGAAAGAGGAGAGGAGAGGAAACTGACAGCGAAGGGAAAGAGGTAGAGAAGGGGAAGGGAGGGTGAGATAGTGAAAGCGTGGGAAACCAAGAAACCAGTGAGAGCGAGGGAAGAAGAGAAAGCAAGGCAGGGCTAGATCTCTGCGCGGAGTGATGTTCCCTTCTCAGCACCCCTACCTTTTGAAAAGAGGAGGTCCCTCTTTGGAGACACCATTTCATCCCTAGTCCCGTGGACCAGCAAAGTTGGAGACACCCAGCTTTGCTGGGTGGGGCTTGTGAGCCAAGCCAGCCTGAGCCAATGAACCCCCAAATCGCTTAGATTTTTTTTTTTCCACTCCTTGTGACAAAGCTGTGCAGCGTGAAGCCTAAAGCAGACACCTGGAAAGGCCAAGGTCCCCAATGGCTGCACACAAAGTTCCTTTCCCCGCTGTGCTCCACAGCTGAGGCACCCTGGCCAAGAAGTGCTCCACAGCAGAGCAGAGGCAGCTTCTGCTCAGGCTTGAGGGGTAGGCTTCCGTTCCCTGCCAGGCTAACACATTCAGCTGCAGGAACCGGGGCAACCCCCTTGTAGGACACCACAGAGTGCCTCCTGCTGTTCCACCCCGGACCCTCCTCTGTGCAGCCTGGGTGTGGTTTTTCATGGCATGCAGTGTCCCTTCTGTGTTATGTGGGTGACTAGCGAACGATTGCCAGTGGCCTCTGCCCTGTGTCAGGTGTCAGGTGTTTGGACAGCACCCTAGCCCTACAGAAGGAGCCCTCCTTGGTGCATGGGGTGAAAGGGAGGTGGTTCAAATCAGCTGCCATATAAACTCGGTGCTCCCAGTCTAGATGTGCAGCCTTGTGAAGGCGCTGGCACAAAGCCAATACACAAAGAGAGGCAGGATTGGGCGTGACAGAGAGAGTAGACTTGCAAGTCGGAAGGCCTGGCTCCAATCACCCCCGAGGTTTTGCTTTTCCTACAGTTTTCTCTGGGAGCCTCCTTTTTACTGCTGCCAGTGTGATTAGGGCTTCTTTCCGTGACATCAAGAGTTTAATGGATCCAGGTAGCAAAGGAGGGGGTAGGGAAAAGGGGGGGAAAAAAGGTGAAAGGGAAGCTGTACATGGCGTGGTGGAGCAGAGAACGTCTAACAGTTGTCCTAGCATTGTTCAATGACACCAGTGATATTTGGTTAACTTTATGTGAATGGAAATTAGTAGTTCAGTAAGTATATAACTAAGTGGCTTAAGTTTTTTTAGGAGGACAGAGTAAAAGGAGAAAACGTCAAGACACATAAGTCGTATTCTATAGTGGGCTAATGAAGACATCACTCTCTTTAAAGTCTTCCTCATGAAGAAAGCAAAATTTACAGAAATTACAATTTTGCCTATCAAACAGTATGTATGTTTAAAGCACTGAAATTCTTTTTCAGAATTTAGTTTTTCAGTCTATAAATTAAGTCCATAAATAAACTCCATAACCTGATAATCTTCTACAAATATTTTTTATTGAGATGAAACTTACATAACATGAAGCTAGTCATGTTCAAGTGTGCAATCTGTTGTCATGTAGTACCTTCACAATGCACCCGCCGCCTCTAGGTGGTTTGAAAACACTGTCATTGTTTCTCGAGAAGACACCAGACACTTGAAGCAATTGCTCCTCATACCTCCCCTTAATCAGCCCCAGAAACTGCTAATTGGCTTTCTGTCCTTGTGGATTTACCTGTTCTGGGTGTTTTATAGAAATGAATGATACTGGCCGACGCTGTGGCTTAACAGGCTAATCCTCCGCCTTGCGGCGCCGGCACACCGGGTTCTAGTCCCGGTCGGGGTGCCGGATTCTGTCCCGGTTGCCCCTCTTCCAGGCCAGCTCTCTGCTGTGGCCAGGGAGTGCAGTGGAGGATGGCCCAAGTGCTTGGGCCCTGCACCCCATGGGAGACCAGGAAAAGCACCCGGCTCCTGCCTTCAGATCAGCGCGGTGCGCCGGCCGCAGCACACCTACCGCGGCGGCCATTGGAGGGTGAACCAATGGCGAAAAGGAAGACCTTTCTCTCTGTCTCTCTCTCTCGCTATCCATTCTGCCTGTCAAAAAAAAAAAAAAAAAAAAAAAAAAGAAATGAATGATACTAATGTGACCTTTTATGTCTAGCTTCTTTCACTTAGCTAAATGCTTTTGAGCATTGCACACATCATACATGTTTCACTCCTTTTATGGTTGAACAATAGTTCACCCTATGGATAGATCATAATTTGTTAATGCCTTCATCCATCCATAGCCATTTGGATTGCTTCCAACTATGAGTATTATGATAGTGCTGTTGAGTAAATTTGTTTATAAGTCTTGGGACACCTGTTTTGGGTTTGGGGGGCTCTGCACCACAGAGTGGAATGCTGGGTTATATGCTAATCCAACGCTTCACCTTTTGAGGAGCCACCAAACTCTTTCCTATAGGGATTGCAACAGGGACATTCCGGCAGCATTGTAGGAGGGCTCCATTTTCCCCAGTGCTTGCCAACACGCATGATGGTTTTGATTTGTATTTCCTAACACCTGATAATGCTCTTTGCCATTTACATATCTTCCTTGGAGACACATTGGTTCAAGACTTTTGCCCATTTTTAAATTGGGCTGTTTTGCATTTCAGTTGTTGAGTTGGAAGGGTTCTTTATGTATGCTGACTATGAGACCTTATCAGATAGAGAATTTGTAAATGTTCTCTTCCATTCTATAGATTATCTTTAGGACCTGATTATTTTGTGCACACTATCTTTGTACTTCCCATAATAATGCCAACTAGAACCTCTCCTATGTGCACTACAATTCACTTTTCCACCTTCTTCATAACAAGAGATTTAAAGAGCCGATGACTAAGAATAGGATCTACATGACCCACTTTCTTGGCCACAGTTTTTGGTTTAAAGGTGGGAACATGAACTTTACTGGGCTTCCCAACCCTAACTATAGCTATCAGTCAATCACAAAGATCAGACCAATGAGAATCCTTCCTTAGAATTTTACATTGTCTTATCACTAAGCTGTCAGGATATGACTCTAGAAGCTGCAACCAACCATGTTTCTTCTTGAAAAACAGAGTGAATTGAGAGTAGAAGAAAATAAAACTGGTACACAGTACAAGAGAAAATCAAGTCTAATGTTGTTTGAGTCCTTGGTTCTAGCTAGCTCTACACTTGGTTTTACTATAGTGTTGTTACACAAATCAACATATCTCCCTTTGGTGTAAGTTTGTTTGCATTCAATTTTTCTGCTTTAAATTGAGGCTCTGACTACACCAGGTGATATCATGTTATCTTGCGGACATATCTGATACCATGGCTTTTTCCACAGTTACATGTCATTTCTTGAATCTACATCCTGCCCGCATTTACCCTCATTTTTGCTGTAATACTTGCCCAGAGCGTGCATCTATTGACTTCTCCCACCAAATGAAAAACTAATAGGAAAATGGAAATTATTTCTGTGGGAATTGCTTTGTTTTTCTTTCTCTCTTTTAAAACTCTCTACGTTAAAATTATTGGATGGCTGCCAAGAACTTGAAGTACAGCTACATTTTGTGAATTAATTGAATACCCTGTTTGTGTTTCTAATGGTAACTGGGGAACACTCTACAAAGAGCATTGACTAAAAGGAATGTGTTCTGTCATTTAACGTATGCTAGATGTAGGTGGTCTAGAAACTATTTTACTGCATTCCTACTTTTACTCATAAACTTTGGAAATACTGTCATTAATGTGTGAATCCTAGTCAACAAAAGGAAGTCAACTTAGCCCTTCATATGGGATTATTTTAAACAATCTTTTCTGTATTTTTTAGGACAGATTGTGTAATTAGCTAATCCACCTACCTATTGTAATATTAGGTGGTGAAACATGTCGCACATCCTGTCTTTGGTGTAATTACACGCATTCCTTTTCGGTTTCCTTTTGTTGACTTTAGCTATATTTTGTATCATGGCTGTAGTAACAACGATGTGTTATGGGTGAAGAAAATCCCTCATTTCCGATCGCTGTCATTTACAAATTAATGACTCAGTATCACACGTGCATTTCTATAACTGTTTGTTTTGGTGTGGCCCAAGATTCCACTATCAAAATTATGCTATTCTCTGACATGAGCTGTTGGTATTTTTAGATTTTCCCCTAAAAGTTCAGGAATTGTCTGTCGGAAGTCCCTTGACAGGAAAATTTAACAAGAACATCATTAGATTGGCACACTTGACAGTTTCATTGCTAAGAAATTCTAGCCTTCATAGCTTAAATTCTTCTCACCCTCCAGCTGTTTTTTCTTCCACCTCATATTTTCATATACTACTCTTATTTGAATAAGCTACTTTTTTTATTAGCTTCAAGTTGTTACTTAGATATGGATGACACTTCAGTTATATAGCTATGGCAACATAACAAGCTCAAGCTCTGAATTAATTATGAACATTTAGGAAGCTTCATTTAGCTTGGGGAGTGACCCTGAGGCTTCTGTCTGGAGTTCCACACAAGAAAGATCCGACGAGAAATCTCATTGTCTGGATGATGGCTTTCGCCCAGTGAAAGGGCAGCTCCTAAGCTCTGAATCCTTTAATAGTGGTTTTTATAGTTATCTTATTCTGGTTGTCACTCCCAATAACCCAGGGTATAAATCCCTCTGATTTATCACACATAAAGTCATTCACAGACTTGTGGGTCGAGATATTTGCTAATCTGTGAGCAAAAGTATTGTGACCAGTCAGGGTCTTTTCCATTACAATATCAAGACACCAAGTTGTACTTTTATAAACAGTGTAGAATTCTCTTGCCTCCATTAACAGAAACCCAAAGGGGGAGCTGTTCTCGGAGAGAACAGATCTGTGTTTCAGACAATGAGGTCCATAACTCTAAATCCCTCGTGGTTTTAAATCCCACCCTCCTCTAAGCTGGACTGCTTTTCGGGTTGCCTGCTACCATCACAAGACAGCAATAGCAGTTTCCCAGCTTTCATAACTGACACGTTACTACTGAGAGGAAAAAGATGGTCTATGTCCCATTGTCACCTACTGAGAAAAGAAAAACTTTCTAGAACCTTCTGGATGCTTCCCTTCATACATTCTTGGCCAGCACAAGGTCAAATGCCCACCCAGATTGATTTCTGCCCAGAGGAGTAGAATTGCTCTGGTTAGTAGACAACCAAGACTCATTTTCTAGAGTTACGTTGGCTGGGCAGGTGGTGAGGCCATTGAACAAAGAGGCAAGACTTCAGGTTGGGAGGAGAAGATGGTCCTGGTTGGAACTGATGGCAGGAAAAGATGATTGAGTTCTCCAACCATTGAGCTGCACTATCTTCTGTTCCACAGAAATGGAAAACACTGATCTGATAGTGCTTCCTATCACTGATGGACCCTGACATCCAATATTCACCAGTCCTTAGAGATTAAACAGAATAATTCTCTACCTGATGCCTTTTCTACTTGAGAGGATCAAGAACACAGCCAGGCAACTCTGCTTCATTATTGGGTGATTTTTAAAAAAATATTTTTATTTATCTATTTATTTGAAAGAGTTATACAGAGAGGGAGAGACACAACTTTCATCTGCTGGTTCACTCCCCAAGGGGCCGTGACAGCCAGGGCTGGGCCAAGCTGAAGCTAGGAGCCAGGAACTTCTTTCAGATCTCCCATGAGGGTTCCAGGGGCCCAAATACTTGGGCCATCTTCCACTGATGTTCCCAGACCATCAGCAGGGAGCTGGATGGGAACTCGAGCAGCTGAGTCATGAACCAGTTGCCCATATGGGGTGCTGGCACTGCAGGCAATGACTTTAATTGCTACACCACAACACCAGCCCCATGAGTGATTTTCTGTACTGTTTTCAGGATGACTATCTTAGACAGTTTGGACTATTTATATATATACATATATATATATATATATTTACATACACACACACACATACACACAGATGAAGGACCAGGTTAACTCCTGCTCAGGTTGGTTTTTGCTTTTTTTTTTTTTTAAACCTATTTTGTTTATTTGAAAAGCAGAGTTAGAGAGAGAGAGAGAGAGAGAGAAACAGAGAGAGCTTCCATCCACTGATTCACTGCCCATATGGCCGTAACGGCTGGGACTGCACCAGATTGAAGTCAAGAACCAGGAGCTTCTTCCAGGTCTCCCATGCAGGTGAAGGGGCCCAAGGACTTGAGCCATCCTCTGCTACTTTCCCAGGCAGATTAGCAGGGAACTGGAATAGAATGGAGCAGCCAACACTCAAACCAGCCCCCATACGGGCTGCTGGGATCTGGCAGGCTCTGGGGGTGTCTGTAGCAGGTGAGTGCCTCCCTCATTCAGCCTGGAGACTGACTGACTGTGCCTGTCTCTCCATATTGTAGTGGACATGCCCTCTTCACACTACCAGAGCTTCCACAGTGCCAACCAGGCTGCACTCCTTCCACATGGACAATCTCCTAGGCGGCTGATTTCTGCACTATGTTGAGGCCGAGTGCCCAGCTGGCCTCAGTGTGTGCATAGATGCCATCCTCACCCATCTCGGCCTCTGATACCTGTGCCCTCCTTCACCCCAAAGACTGCTTTCCCGAGCAGCAGTTGCATCTTCTCTATCAAGAGTTAAAACCTTGGGGCTGGTGCTGTGGCACAGTGGGTTAACGCCCTGGCCTGAAGCGCCGGCATCCCATAAGGGTGCCAGTTCGAGACCTGGCTGCTCCACTTCCAATCCAGCTCTCTGCTGTGGCCTGGAAAAGCAGTGGAAGATGGCCCAAGTGTTTGGGCCCCTGCACACGTGTGGGAGACCCAGAGGAAGCTCCTGGCTCCTGGCTTTGGATTGGCACAGCTCTGGCTGTTGCGGCCATCTAGGGAGTGAACCATTGGATGGAAGAGCTCTCTCTCTCTCTCTCTCTCTCTGCCTCTCCTCTCTCTGTATAACTCTGACTTTCAAATAAAAATAAATAAATCTTTAAAAAAAAAAGAGTTAAAACCTTGCTCAGATACAATCTTTGTAACAGTCTGTTTGGAGAAGTAAGTTGATAGGGCAAATAACTATGTACAAAGTAAAAATAGAAAGAGAGAGAGAGATTTTTCCACTCAGAAAAACAATGGGAGGTGTCAGAATAAAACGGCAGGATGGGCGCAACAACCTTGTGCCACAGTACATAATACAGCTGATATGCATGGGCTTCAAAAATCAAAAAGTTTGCACAACTCTTCTCTGTTCCCATCAGCAGCATCTCAAGTGACAGAAATAGAGAACAGCAATTTGAAATGACATCTTCACCTTTTTATGCTGTGCGGTGATACTTAACCAATCAGGGATCTAAAACATAACAATCTGGCCCTCTTTTGCCAGAAATGACTTTAGAATGGAATAGCTAGGGTTTCAGGAGTTCATGTCAAGATACTTTGGGTCAGTCCTTCAGTTGCATTGTTCTTGTCTTTGGAAAGCAATTTGGAGTGGCAGGACACTTCCTGTGTTGCTGTATGGTCTGCAAACTTTCCACAGTAGGCTCATGTTACAGAGCAGAAAACCGGTGCGTACAGAGTTAAGTACTTGGTCCAGGGCTCACATAGCTTGTAAGAGGAACAGGGAGGAGGTACCCTATTTGACCTGGCTCATTTTTTCTTATCTTTCATAAGAACTGTTGCCCTAGGGGCTGGCACCGTGGCTCACTTGGTTAATCCTCTGCCTGCAGCGCCTGCATCCCATATGGGCACTGGGTTCTAGTCCCGGTTGCTCCTCTTCCAGTCCAGCTCTCTGCTGTGGCCTGGGAAAGCAGTGGAGGATGGCCCAAGTGCTTGGGCCCCTGCACCCACATGGGAGACCAGGAGGAAGCACCTGGCTACTGGCTTAGGCTTGGCGCAGCACCAGCCATAGCGGCCATTTAGGGAGTGAACCAGCGGAAGGAAGATCGTTCTCTCTGTCTCTGTCTCTCTCTCTCACTGTCTGTAACTCTACCTGTCAAATATAAAAAAATAACTGTTGTCTTTGGTTAAGAAAAAAATATACATTATTGTAATATTTACACTTTTTTGGGCATGACAGAGAGAGAAAGGGGAGAGAGGGAGAGAAAAATGGAGAGAGAGAAGGTGAGGGAGAGAGAGAGAAATCGAGGGAGTTCCTATTGATTCACACCCCCCCCCCCCAAACACGCCCACATTAACTGGGACAGGGCCAGCTGAAACTGGGAACTAAGAGTCAATCCAGGTCTCCCACATGGATGGCAGGAACCCAACTATCTGGGTTCTCCCAGGGTCTGCGTTAGAAGCTGGAGTCAGGAGCCGGAGCCAGGCATCAAACCCAGCCACACTGAGATGAGACACAGGCACCTTAACCAGAGCCGTACCATCCGGCAAACACCCATCCCTACAGTATCACTTTTTTTTTTTTTTTTTTTTTTTTGGACAGGCAGAGTGGACAGTGAGAGAGAGAGACAGAGAGAAAGGTCTTCCTTTTGCCATTGGTTCACCCTCCAATGGCCGCTGCGGCTGGCACGCTGCGGCTGGCACATTGCGCTGATCCGAAACTAGGAGCCAGGTGCTTCTCCTGGTCTCCCTTGTGGGTGCAGGGCCCAAGCACTTGGGCCATCCTCCACTGCCTTCCCAGGCCATAGCAGAGAGCTGGCCTGGAAGAGGGGCAACCGGGACAGAATCAGGCGCCCCGACCAGGACTAGAACCCGGTGTGCCGGCGCCACAGGCGGAGGATTAGCCTGTTGAGCCGCGGTGCCGGCCCAGTATCACCTTTAATAGGAGAAAACTAGGAAATAATCACAGAGGGAGACACAGTTCCCACTCATCCATCCTGAAGACATCAACAGGCCATGCCAGGCACTCTTCTGCTCCCTGGAGGGCCCCTTCCGTAGAAGGAATGGCTCAAATGACTCCACAAGTCTCAGGGTTCCTTTTCAGAGCTTCCGTTGGGGACCAGCCAGCCTTCAGGCATGGATGGTCTACTCAGAACAAGTTGGCCTGTTTTAACTCATTTCCAAAGAAGTTTAAGGCAACATGCCCAGGTTCTAGGACCATGGCTCTTGCTACGATTGCCTTTAAGGATGAGACTCGGCTCCAGGTGTGGGAAGGTGAGTGGCTGAGGTTAACCTGCCGGTTGGCTGCCTTTGAACCTTGTGCAGTTCCTGGGGAGAGGCTGCGTTTTGGTTCTGACCATGTGAGAGACCAACACGCAGGGCGCCAAGCCAGCTGGGTAAGGCCCTCCTGGTTTGATGGCTTCTTTTTCTCACACCAGTTGCCAAATGGCATTCCTTGTCATAAAGGAGCACCACTCAAGCTCTGTGCTGCGTCCAACAGCATGATAGCCAGGTCCAGTCCCTGTGCAGCCCAGCCTGGGGTCAGATGAAAGACTCAGCTTCCCACCAAAGATGTTCCCTCCCGTTGGTCACAAGATCCAGAAGGTGGCTGGGATGGTTCTGGGAAGTTCCTGGGACATGGTGATGGGCAAGTTTCAATGCCTGGACTCCTCAACTCTGTCCTCTGAAGGTAACCCAGGGTGGGAGAGCCCCCGGGCACACTCCCTCTCTCACAGTGGCATGGTGGTTACCCGTATATGCTTCTATCAGCAAATCCCCCACTGGGCTTCGGTGGTATTGAGTATGTTCCTAAGCTAATCGGGCTACACAGTAAACAGCTAAAACTTTGGGGTAAAATGCAGTGACCTATGGCAACCAAAAACTTGATGAAATGAATTTGGGAATGGTTTTAGGCAGAAAAACGTCCAACTGGAATTTTGACTAGGGTTATGTTGAATTTATAGACTAATTCTAGGAAAGTTCAAGACAATATAAATATTTAAGCTGGTGCAGGACCATAAAATCTTATTCTAATCATTGGATATTTAAGAGCCAGTCCATATTTTAGCTCTGCCCCTCCCCCTTGCAGCCACTTTTTTTTTTTTAAATTTTATGATTGACGTAGCTATTTGTAGTTAAATAGAAACAATTTTTTACTTGACCTTGATTGGATAAGGCTCCTGGAGTTATCTGGGGAAATGCTGACAACATCAATTTGGTGTAGCTGATAGATCATTTGGCTGTGGCAGTTTCTTACTTGGTGATTTTTTAAAAAAGATTTATGTATTTGAAAGGCAAAGTTACAGAGAAGCAGAGGCAGAAGGGTAGGGGGGGAGAGAGAGAGAGAGGTCTTCCATCTCTGGTTCACTCAGCAAATGGCTGCAATGGCCAGAGCTGCACCAATCTGAAGCCAGGAGCCTCTTCCCGGTCTCCCATGCAGGTGCAGGGGTCCTTGGGCCATCTTCTACTGCTTCCCCAGGCCATAGCAGAGAGCTGGATTGGAAGTGGAGCAGCTGGGACTCGAACCAGTGCCCATATGCCTGCCCACTGCAGGCAGTGGTCTTACCCATTACACCACAACACTGACCCCTCTTGTTTCCTTTTTCTACTTGCCCTCATCATCTTGCTACAGCTCTAGTTCCTTTCCTGTTCGGTGCTTGCCTTCTTGTCTTCCTACACTCTCTAGCTCTCTTGGATTGGCCCTGCCACTGAGCTTCTGCTATGGACAGCATAGTGTTCCTGTACGCCATGTGAAGCAAGTGTAGCACGAACACTTCACTTGCAACCAAAATAGGTCACTCAGTCTAGATGATATGTTAATTTATTTGTATGCTAATAAACCTAGATTGGCTCTATCATTTTTGTCATTGTTATTTTGTTAGTAAATGTGCCCTCAGATATCATAGGTCCAATCTCTCCTCGCCCTTCATATAAATAAATGGAGATGGGACAGATTGAAGTATCACTTAGGCAACATGAATGCTGGAATATATTACTAGGGCAATATTTATTAACCTTGCCTGTATAATAAAATTATATGTGAAGCTTTTCTTTAAAAAAAAAAACAAAACCTTTATTTGTTTGAAATGAGCATGCACAAAAACTCACAGGAAGAGAGAGAGAGAGAGAGAGGTAGGTAAGGCCATTGTTGTGGTGTAGCAGGTTAAGCCTCCTCCTGAAATGCCAGCATCCTATATGGCAGCTAAGTCCCCACTGCTCTGCTTTCTATCTAGCTCCCTGTTAATGTGTCTGGCAAAGCAGTGGAAGATGACCCAAATCCTTGGGCCCCTGCCACCTATGTGGGAGACCAGGATGGAGTTATATGCTACGGACTATGGCCTGGCCCAACCCCGGCCATTGCTGCCATTTGGGGAGTGAACCAGCAGATGGAAGATCTCTCTTCTTCATCTCTCCCTCTCTCTGTCACTCTGACTTTCAAATAAATCTTAAAAAAAAAAAAATAGTGTTGGCGGCCCATATAGGTGCTGGTTTGAGTCTTGGCTGTTCCATTTCCCATCCAGTGGCAGTGGAAGGTGGCCCAAGTGCTTGAGTCCCTGCACCCATGTGCGAGACCCAGAGGAAGCTCCTGGCTCCTGGTTCCTGGTTCCTGGCTCAATGGATCAGCCTATTGCTGCCATTTAGGGAGTGAACCAACAGATGGAAGATCTCTGTCTCTCTCTCTCTCTCTCTCTCTCTCTCTTTCTCTCTCTCTCCATCTCTCCCTCTCTCTGTCACTCTGTTTCTCAAATAAATAAATCTTTAAAAAAAGAACAGCGTTCACTTATGAAAGAAAAATCCAAACAGTTGAAGGGCTCATAAAAAAAAAAGCCCATGTTGGGGAGAAGTTAACTTGAGTCCCTGTGCTGTCATACCGGGCTATTGTTCTTCCATTGTGGGTGGATGTGGAATGGGCTGCCCACTACAGGTACAGGAAGCCACTCTGCTTAGCGCCCAATTGCATGCTTGCTTTCCTTTCCTTTCTCCTGTGACCGCCACCGTCTCTGTATTTCTTCTTTGTCTCCACCCCACTCCACTCACCACCCTCCCTCCCCCTTCTGCATGTCCCAGGCACCCTGAGGCCACAGTCCCACCCATTGCTGGATGAGCACACCACACAGCTCTCCCGGGCCCCACTGCCTCAGTACCACTTCTTCTTGCCAACTGTTTTTCTTTTGTTCTACAGCCTCAGAATCCCGTCTCTGTGAGGAGCCTCTTCCTAAATACGAGTGACCTCATTACCCTGCTGTCTCCACAAGACCCCCTGCGAAGCCTGAAGTCCCTGCCAAATTTCTCCAGGACCTAGTGGCTTCCTCAGGGAAGCTCTGTTTAGCATTCCCAGGACGTGAGTCACCAGAGGCCTCCGTGTTTGGAGAGCGCCAGCTTGTCTCAGGAGGCTGGCAGAAAGCAAAGCCTGCATACTCCCAGGGAGAGTTTCACTGTGTACCCTCCTGGGTTTTCTTGCTTTGGGTCCCATAGATCAAGCTCTTTGCTCTGTCTGCCTCAGCTGAAGACAGAGTGTGCCCAGGTACAATCATTTTTGAGATTCGTTTTCTATATCCTCTCAATGGGAAAAAGGGCACGGCTTTGGGGGGCGCAGATAGAAGACGGATCCTTCGTTCATTTTGCCCGTTTGGTACCCTGGGGATCTTTCTTGTCTCTGCCCTAAGTTCATTTTATTTTTCCCCTATTAAATGTCAATTCTCAACTGAACGTTAGGGGGAGGGTGGGAGGGAGAGAGGGAACATCTCAGAATCTCTGGAGGTGGGAAACACTTTGAAGACCTCTTTCCACCATTATATTATTTGCATGTTGTAAAAGTAAGCAAACAAGTGAGAAACTAGCCATTTTCCTTTGTTTTCTCTTTCCCTCCACTTCAACTTACCACTGTACTATTCATTAGTGGTTGACTAAGCCAGCTGATTGGTTCTGCATGGGATTCCTGCCTTTTGCATTTGGTAGCTTGCTGCCTTGTGGAACCATTTCTCACATGCTTCTATTGCCTGGAGTCTTCTGTATATCGAGAGCTGAATGTAGTCAGGTTTGATTTCGATTCCAGTGCAATTTTTGGGGTGAGGGGAGTAGACTACTTTATCCATGGCATTGCACCCCTCTTCTAAAATTGCCCAGAGGATCCACAGTACCTTCCGTCCCATTATTTGGTGATATTAAGCTAAATAAGAGGACTCAGGCTGTGTCAGCCTCATCACCTCTTTATAGCTTTCCCTATCAAAGATTTATGTATTTATTTGAAAGACAGAGTTAGAGAGAGAGAGAGAGAGGGAGAGAGAAAATCTTCCATCTGTTGGTTCATTTCCCAGATGGCCACAACAACCAGTGCCAGGCCAGGCAAGGCCAAAGTCAGGAGCCAGGAGCTTCATCTGGGTCTCCCATATGGGTGAAGGGGCCCAAGGACTTAGGCTATCTTTCATTGCTTTTCCCAGGCCTTTAACAGGGAGCTGGATCAGAAGTGGAGCAACTGGGACACAAACTGGAGCCCATATGGGATGCTGGTATTGCAAGCGATGGCTTTATCTGCTCTACCACACCACCAGTCCCTCACTTAAAGATTTTAACAGCCCTTGATGTCTGTCTGATTCCTTTATTTCTTTGAGGATTGCTGAACTGTGACTTTTCTTTCATTTGGTCTGCATTTATTACTGTCATTTTCTAAACATAACTCCCTTGTCTGTGATTTAGCTACCCAGAAATATATTTCTCAGAGGGACAATAGGACAAATGATTTATTTAGCCCTTTATGGATTCATTTTCAGAATAGTGAGTTGATTCTTAAAACCTCCAAGGGTGACAAGCAAATTTCTGTTAGAGTTTTGTTATGAATTCAAGCATTCCCACATTTTGGTATGTTCTAATCCATTGCAGCAATTATTATTTGTTAATCTGGTGCTATTGTAATTTCACCCACAGAACACAAAGCTTGTCTGATTTTCTCGTCTGGACGGACACACAGACAACATAACAGAGCTTTCTCAAAGTGGACTATGTGTTAGGCTTTGGGGGTGGGGTGATTGTTTTATGTTTGTCAAACTGGGCCTGGTGAGGGTGAAAGGCACCGTTCAGAATGATGCTGCTTGTGAAATTCTTTCAACTTTTCCACAATTTTGAAGTTTTTCAAACTTACTGGGACAACTGACCCCAAAAAAGACCTGGCTTTAAAAGTTGAGGCTTGTTGAGTGAACACATCGAAAGTTACAGCACCACATAGGGAAACATAGAATCAAGAATGCTTTTAGATTTTTTTTGATATGAAAGGTAATGTGTGTTCTATCTTTCTGTTAGTACAGTAAGATTTTTAACAGTGGCACTCAGACATCTACAATTTCTGTTGCCCTCTGCTATGTGACATTTTTTGCAAATTAAATCAAGACTATTTAACTGTGTAGGGATAAAAGAGTCTTGATTTGTTTAGAAAACACATTTGGAAAAGTTATGATGAACTTTAATGGGAAACACACTTGTATAGAAGTGGGCATGAGATTGAAATTGATCATCACATTGTTTGTTTGGAAAAGAAAACATAACATTCAAAGAATATGTTGGAAGCATTGGATTTCTTCACATGAGAACACACACATTGAAAATGATGAGGCTTGGATAAAGCATAAATTACAGGCTACTTTTTTCTTTCCTTCGATGTGTTGAGCTTTTAAAATATACATATATTGTTGGATATTCTAAGAGATAATTAGACTATTTCTGCATGGGGAATACTTGTTTGGAAAAGAGATACAAAATGATGGAAACTTAAAAAAAAACACTAATGACCAGACTTTGAAATAATTCAACAAATGGGAAAATGTAATGACAGGCATTTTATGGCAAGCCAGTATGTAGATTTGTGGCCTATCACGGTGGCTCAGTGTGGGTGGGCTCCCGTTTCCCAGAAGATAGAATTGCTAAGCTTCATGAGAGATGTGTGATCTGCTCTGCACCTAAGGGGCTTTGGGTATGTAGGGCTGGGTGGAAGGGGACAACTTTTAAACTCATAGATGGGGGGGTCAAAAAAATTGTAGAGGAAACTTTGAGAAGTTAAATAAACCAACTCATTTACTCTCCAGAGAAACCACTCCTAAATTTTTCCAGACAGATTAGGATCATTCCTACTTCTAAAGACCTCCTGAGAAGGAGTTTCTACTTCCAATTCAGTGTTTCACAAACTCCACTCTCTCCTCTATGCTAACGCCTTTGCGATACTTCTAAGATCTTTTTGAGTTCTTATAGGATCCTGGACAGAGAGGCAGGCCAGCCTGGAGAGTTTGCTCCATGAGCCCTCTCTCTGCCTCTCTTCCCCCATGGCCCTCTCTTCTCTTGATTCATAATCTCAGTTTCTATAAAGCAGGACGGACAATAATGCCCTTCAGTTGTCAGGTGGGATTGGAGACTGCAGGGAGGGTGGTGAGGTGGAGAACCAGAGCTATTGTAAAGGCATGCAATTGTGCCTTCATGCAATGCACTCGGCAGGCCTAGTCAAATGTGACTTTGAGCTGAATTTTGCTTGAGAGCTGCCTTCTTTTTTTTTTTTTTTTTTGACAGGCAGAGTGGACAGTGAGAGAGAGACAGAGAGAAAGGTCTTCCTTTTGCCGTTGGTTCACCCTCCAATGGCTGCCGCGGTAGGGGCACTGCGGCCAGCACAACGCGCTGATCTGATGGCAGGAGCCAGGTGCTTCTCGTGGCCTTCCATGCAGGTGCAGGGCCCAAGTACTTGGGCCATCCTCCACTGCACTCCTGGGCCACAGCAGAGAGCTGGCCTGGAAGAGGGGCAGCCGGGACAGGATCGGTGCCCCGACCGGGACTAGAACCCGGTGTGCCGGCGCTGCAAGGCGGAGGATTAGCCTATTGAGCCGCAGCTCCGGCCGAGAGCTGCCTTCTTACATCCTAGCTTCACCCCATACCTTAAAGGGTAGGGCGTGAGAATAAGGTTGTATTCCCCTGTATATTCAACAAAAAGCCAAGGTTAACTTGTGCTCTATTCTTATCTGGATGGTGACACTTCAAAAAGTTCATAGAAATTGCATATAACCAAAAAAACTGCACGAATTTCTTTTTTTTCTTTCTTTCTTTCTTTTTTTTTTTGGTGGGGCAATGCAAAACAAACTTATCTTTTTATTCTATTTTCCATGAAATTTTTGGGGTACTTTCAGATTGTTCAGTGCTATAAGCACTCTGATTGTAATTACTTCTGGATACATATATTCTACATTAGATCAACATGGCCCTCAAATGTCTTTCCATCCTGGTATTTATATATTTGTGTGCCAGCGTTATGTGACCAACAGCACATGGTATATGTGATGGTGTGTGAATTGTTTTTTTTAAGATGTATTTATTTATTTGAAAGGCAGAGTTACAGAGAGGCAGAGGCAGAGAGAGAGAAGGAGAGGTCTTCCGTCCGCTGGTTGACTCCCCAGTTGGCTGCAACAGCTGGAGCTGGGCAGATCCGAAGCCAGCAGACAGGAGCTGCTTCTGGGTCTCCCATGTGGGTGCAGGGGCCCAAGGACTTGGGCCATCTTCTACTGCTTTTCCAGGCCATTGCAGAGAGCTGGATGGGGCAGAGAGCTGGATGGGAAGTGGAGCAGCCGGGTCTTGAACCGGTGCCCGTATGGGATGCCAGCACTGCAGGCAGCAGCCTTGCCTGCTGCACCACAGTGTGGGCCCGGGTGTGTGAATTCTGATGCAAGGTCATATCGTCTTCGCTTGCTGCAGAGGCAGTCAGCCACCATGATGTAAGAACACTCAACCCACTCTGCACGGATGATCCAAGGCCTCCAACCAACTTGCCAGTCCAACAAGTGAGTCACCCTGGACCCAACCAAATCTTCAGACGACTGTATGAACCTGAACCTGAACCTGACTGCAACTACACAAAAGGTCCCACACACAGGCAGCCTACAGGAGCCCTTCCTGGGTCCTTAACTGACAGATGCCACGAGCCGATGAGCTGTCGGGATGCCGTACGTGACAAATAGAGATGGATCCCCCACAGCTGCAGGGATCTAACACTTAACGTGAGTGGGAGGACCAGTCCTGCAACCTGGAAGGGAGACGTGGGTTCCTTCCTTGGGAATGTGGCACAGGAATGGTCTAGAAAGTGACTGTGCATGGATGCATGTCATAGGCCTTAATGGTAGCTCACTGAGGGCTGAGAGAGCTTGGCCTTAGTCCTACCAAGTAGCTACTGGTGCTGTATTTTACCAGTGTACTCCGAGAAAACTCTAAGGAGCTACAGAAATAACCTGGGGTCAAGGCCAGCACTGTGGTGTCGTGGGTAAAGCTGCCGCCTGCAGTGCCGGCATCCCCTATGGATGCTGGTTATAGTCCCAGCTGCTCTACTTCCAATCCAGCTCTCTGCTGTGGCTTAGGAGAGCAGTAGAAGCTGGCCCAAGTGCTTGGGTCCCTGCACCCATGTGGGAGACCTGGAAGACACTCCTGTCTGCTGGCTTCGGATCTGCACATCTCCAATCATTGTGGCCATCTGGGGAGTGAACCAGTGGATGGAAGACCTCTCTCTCTCTCTCTCTCTCTCTCTGCCTCTCCTCTTTCTCTGTGTAACTCTGACTTTCAAATAAATTAATCAATTTTAAAAAAGATTTTAAAACAACAACTTGGACTGCACTGCAGTCTAAGATTGTTAGTTCTACCTGTTCTTTTTCCTTGCCTCTCTCACGCACCTGTGGTCAGCCCTACAACAGTCTGGTGAGCCCCAATCCCCTGCCCTTCCCCATCCCCCCCTCACAGGTGTCAGTGCCTCTAATAAGTCTCATGCATAGCTAAGCTTGTCCTGGCGTCCGTCTCCCAGAAGGCCTGGACTGACACATGCTGGTAGCACACAAGGTGTCTGTAGTCACAGTGCGATGAGAAAATGACAAGAACACACCTAAGAGGACTTGAGAGGATTCAAAAAGCAAGGCTGGTGCTACTCAGACACAAACAGAAAGACTATTGTACAGGGCCAGTGCTGTGGTGTAGCTGGTAAAGCCTCTGCCTGCAGTGCTGGCATCCCATATGGGCACCGGTTTGAGTCCTGGCTGCTCCACTTTCCAACCAGCTCTCGGCTAATGCGCCTGGGAAAGCAGTGGAGGATGGCCCAAGTCCTTGGGCTCCTGAACCCATGTGGGAGACCAAGAAGAAGCTCCTGGCTCCTGGCTTCAGATAGGCTCAGCTCCGGCCAATGCAACCATTTGGATAGTGAACCAGCAGATGGAAGACCTCTCTTTCTCTCTCTCTCTCTCTCTCTCTCTCTCTGCCCCGTCTTTCTGTAACTCTGCCTTTCAAATAAATCTTTTTTTTTTTTAATTATTTTACAACAATTGTTTATTTGAGAGGCAGAGAGTGAAAGAGAGAGGAAGAGACAGACAGACAAAAAAACCTATCTGCTGGTTCACCCCCAGTTGTTCACAACATCTGCGGCCAGGTCAGGCTGAAGTCAGGAGCCAGGAACTTAATCCAGGTCTCCCATCAGCATGACAAAGACCCAGCTATTTCAGCCACCACCTGCTTCCTCCCGAGGTGTGTGGTAGCAGGGAGCTGGAATTGGGAGTGGAGCCAAGACTCCAACCCAGGCACTTGGACATGGGATATGGCTATCTTAACCCCTAAGCCAAATGCCCATCCCTAAAAGGATTGTGGAGGTAAAGTGGAGGCCTATTAGAGGCAGTAGAAGTGTTGAACAGAAAGGTGCAGAAGCAGAAGAATGGGTCCACATGGGGTTCTGACCATTCAGGTCAAAGAAAGCTTCCCTGCAGATGGCAGGTGCCCCTTGTCCCTGCTTCACCTGCCTTTCACTCACCTCTGCTCTTAGCAGTCAGTTCAGGGCACTCTCAGACTCACGCCGACAGCATCCCAGTGCAAACACATGCCAAGGAGGAGCGCGGTCAGATTCCGGCAAGACTTTGAGCTGGTGAAATCTGAATTTTAGATAACTAAGGAATAATTTTTTAGTGCATCTCTTGCAATGCGTATAATAACCGTCTGTGGTTTTAACCTGAAATCCAATTTTAACTGGACGTCTTGGGTCTTATCTGGCATCTCCAGCCAGGAGGGTTTCTCTTTTTCTGCCTCAGTGCTTTCGGAAGCCACAGGGACCTGCCTGACCTGTGAACACACAACACAGCACAGCAGGGTGAGGCAGCCACTGTCCCAGGTAACCCTTCGCCAGCGAAGGGCATTGGTGAGCACCTGTCCTTCGAATGCAGGGTGATGCCGTCTGTTGGAGGCCCAGGCTGTGTGACGCCTGTTGTCCACAGCAGCCAAGTCCAAACCTCCAAGCCTCTGTCTCTGCTTTTGCTCTACTGCTTTGCTCCTGCTTCCTGTGCAAATGGCCGGAGACCAAGTTAAGTCTATGTCTGAGACCTATGTTTGGAGGAACCCAAATAAAGACATCATCTTTGTGCATGCAGGGAAGTATCGGGAACTTCGTTTCCCCAAGATAATTTTAACCAGCCAGAAATTTGGAAAATGAGCTTTGCAGTAATAAACAGTTACTTAATTATCTGATGATATAATGTTAGAATCTAAGTAAATTAAAAATTAGTCAATTTACTTTTGGGGATGGAACATTCTCCTTAATTGGCTATAAACAAAATAAACCCCTTACTTCTATTAACTTATGGTTAAAAAAAAATGAAAACAGTCACTTGCTGGCTTGTAGAGCTGATCAAATTTGCTTTCTAATCTACATACTTTAAAGGAAGGCAGGAGAAATGTGTTTTTTTTTTTTTTTTAATATTGAGAAGTCTGTGATGATTGGGTCTCAAAGGCCCCTGGTCCTGGGTAAATATTGCAACGACATTCAATAGTAGCGGCTGTCTTTGGCAGTGTTTGGCATTTCAAGCACCTTTACGGCGTGCAAGGTTCTGCATGAAGCAATCAATCATCCCCCTTTTGGCTGCTTGACAGCAACAGCTCGTGACTTGTTCTGTCCGGAATTGAGTTCATTTATATTCATAAGGCGCAGAGAAACAGCGCATTGTTGCAGGTTGTTTTGTTATTTCAGAGTAAATCGTAAAGGCCCCATCATACTTACAGCTGGTAACAAAATGGCTGTCTGGCAGTCCTTACCTTTCTGTCTTGTGGGGTGTTAACATGTCCAGTGTAGCCCCCGTGACCCTCTTTTCAAAAATAGTAGGTTATATAGGATTTTCCTCACATTTAAAAAGATTTTATTTATTATTTGTTGAGATAACATAATTTTAATTTGTATGGTAGGCAAAGGCTTATAGTGGCTCTGCTAAATAAAGAGTTCAACAAGTAAAAAGTAAAATGACCATAATCTGTCAAGAGAATAGGTATAGGCTATCCACAATAAACAAAGGAAAAGAGTTCAACTTCACTCATATAAAGTATACACCGTTTTTTTTTTTTTAAGTATTATATCTCTGTTACCTTATATCAACAAAATTGGACCCATCTAAAAATTGAACTGACACGTCTCAGTCAAATGATCTAGTTTTTCCAGACTGAGAGACTTATGGCTTAAACTCCCTACAGGTAGGTAATGTCCAAGAACCCAAATCTCATCCATCTCAACCTTTGTCAACGTTCGTTTATTTGGAAGACATCTTCAAGAATCAGCTATGCTTGCAAAATTCTTCCCCTGCCCAGAGGTCTGTGCAAACTTCAACAAGAGCAGCCATAGCTGGAGCAAGCTCTGTTGACACCTCTGGCGGACAGGAAGAAGGGTGCATCTCGTAACTATCTGACTTCCTCTCTTTGCTCATCAATGGAATCACCTAGTGGTAGCAGCTTGTAACATACGGGGACAAGAAATCCAGGGAGAAATCCCGAGACATGAAAGTCACTGGACATTTTGGAGCGCCACCAGTGTGGTTCTCAGCAAAGACAGCTCACTGGTTCTTCCACGACTGAGAATTATGTCTTCAGCAACAATACTTGAATCAAATATTTACTGTCTTGGATTCTAACAATGGCTATTTGTTTGGGTGGCACAGTGCCTGTTTAGAATTTAGCAAAGTTCTTGCCATAGGGATCAACAATGTTTAAAAGACATTAATGAAATGCGGCTCCACGGTTGGAGTCAGATTACTTGGGTTGGGATCCTGGCCCCCAGACCTATTAGCTGGTGAGCTCAGACAATTGATTTGATCATTAACCTCAGGTTTTCTCGCAGTATTTCTTGCACCATCATAAGAGTATGTGCTGGCAGAGAGTAAGAGTCTGTGTTTTAACTGTAAGTCATGCTCAGTTGCATAGAATAGAACCCACTCAGCACGTGAAACAGAAAAGGAACGTGTTAAAGGAGACCAGCTGCCTCCCACCTTCTCAGGGAGGAAGGGACAGAAAAATCAGACTTGGCAGTGATCTCAAAAGGACAACACTTAAGTCATGTAAAGGCTGCCCACGTTTAGCACACACAAGAGCAACCCAAATTGTAGCTTCCTGCTAATGCAGACCTTGGGAGTGATGCAGTGATGACTCTAATGATTGTGTTTATGCCAGCCACATGGGAGATCTGAACCAAATTCCTGGCTCCCATCTTCGGCCCACCCCAGCACTGGCCACTAAGGATATTTGGGAAGTGAACTAGTGAGTAGGAGATCTCTCTCTCTCTCTCTCTCTCTCTCTTTGTCTTTCTATCTCTCAAATACATACATTAACCAATTAGAACAATTTTCATCATTGTCCTATTAAGTATAAAGAGCCTATGGAAAAACGTTCATCTGACATAGGATATTGTAGAATCCTGTCCTAGAGCTAAAAATACGCCTACTGTCAAAATGCACAGGAGCTTCAGTTCTCTGTGTTATTCTACAAAATCAGACAGGGAGCTATACTTAGTCACTCGCTGGATGAGGGACTTCTTGTGACCTGTCTCTGACTTCATCACAACGCATACTCACAGTCAAAGTTAACACAAAGAACATGTTTCCCATCAAAACCACTGGGGCTAAGTGTATAAATTCATTTGTGATAGACAGTGAATTCTGGATTCTTGACTCTTTTTTCCCCCTAAGTTTGTATATTATTCTTTTTTTTTTAAAGATTTATTTTATTTATTTGACAGAGTTACAGAGAGGTAGAAACAGAGAGAAAGGTCTTCCATCCGCTGGTTCACTCCCCAGATGGCTGCAACGGCTGGAGCTGCACCGATCCGAAGCCAGGATCCAAGAGCTTCTTCCTGGTCTCTCACACGGGTGCAGGGGCCCAAGGACTTGGGCCATCTTCTGCTACTTTCCCAGGCCATAGCAGAGAGCTGGATTAGAAGAGGAGCAGCTGGGACTAGAACCGGCGCCCATATGGGATGCCAGCACTTCAGGCCAGGGCTTTAACCCACTGTGCCACAGCGCTGGCCCCTGTGTATTATTCTTTAAAGCAAAATTTATTCTGTTTTAGAACAGTATGGGGCCGGTGCTGTGGCGTAGCTGGTTAAGCCATTGCCTGCGATGCCTGCATCTCACAAGGGCATGAGTTTCAAGTTCTGGCTGCTCGTCTTCACATCCAGCACCCTGCTAAAGTGCCTGGGAAAGCAACAGAAGATGGCCCAAGTGTTTGAGCCCCCTGCACCCATGTGGGAGACCTGGAAGAAGCTCCTAGGTTCTGGCTTCAGTCTTGCCCAGCCCTGACTGTTGTGACCATTTGGGGAGTGAACCAGTGGATGAAAAATCTCTGTCTGTCTCTCCTCTCTCTGTAATGCTGCCTTTCAAATTGATAAATAAATCTTTTAAAAAGGCTAATTTTGGTGTGTAACCTATTTCATTCCATCATATGCATTATCCGAATAACATGTAAATAATATGTATGATATGATTTGTGTAGAAGATAGAAGGATAGAGAATTACAGTTAAGTAAGAGGAACAAGTCCAAGAGACAGATCCATTGTACACTATGATCACATGGTTAGTGAGATTCTATTGTATTATTGAAAAATACAGAGTGGATGGTGTTTATCTCCAAACAAATGAGAACTATGGGAGGTAATTCGTTTGTTAATTAACTAGATTTAACCACTTCACAATGCATATATATTTCAGAACATCATGTTGGGGGCTGGCATTTCGTTACGATGCCATATGGAGTGCCTGGGTTTAAGTTCCAGTTCCACTCCTGGGTTTGAGTCTAGCTTCCTGCCATGCACACCCTGGGAGGCAGCAGTGATGGCTCGAGTAAATGGGTTCCAGCCAGCCCCCTGGAAGACCAGTACTGAGCTCCTAGCTCTTGGTCCTGGCCTGTGCTCAGCCCCAGCTATTTCAAGTATTTGGGGGAGTGAACTAGCAGATGAGAATTCTCTCTGTGTGTCTATCTGTCTGTGAAACAATTAATAATAACTCTGATAAATACTTATAGTCTTATCACTTAAAATTTTAACTTCAGAACAAAAGAGCTCTGCTCATAATAGAGAAAATAATAATGACAGGTGCAAAAAAAAAAAAAAAAACAAAAAAAACCACTAGGGAAAACCATAAAAAGAAATATGTAAACCCTATGTGAAGAGAAATTTGCCAAGCAACAGATAAGACAATCTAGAGAAAGAGACATCTCATGTTCTTAAATGGAAGAATCTAGTATTTAAAGTTGTTTTTTTTCTTCCAAATAATTGGCAGAGTTAATTGTATGTATACAAAGTTAATTAAAAATAGATCTTAGAACTTCACAACAACAAAACAAACAACTCAGTTAAGAAATGGAAAAAGGACTTAAACAGGCATTTTTCAAAGAGGAAATCCAAATGGCCAACAGACACATGAAAAAATGCTCAGAATCACTTGCCATCAGGGAAATGCAAATCAAATCCACAATGAGGTTTCACCTCATTCCAGTTAGAATGGCTTTCATATAGAAATCAATAAACAACAAATGCTGGCAAGGATGTGGGGAAAAAGGTATACTAATTCACTTTTGGTGGGAATGTAATCTGGTAAAGACACTATGGAAGACAGTATAGAGATACCTCAGAAATCTGAATATAGACCCACCATATGACCCAGCCATCCCACTCCTGGGAATTTACCCAAGGGAAATGAAATCAGCATATGAAAGAGCTATCTGTACCTCCATGTTTATTGCAGCTCAATTCACAATAGCAAAGACATGGAATCAACCCAAATGCCCATCAACTGAAGACTGGATAAAGAAATTATGGGATATGAATACTACACAGCAGTAAAACAAAACCAAAATCCGGTAATTTTCAACAAAATGGATGAAAGTGGAAAACATCATGCTGAGTGAAATAAGCCAGTCCCAATGAGACAAATTCCATATGTTCTCCCTGACTTGTGATAACTAATAGAGCACCTAAAAGGAAATCTGTAGAAGTGAAATTGACAGTTTGAGAAGCAATAACTTGAACAGCCCTTATCTTGGCTGTTGAGGAACAGGTGTTTTTTTTTTTTTTTTTTTTTTTTTTTTTTTTTTTTTTTTTTTTTTTGCTATCTGTTGAACTCTTTACTTACCATTGAGTTAATCATATGTGTATAAAGTCAATTGAAAATAGATATCAGTAAAAACTAAGAGTGGGAATAAGAAAGGGAGGAGGAAGTTTGTAACTGTAAAGCTGTGTAGTTCTGCATACATTCCTATGGATTTACTTCTAAGGATACAGTTTAAGAACTTGCCAGGGGACCCCAAATCCAATTAAGCTGGGTAGTAAAAATACCATCTTAAGTGTTAAAGTGATCATATGGATAGGATTAAGTGTTAAAGTGATCATACAAATAAGATTAAATGTCTGGTAATAATAACAAATAGAATTAAAAAGAAGAGAATGTTTCAACATGGGAATCAGTCCACACAGCAGACTCATAGAATGATAATTGCTTTACGTAGCACTTTGACCTCAGAATCAGCCCTTAAGGCATTCTGGTCTGGCCTAAAAACCCACAAGAGCATTTCAGGCACGGAAAGCAAGACACTGTGGCAAAAATGTCCTATATAAAGGATCTCTGTGGGTGAGACTCCAGTGGAAAGAAGTGGCCATCAAAGAAGGAGGTACTTTTCTCTGAAGGGAGGAGAGAACTTCTATTTTGTTTTTGGCCTTGTCTAAATACAGTCAGAGTTTATGGATTCAAAAGACTTCCATAGCCTAGGCAGCTATGATCACTGACGTCATACATAAGAGTGTTTATTGTTAAATTAACAACAGGAATCACTGTGCACTAACTTCCCATGCAGAACCTCTGTCCTCAATGAGTTGTATTATGAGAGTTAACTGTAAAACTTGTTCTCAAAACAGTTTGTGTGTGTGTGTTTGTGTGTGTGTGCAAATTGTTGAACTCTTAGTATAGAGCTGGTCTTTTGTGTATAAAGTTAATTGAAAATGAATCATAGTGTAGAATAGGACTGGAAATGGGAGAGGGAGGAGAAGGAGGGATGGGAGTGTGGGTGGGAGGGCAGATATGGTGGGAAGAATCACTGTATTACTAATGTTATACTTATGAAATGCATAAAGCTTGTACTCCTTAAATAAAAATAGATTTTAGGGGCTGACACCATGGCATAGTGGGTAAAGCTGCCGCCTACAGTGCCAGCATCCCATATGGGTGCCTGTTCCAGTCCCAGCTCTCCATTTCTAATCCAGCTCTTTGCTATGGCCTGGAAAAGCAGTAGAAGATGGCCCAAGTCCTTGCACTCACTTGGTCCCTGCACCCACTTGGTAGACTTGGCTCCTGGCTCTTGGCTTCAGATGGGTGTAGCTCCAGCTGTTGCAGCCATTTGGGGAGTGAACCAGCAGATGGAATACATCTTTCTCTCTGCCCTTGCCTCTCTGTAACTCTGCTTTTCAAATAAATAAATAAATCTCTTTTTTAAAAAATAGGTCTTATTTAAAAAATAAGAATGGGAACCTAAGAGGGAAGAGGAAGAGGGGTAGAAGTGTGGGTGGGAGGGTGGGTATGGTAGGAAGAATTGCTATATTTCTAAAGTTGTATTTATGAAAAAAAATTGTAAAAAGAAAAAAAATAAAAGACCTCACACCACACCTATTAGCCTGGTCACTGGTTGAGCTCTCCAGAGCAGTTGGGTTGGAATTTAGGATATGATAGAATTTTTTAGGGACCCGCACTGGTGACAGGGGAAAGTAGCAAGGCTGAGTAGAAGGAAAGGTAGGATATGAAGCGGCCATGCCTCACCCATGCTGTGGAGCAGCCACTGCAGCCAGTCACCCTGGAGCATCGAGATGATTGGTTCTTACCAGCAGGTCCTCCTCCCTGGGGCCCCAGGGGAATCACAGTTTGGAGCTGTCTGTGTGCTTCCTGCAGCTGGGACACAAGCCCCTCCTGAGTGGCGTCTTGTGGGGAGGTTTCTCTGAGTCTGTCATGTTTCAGGGAGAAGCTGACCAGGTGATTTTTACTTTATTTTTTGAAAGATTTATTTGAAAGAGTTACAGAAAGAGGAGAGTCAGAGAGAGAGAGATATTTTCCATTTGCTGGTTCACTTCCCAAATGGCTACATCAGCCTGGACTGGGCCAGACCAAAGCCAGGAGCCAGGAGCTTCTTCCAGGTCTCTCAAGTGGGTGCAGGGGCCTAAGCACTTGAGACATCTTCTGCTGCTTTCCCAGGCCATAGCAGAGATCTGAATTGTAAGTTGAGCAGCTGGGACCCAAACCAGCATCCACAATGGGATGCCTTTGTCAGAGGTGGTGGCTTAACCTGCTATGCCACCATCCTGGCCCTGAACGAGTGATTTTAAAGTTCAACCAGGGGACCAGCATTGTGGTGCAGTGGGTTAACCCACCGCCTGCAACCCAGGCATGTCATATGGGTGCCATTTTGTTTCCTGACAGTCCACTTCTGTTCCAGCTTCCTGCTAATGCTCTTGGGAAAGCAGAAGAAGATGGTCCAAGTGCTTATGCCCCTGCTACCTACATGGGAGATCTGGATGGAGTTCTTGGCCCCTGGCTTCAGTCTGGCCCAGCCCTGACTACTGTGGCTACTTGGGGAGTAAACCTGCAGATGGAAGATCTATCTCTCTCTCTCTCTCTCTGTAGTTTTGCCTTCCAAATAAATAAATACATGTTTATACCTATAAAAAATAAAGCTGATCTGGAAAAGTAAGCAAAGAAGTTGAAGCAACCCATTTTGGAGGAAAGAGGTACTGAGAAGGGACCTGTGCTATTGGGCATTAAACATTTTTTAAAAGCCTCAGGAGTCCTTGGTAGTGTTGCCATGGGTGCAGATTGAAAGCTCTGTGACAGTGACACAGACTTGGAGTCCAGAAGCAGCTTCCTGGGCACATGGATGGAGGCAGCAGAATGGGGGGGGGGGCAGGTTCACTTTTTCACCCACTGAGATACTGAGATTAAGGCGATGATACCTGTCACCAATCTGAATGCTGTGCCCTGCAGCTCCCCCTTACATGGCTGTGATCTTGCTGATCAGTACATTTCTTACAAAAGAAAAAAAAATTTTTTTAAGTTGATCTCATAGACACTAACAGTACAATGGTAGTTACCTGCAGCTGGGGACAGGAGGGTTGGGGAAAGTGTACTAAGTTAACCAGTACTAAGTTATAAGGGGTTTGGAATAAGCTCTGAGGTTCTTTCGCGCAGTAGGGTGACAGTATAATGTTGATGTATTTTTTTTTCCTAAAAAGAAAAACAAAAAAAGACCTACAAGAAAGGATTGTAAATGGTTTTACCATGAAGAAACACTAGATGTTTGAAGACATAGTTATGTTTTCCCTGGTTGGATCTTACATAGTGTATACATGGACAGAAACATTCCAAGGTACCCCATACATATGTATAATTTGTATGTCTTATCCCTTAGCTAAAAATAAGAAAGTCTTAGTTAAAAATAAGCAAGATTGTTCGTAAATTTACAATAGAAGAACTTGAAGATTTTGTGTTGACAAAGGTATTTCTGATTTAAGTGTTCCTGAAATGCAGATTTAAGACCCCAGTATTTAATGTTTACCACAACACAAGAGTCTTGAGGTTCACTGGGTTGTGACAAGCGTCTGTGTGTCATGTTACCAGTAGCTTTGAGTCCAGGCAGGAAACTACAAAAAGCAACCTCTTCTGCTCAGTGGGTCTTTATATTTGTGTGTATTTGCCTAATTAATCATAATTCATAATATCTATGAAGAAGTATAAGTGCATGAAGATGTCTTTTGTTAATCTATAATTTTCCCAAAATTCTTAATTGTTAAGGGACAAAATCTGTGGGGAAAGGCTAGACTTTATCTTAAAACTTATGTAGTTGTTTGGAACTGTAACAAGAAGACCACTGTACCTTGCACAATATTCCAAACACATTTTATATAATAAGGAACAGGAGAAAATCACTCACAAAGAACCAAAATGAACATACATATTTAGCTGACCCTGGCAATAGGAGCAGTCCTGGTAGCCTTGAAGGTATAGTCAGCAGCCATAAGATGCATGGATTCCGTATGTGATCATACATGCCCACGAGGACACACAGGTGTAGACAAACCTTCCACGTGAGAGTATGGGTGACTTAGCCTCAAAGCAGAGTCTAAGAGACAGGTTTAGGTGTGAGTAGTTTCCTTGGGACTATGTGCCCAGACAGCAGATATGAGCCACAGCAGGAGGAAAACAGGTCAGCAGGAGAAGTTCAGAAGGGGACATCTTCTACAGCAGGCCAGCGTGTGTGTGTCAGGTGACACCATCCCCAGGGATGCTCTGCCAAGACACAATGTCCATGCTGAGAAAGAAGGGAGAAGCTCCATGGCTCCCAGATCTTCATAGTCCATGGTGGTGGAACCCCAAAGGGCCTGAATCCCTCCATATTTTCAGGTTGCTCCAGTGGGTGCAAGTGGGTTCATATTGTGGGATCATGGAAACCCCTGAGCCAGAAGCCAGTGATGTGGGGGAAGAGCTTGAGGAAATACACTCTGGTTGTACCCAAGTCAGAAGGGTGAATGAAGCCAGCAGTGGAGGGGGCACTGCTGTGATGGCTGGAATCATTGCTGGATCCACTTTAAGGAAATATTAATAGAGAATGTACATGGAGATCTTTGCTTCAGGCTAACTGGAAATGCCGAGGGATGAGAAAAAATGAGAATGTTTATTTAAAAGGCAACTACAGACATCCTATTTACAAATCAAATCATAAAATCCGAACAAGTTAACTCAGGAACAGCACAAGATTGTCCATAATAACAGCTAGAATTTAACATTGATGGAGAAATTTAGCCAGAAAAAAATGAATAGCAAAATACAATAGAAAAACATGTAAATTTTAAATAGGAAGAAATAAATTTATCCTTATGGACAGATGGCATGATTACCAGCAAACAACTAAATAACTGAAAAAGTGTAAAAAGGCATTATTGCCATGGCCAGTTACAAGGCCAATTGCCAAATTTGAAAATTTTCAATAAATATTTATCCCATTTCAACAGCAGCTTAAAATATAAAATACCAAGGTTGGGTGTTTGGCAAAGCATTTAGGACACCAAATGGGGTGTCTGTATCCCATATCGGAGTGTCTGGATTTGAGTCCCAGCTCTGCTTCGGATTCCAGCTTCCTGCTCTTGTGTGCCCTGGAAGGCAGCAGGGGATGGCTCAAGTAGTTGAGATCCTGCTGCCATGTAGGGTAACCGGATTGATCTTCCAGCTTCTGCCTTCAGCCTGACCCAAGCTTGCTGCTGTGAATGTTTGGGGAGTGAATTAGCAAATGGGAGATCTCTTCCTGTCTGTGTGTCTCTCTCCCTTTCAAATAAAGAAAAATTTAAAAATATATGCTATCCATAATTAAATTACAAATGGACAGTAATAAAGAGAATTACAAAACAGGCCAAGGGTGAAAATAAATGAAACACAAGAAGTCTTCAAAATGCTCATGGAAAATGCAATATGGTGGGGGGAGGTCTCTGTCTATACAACCCCAGACATAGGTGCACAATGATTTTTAAGGTAACGCATTCTATCCTTCCCATCAAATTAGTAAGGCTTCATGAAGCAAAACAACTTACTCCTTTATTATAACTATCCATGGACATTCTGAAGCACTCTTATCCATGAATGAAAACATTGGAGAGGAAGAGTAAATATAACAAAGTTTTCATTCAAGCACACTTCTCATGATTAATCTATCAGTTCAATGTATCAATGAAATCATCAATGACACATGTACATGATAGAAGCATTTATCTTTTGGTGTATAAGGATGATTTTTCAAAAAATATTTATTTATTTATCTGAAAGGCAGAGCAAGAGAGAGAGAGACAGAGGCAGAGACCCAGAGAGAGAGAGAGGAGAGAGAGAAACAGGGAGGAGGGAACTACCTGCTGGTTTACTCCCCAGATGGTCGCAAAGGTTGGGGCTAAGTTAGGCCAATGCCAGGAGCCCAGAACTCCACTGGGGTCTCCTACAGGGTGGCAGGGACCCAAGCACTTGGGCCATCTTCCACTGCTTTGCTAGATGCATTAGTAGGAAGCTGGATTGGACGTGGAACAGCCAGGACTTGAACTGTTCCTCCAATACGGGATGCTGGTATTGCAAGCGGCGTCTTAACCCATATTGCTGCAGCGTCCATACTGTAAGGGTGTGTTAAAATTTACTTGATCCTTTCGTATTTCCGAGTTGTCCCATCACAAAATGCTATTTGTTGGAAAAGACACCCGTTTTTCAGGGGGCTGATCTATTCCTGGATTATTTGAGTCCTAATGGTATTTTGAGTTCTGGTTCTGTTTGCTAGCCTTTGCCTAAAACCACTGCTAAACAATGGCCATTTTCATTTGCATACCAGACAGTTTTCCCACACAAGGTTTCTTACACAGTTTGTTTAAATAACAGTCTTTATTTGTGACACATCAAGCCAAAAATGCTACCTAAGGGACAATTGTGTGTTATATTCACGTGTTGGTGTGCGTATTTTTTATTTATTGAATTTATTTGAAAGATCTCCCATCAGTTGGTTTTTACTCCCCAAACTCCTGCAACAGTCAAGCTGAAGTTGGGAGCTAAGAAGTCAATCTAGGCCTGCCATGTAAGTGGCAAGCAGCCAGGTACTTGAGGCATCACCTGTTGCCTCCCAGGGTGTGCATTACAGGAAGCTGGAGTTGGAAGCAGAGCCAGGACTGGACCCCAGCCAGTCAGATATAGGATGTGTTCCAAGTTGCATTGTAACCTCTGTGCCACATGCCTGCTGCATGGGAAAATCATCCATTCCTTCATCAATCTAGTCAAGAAATACTGAGTGCCAACTTTGCTCCCGACAATCCTAAATCATATGGGTGCAGACTTTGAACGAAGCAGAAATCCCTCGTCCCTTGGAGCTTATACTCTGGTAGGGAGGCAGGAGTGGGAAGGATGGGAGATGATAAAATGAAGTCAAATGTGAAAGTCTACATGTTGAAAATAGCTGAGGGCTACTCTAATTTACGACTCGTGCAAGCCTTTCAGAGATGGTCATTCATGTTCTTCTGAGAAGAGGAACATTTCAGCCAGAGGGCAAGGCCTTGGGACCACAATGCCTTTGAGACAGCGAGAAGCCCAGTGTGACTGCATCAGAGGGAGAGGAGGGGACAGTGGGCAGAGATGAGGACAAATAGGAAAGCCAGGGACCAGCTGGTGGGGTCACTTTAAGGTGACAGAGGAGTGACATCCACAGGGTGGAAGTAGGTAGGAGGTAAATGTGTTGCACCTGTCCAGGTGTGTCACATTGTTGTCTGGGACCAAGGTAGCAGGAGTATGGTGAGGAGTGAGTAAAGCTTCAATGTAACTTGAGAGAAGAGATGGTAATACTCATTGGTGGATTTAAAACACACGTGGTAGCAAGAGAGTCATCCAGGGGTCTTTGGCCAAATCCACGGGAGTGATGTTCAATTCGTAATAGTGGGGCTGAGCCAGACTGCAGCCAGGAGACAGGAGCATTCTTCCAGGTCTCCCAAGTGCTTGGTGTAAGGGCCCAAGCACTTGGTCCATCTTCCACTGCTTTTCCAGGCACATTAGCAGGGTGCAAGATCAGAAGTGGAGCAGCCAGGACTCGAACCAGAGCCTGTATGTGAAGGGCCATATGCAGCTGCTTTATTGGTTACACCATAGTGCCAGACTAAAGCCTTATTTATTTATTTGAGGAGAGAGAGAGATAAATAGAGAGAGAAAAAAAGAGAGACAGATCTCCCATACACTGATTCATTCTTCAAATGCCTGCAATGGCCAAACTGTGCCAGAGTGAAGCCAGGGGACAGGAACTCAATCCAGGGGTTCCATGTGAGTAGCAGGGACTCATTTATTTCCATCATCATTGCCTTGCAGGGTCTTCAGTAGCCAAAAGCCAAAGGTGGGCACCCAGCCCAGGCACTCCAATGCGGGATGCATACATCTCCAGTGTTAGGCCAAACCCTTGTCCTGCCCCACCCCCACTTTCTGACCTGCAGAGAACGAGGCTCAAACTCCCCAGTGCTATTTCCACACCCAGCTTCTCTCCTCAGACCCTGATGGTTTCATTCTAGATGGGTCATCCTGTGCTCTAGCCGTTGCAGCCATTTGGGGAATGAACCAGTGGATGGAAGATCTGCCTCTCCTCTTCTCTCTGTAACCCTGCCTTTCAAATAAATAACAAATAAATCTTAAAAACACACACACACAAAAAAACAAAACAGGGTATTCTTGAGCTCTTTTCCAGCTACTCCATGAGGGGAGGAATTTCAGGACCAGCAAAAACCTTCTCAGCTTCTGGAATTTGTCCCGCTTCTTCATTGGTAGGCTATTGCTTCTATATCCAGCACTGCCTTTTGTCACCTGTTGCTGCTATCTGCCCTCAAAGCTCTACTCAACATTAACCTCCTCTGGGAAGCTTTCTGGACTCCCCTGGGGACGGTGAGCCCTATTTCTGTTCCTCCTGTGTCCTGCCTTTACTTAAAAACCTACACTGGTGGAGCCGGCACTATGGTGCGGTTGGTTAAGTTGTTGCCTACCATGCTGGTATCCCCATTTGAGCATCCCAGATGCTCCATTTCCAATGTAGCTACCTGCTGATGTGCCTGGAATAGCAGTGGAAGATAAGGAGTCCCAGGAGTCCCAGCTAAGTCTTGGCTGTTGCAACCATTTGGTGAGTGAACCAGAAGATGGAAGATCTCTCTCTCCATGTGTGTAACTCTGCCTTGCATATACATAAATAAATCTTCTTTAAAAAAAAAAAAAAAACCTTGTAATTATCTGTTTAACTGCCCTCCCCTGCCTTGTTCAGTGAATTCAAAGGAGGTAGCTCAGATCTGCAACAGCAAGGCAAGGCACAATCTTTGTTCATAACAAACCCTCCACGTAATGTTAATGAAAATGATAGCTAAATGCAAACAAAGACAGCATACCATAGGTCCCAACAGGGGGGAAACACTTACTCCTTTGCCATTGCTATAGAAAAATCAGTTTTTAGACCGAATGCAGGGAGGCGAAATGACAGAAATGAGGCATTCAGATGTGAATTCTCGAAAGGCTGTAGGCCTTGTTTTGAATCCTGTGATGATTTCACCGGATCAAAGAGTGGTTTGGCAAGCAGTTGTTAAGGACGCCTGAAACGGTGCCAACAGTTCTGAGCTGATCTGCTCGGGAGTGAATAAATTTTAAGGAACTGTAATTATCATGTACATTAGCCACCTTTATAATTGGGAAGGAAAAATCGCATCGAAACACCGCTGCGAATGACAACATTTATGCGCTTAAGGGTTCTCTTTAAAGGCTCAGTCTTATAAAGATTTGATCTACGGGAATACAAGCCTTTCAAGTGCTTCAGCCTTGGACTTGCACTGGTATTTGGAGACAGTCACCCTAGGGTGTGGCTGGGCACAGTTGTATTTTGTTTTGCTCAACTTCTGAAGCCAGCCAGATTCCTCAGACTACCAAGTATGGCAACCAAATCAGCAGAACATTCAGATGGTCACTGAATAGCTTGCGACATGCTGGCAGAAGTGGACTGTCCCCACTCTGTTTCAAGTTCTTTCCTGGCTGTTTGTCAGAACAGCCTGGCCACCCCAGGCACAGGCGTCTGACATCCCTCAAGTGCTACATAAATACGTTGGCCAATTAGGCCTGAAGACAATGTAAACTGTTAGTTGACATAATAAAATTCTAAGCCATAAGACATTTTAAGGATCATTTCTGTCTTTCCTTGTTGAAAGCAATTTTAATCAACGCCTCTTAATCAGAGAATAATGATGAAATTGTTTCCATGAGATTTTTAACTCACTTAATCTTTCTCCAACTTTAAGCAAGATGAAAACTTTCAGTAAAGCTTGCAAAAGTCCCAATTAAAGGTAAAAGCCATAGGAAATAAAAAATAACAGTCATAACACAGGCACTGCCTTCCCATAAAAATTATTTTTCCCCTTCAAAATGAACTATTAAGTCTTGTCTTCACATGTGTTACTGACTATGCTTGTTGTCATTATGAAATTAAAGTGGCATAGTAAATCTTTAACAACCTGAGATGTTAGTGAAGGTGTGATTTACTTCTGTTATCTTTCTTGAAAAATTTTTAAAGCTATTTATTTATTATTTGAAAAGCAGAATTACAGAGAGAGGAAGACACACAGACACACACGCACATACAGCCACAGATGGACCGAGAGATTGACCATCCATTGTTTTTCTCCCCAAATGCCTGAAATGGCCAGGATTAGGCTGAGGTTGAAACTGTGAGTTGAAAACTCAATCCGAGTCTGTCATGTGGGTGGCAGGAACCCAGTGACTTGAGCCATCGCTGAGCCTCCCAAGATCCACAATGGCAGAGGCTGGAGTCGGGAATCAGAGCCCAGAATGAAACCCCAACATTGCAACATGGGACCTGGACAGTGTAAGCTACATCGAACTTAGTAGGCTAAACACTCATCCTGGAGTTATTTTTGAAAGGAAAGAATGGATACCATAGAATTGCACAAGTAGCTACTGGAAGATAAAAGAGCACTATATGGAGCACTCCCCAAATGCTTGTGAGAGCTGGGGCGGAGCCAGGGTCGAAGTCGGGAGCTGGGAACTCAGTTCAGCTCTCCTGCATGGGCGGCAGGAACTCAATGACTTAAGTCATCACTGCTGCTTCTCAGGATCCACATTAGCAGGGCACTAGAGGCAGGAGCTGGAGCTGGCGTCGATCCAGGTAGTCATATGGGGAACATTCAGCTGCTGGGCGAATGCCCTCTGTATGGTTCAGAGTCACTGTATGTGAGAACTCTGGCCTTCTGTTTGCCTCCCTCCCTCCCTGGTCCCTCACCGAGGACTTTAGGCGAATTTCCTCCTTTCAGGACTCAGGCACTGGGGGTCTCCCTCAACCCCCAGCACTGGCCAGCTGCAGTCATCTGAACTGGGTCCTGCCGAGCCGCCCATACCCAGTCCGCATAGTCCCTCCAGGTCGGTCTGAATCTTGGGAACAGCTGGTGCATGTGGTTTCAGAAGCCTCGTCTTCCTCTGGGACACTGTCAGGAATTGCACAGGTGCAATCCCAGTCTTGCATTCCCAACTCGCTTGCTTCCCCAAAGGTTCGGATAAAGACAATCAGAAAACCACAGGAATAAACACATATTGGCTCAGGACAGAGGTCCCCCCACATTAAACTCTGGAAGCACTCTGTGCATCAGTAGAGAGCTGGATAAATAATGCTACAGCACGTCCACATAGCCCAACGAGGAAAGGGTTAAAAACTGGAAAATGTTCAGGATAGAGTGTCAAATGCAAAGTGTCATTTGAGAAATCACTTGTATAAAAAATTTAAATATATTTAAATGGCTGTGCTGTAGGCCTAAACACACTTGTAAATGCAGGATGATGTTAAAAACTTCACAAAAACATTACCTGGGGTCATTTATGGAAAACAGCCTTGAAATCCAGATGAGAAGATGGATTTTATTCTTTAATTTAATTGTTTACATTTTTATTATAATTATAACCAATTACCATAAGCAATTTATTACAATTATAACCAATATTATAACCAATTATTACATTGGTTATTTTTCATAATTTTTATAATTTTAGTCTTTGAAAAGATAGGACTCTGAAAATCTTATTCAAAATCAATCATTTTAATTCATTCAATAAATTCTTAAATAAGCTTCAGTATTACTCTTATTAAGCAATCATGTTAATTTTCTTATTATTGCCACGGAACATTAAGAAATAAATTTGTGAGAAAATTTGAAAATTTTAGGATTCATAAATTAAGAAAATATTCTATGATGAAAATCTGCACTCATTCCTCTGTAATTTGAGTGCTTAATTGTTACTATATTTTAAATTGTTTTATTGATTTAAACACGTTTTGTGTATATTATGGCATACTGTTATTGAGACTAAAATAGTAAATGATTCTTAGCGATCAGTATCCTACATGTTCAGAAAAGCTTCCCTTTGCTCCAACTGTCTGCCTTTTTTCCATTGTTTATGTCCGTATATTCCAGAGCAGAATTCTGCAACATGAAAAGAATCTTCACAGGAAGGATTGGTGTCCTGGGCAGGAGAAACAAGATACCCAAAGGCCTGCATGCATGAAATAGAAAAGTGAGTCTGAGAAACTACACTGAGGCAGAAATTATAAGGAAGTAATAGTAAGAAATGAGGGTGGGGGCTGGCACTGTGGCATAGTGGGAGAAGCCGCCGCCTGCAGTGCCGGAATCCCATATGGGTGCTGGTTGGAGACCCTGCTGCTCCACTTCCAATCCAGCTCTTTGCTGTGGCCTGGGAGTGCAGTGGAAGATGGCCCAAGTGCTCGGGCCCCTGCAACCACAGTGGGAGACCTGGAGGAAGCTCCTGGCTCCTGACTTCGGATCAGCACAGCTCATGCCATTGCAGCCAGTTAGGGAGTGAACCCGTGGATGGAGGACCTCTTTCTCTCTCTCTCTCTCTACCTCTCCTTCTCACTCTGTGTAACTCTGACTTTCAAATAAATAAATTAATTAATTAAAAAAAAAAAAGAAATGAGGGTGGTTGGCTCATGGAGGTGTTTGTTTATTATGAAAATAAAGGGAGCAACAGATTTTTAAGTGAGATGTTCAGATATGTACTTTAACTTTTTATTCATAGTTAATTTTCTTTTTTTTAAAGATTTATTTATTTATTTGGAAGGCAGAGTTACAAAGAGGCAGAGAGAGAGAGAGAGAGAGAGAGAGAGAGGACTTCCATTTGCTGGTTCACTTCTCAGATGGCCACAACAGCTGAAGCTGTGCTGATATGAAGCCAGGAGCTAGGAGCCTCTTTGGGGTCTTCCAGATGGGTCCAGGGGCCCAAGGACTTGGGCCATTTTCTACTGCTTTCCCAGGGCATAGTAGAGAGCTGGATGGGAAGTGGAACAGTCAGGTCTCAAACCAGCATCCACATGGGATGCTGGCACTGCAGGCAGCAGCTTTATGAGCTACACCACAGTGCCTGCCCTGTAGTTAATTTTCTAATGTTTATTCCTTTTTGTTTATTTGAAAGATAGAGAATGAGAGAGAGAGGTGAGAGAGGGAGAGAGAGAGGGAGATCTTCCACCCACTGTTCCTTCCCTAATATTCACAACAGCCAGGGCTGGGCCATGAATGCCATCTGGGTCTCCCATGGGGGTGTCAAGGACTCAGGTACTCAAGCAGTCATATGTTGCTGTCTCTAACACACGTTAGCAGGTGCCGGATGGGAAGCCAAGGTAGAACTGAGTCCCTGGCACTCTGATGTGGGATTCAGGAATCCTAAGCAGTGGCCTGCCCCAAGATAGACATTTTTGAAAGACGCTGGATGTACTGTGTAGAGTGCATTAGTTAAGAAGTTATGACAGTGGGTCAGGCAAATGGTGACAGAAACTTGTACCAAGCCACAAGATATACAGGCAATGAAAAGATATCTAAGAGATGTTTATGATTTATGGTTTCATATAAAACATACAGCATGCATTTTATGAACCTAAACTACTGTATCTATAGTTCACCCTACTTGGAAATTACTGATGGGGGGAGTTTAATGAAAACTCTAGGGGCATGATTAGGTGATTGTGTATATATAAACAAGTCTTAAACCAGTATTATTTGATGGTAGGTTTCTAAACCAACATCTGTGATAATAATGTTGTGGAAAAGCACCTTAATGGAATTTCTGTTAATACCTGGAGGAATTTTTTAAATTCCACTTCCAGTTGTCTTTCTGCCACTTACTCTTAGATTCCCACCCACACCCTAACCTCATCCTAACTCAGTCTATACTCACGAGGTCTCTGGTTCTCCTGACACCACTGTCTCCCACACAAATACATTGAAAACTCAATTTTTACTTTCTTTTCCCTCATTAAACTTGGTTTCAATGGGTCTCAAAATTCTGTGACAGATCTTTGGTCAAGGTATTTCCATTAAAAGTTAGCACTGATTTTAAAAACTAATAATTTTAAACAGGCACATACACAAAAAAATTGTCCACAAATCATTCTCCCTTCCTTCTGAAGGTTTTACGATGCATTGTTATCATTAACCAGTCTTTTACTAGTTGGCAATTGAGACAATCAGTTCTGAGACCATTCTTCTACCACTGATTAAGACTGGGGCAGGTATTAGGGATAATATTTATTTAGCCTCCTGAGCTTTCTGGGAAGACTTGGTGACCTTGCCAGCTCCAGCAACCTTCTTGTCCACTGCTTTGATGTCACCCACAGCAACTGTCTGTCTCATATCATGGACAGCAAAACAACCCAGAGGAGGATAGTCAGAGAAGCTCTCAACACACATTGGCTTGCTGGGAACCATATCAACAATGGCAGCATCGCCAGATTTCAAGAATGTAGGGCCATCTTCCAGTTTCTTTCCAGAATGAAGATCAATCTTTTCCTTCAGCAAACTTGCAAGCAATGTGAGCTGTGTGACAATCCAGTACAGGGGCGCACTGATTGGACCTGGATAGAAGCCAGGTGGGTCATTTTTGCTGTCACCAGCAACGTTGCCATGACAAACATCTTTGATAAACACATTCTTGACATTGAAGCCCACGTTGTCCCCAGGGAGAGCTTCACTCAAAGTTTCATGGTGCATTTCAACAGATCTGACTTCAGTTGTGATGTTGACTGGAGCAAAGTTACCACCATGCCAGGTTTGAGAACACCAGTCTCCACTCGGCCCACACAGACAGTACCAATAGCACCAATTTTGTAGACATCTTGTAGGGGCAGATGCAAAGGCTTATCAGTTGGGTTAGTCGGTGGGAGGAGGCAATCCAGGACTTCAAGCATGGCATTGCCATCTTTGTGGGTGACTTTCCATCCCTTGAACCATGGCACATTGGCATTTGGCTCTATTGTCACTATTCCAACCAGCGATTGGCACAAGTGCTACTGTGTCAGCGTTGTAGCCAATTTTCTTATTGTGGGTGCTGACCTCCTTCACGATTTCCTCATATTTCTTCTGGTTGTAGAGTGGCCCAGTGAAGGCCATCTTGTTAACATAAACATTAGCTGTTTCACACCTAGTGTGTAAGCCACAAGCTCACAGGTTTGCCCATTCTTGAAGATACCAGCTTCAAATTCCCCGACACCACCAGCAGCAATGAGAACAGCACAGGCAGCCTGAAATGTGCCTGTAATCATGTTTTTGATGAAGTCTCTGTGTGCTGGGGCATCATTGAGAGTCACATAACACTTGCTGGTCTACAGGGAGGATAGTCAGAGAAACCACAGGGAGACGATCTACAGGGAGATGTCGATGGTGATACCACACTCACGGTCAGCTTCCAGTTTATCCAAGACCCAGGCTTACTTGAAGGAGCCCTTGCCCATTTCGGCAGCCTCCTTCTCAAATTTCTCATTGGTTCTTCTGTGGGTGCCAGCACATCTGTAGATCAGATGGCCAGTGGTGGTGGACTTGCCCGAATCTATGTGTCCAATGATGACAATGCTGATGTGAGTGTTTTCCTTTCCCATTTTGGCTTTTATTTAGTGGTGGTTTTCACAACACCTGTATTCTGGTGGCAAACTCATTGCGATAAAACCCGTTTTCATTTTTGTCTCTCTTTCCAATCACTGGCCGACCTGTCCTAGCTTTTCTGTGTTTGAAGTTCAGAATCTTCTTTTTTCACAGTGAGCAATGCAGTCCTCCAGTTCTGCATTCTATGGTCAAACCTAGGCCACTTGACACATGGCAGCTGGATTCTGTGTCCTGAAGCACAAGGCTGACTTGTCTCTGTTTCACATTTGTCATGGCTAATAGAAACGTCAATGAATAAAGTCATTTTAAAATCTTTATTATTAGCTACTAAAGTTGAACATACACACATCTTACATCTCATCAATTTCACAACTACATATTTTGTCAGAGATATCTATATCCAACTATATCTATACATATCTATATATGGATATAGACAAAAATTTGTGTCCATGTGCATCAAAAGACTGGTACAAGGGTGTTCATAACAGTGCTATTGAGAATAGTTAAACCCTGGCATCTCAATCAAGTAGACTGGTGAATTGTGGGTGTTCATGCAATGCATTACTACATAACAACTAAGCAAAGTTATTTACATCAAGTTTAAGAACACACAAATAATCATTGCTGGTGTTAGAAGTCAGGAGAGTGTATTATTTATGGGGGAATGAAGAAAGTAGTTGGTAACAATTGGAGGTGAACTTCCGAGTACTCGAAGTGTTTCATCTCTTGACCTGGGTAGAAGTTACAGGGTGTTTCCATTCTGTGGAAATAAAAATAAGTACACGCATTTACATATTGAATACATCCCTCAATGGCTCTTCATTGTCTACATAATAAAACCCAAGCCTCTAAAATTTGCAAAGCAGGATTATAGTCAATGATCTGCTCCCATATACTTTTCCAATCAATGTATTGGAATCAACTTATTCCCTTTTCTATCCTCTCTCTTTCACTCCAGCTATGGCATTACTGTGGGATTCCCTACACCAGAGCTTCTACTTGTGTGTAACTCAAAGGCAAGCTATTCCATTGAAAAAGAACAGAATTGAAATTAGAAGTCTGCGGGCTGGCACTGTGGCGTAGTGGGTTAATGCCCTTGTCTGAAGCAATGACATTCCATATGGGCGCTGGTTTGAGTCCCAGCTGCTCCACTTCCCATCCAGCTCTCTGCTGTGGCCTGGGAAAGCAGCAGAAGATGACCCAAGTCCTTGGGCCCCTGCACCCACGTGGGAGACTTGGAAGAAGCTCCTGGCTCCTGGCTTCGGATCGGCGCAGCTCCAGCTGTTGCAGCCAATTGGGGAGCGAACCATTGGATGGAAGACCTCTCTCTCTGTCTCTACCTCTCTCTGTAACTCTGTCTTTGAAATAAATAAAGTAAATATTTAAAAAAATTAGAAGTCTGTGCAACAATTTTATCTCACTGTAAAGACTAGTGTTTTGTTGAGCCAAATTCTCTACTAAATTCTGTTTGCTGTCCAGGTTTCTGACATACCAGGCAATTTCAAACTCTGGAGTCCCCAAAGCCACACCTGTACTCACAGGGCAAGATCATACCCAACTTAGGCTTAGCCGTGAAGCCTGCTGGTACTCGAATAAGAGACATCTCAGGAAAGAGTGACGCAACACTGCCCTGTTGCCAGGACTCGGAGCCTGCTTTGGCTGTGGGATGCCCCTAAGGCTGGTGGACAACAATGAAAACCTCAATGATCAAAGTATTTTGTCTACATCTGGGTCCACAGGGATCTCAGAAAATCAGATATGGCTGTCAAAATGTCTCATGAGGATTGGTGTCACTGCAGGTTCTAGGTGCTCCTTTCTGTAGAAAAAAGCCTTAGTCAGTGACTAAGGAACGCTGAGAGTATCAAGTCCCTAGGAAGACATAAAGACAGCATAAGGAAATGGGAATAGGTTTTGGCTAAGTGGGCTCACCTGCAAGTCAGGGCTTCCACAAGAGGGCAAACTGGAAGGATCTGGAACAAGCACCCAGTTAAACAGAATAAGAAACTGTTCTTGGGGCCACAGGGCCAGGATAAGTCATGAGGACATGTGTGTGTCCTAACACAATTCACCAGTAACTTGAGCATGCACCAGAGTCACTTGGAGAGCTTGTTAAAATCCAGATTCCTGAGTTCCACTCCCAAGGGTTCACTCAGGACTGGCTCAGGGCAGCCCCAGAATTTGTATTTCTAATAAATGCTGTTTTAGAACAACCATCAGGCTAGTGGGACAAAGCTAATTCCAGTCCCCACCTACCAGTAGGGGAGGATATTCAACATGGCTGCCAGTATGGTCAGGTTTTGTTTAGAGACTGTGTGGGCTGGATGCACAGGAGGAGGAGTCGATTTCTTCTGAGCAAGGTGGCAGATGACAATAAAAAGGACACCCTACTGCTGTCCCTCATTTGAACAGCCAGAGGGAAGCTGAAATGCTAACCTCCTCCCTGGCACTTACATGAGCAACTTCTACATGGTAGAAATCCTTTTGGCATCTCATAGGTAGAGCCCAGGATGCTGCTAAACATCCTACAATGCACCAGGTAGCCCCACAACAAAGGGATATCCAGCCCAAGTGTCAATTGTGCAGAGTATGAAAAACCTGTCTTGAGTTGTCAGAATTAATGTTATCCATGTTGGGACAGTGTACATTAAAAGAAACATTTGGGGGCCGGCACTGTGGCATAGTAGGCTAAGCCTCTGTCTGCAGCACCAGCATCCCATATGGGAACCTGTTCAAGTTCTGACTGCTCCACTTCCGATCTAGCTCTCTGCTATGGCCTGGGAAAGCAGTGTAAGATGGCCCAAATTCTTGGGCCCCTGTACCCAAGTGGGAGACCCAGAAGAAGCTCTTGGCTCCTGCCTTCGGATTGGTACACTTCTGGCCATTGCAGCCATTTGGAGAGTGAACCAGCAGATGGAAGACATCTCTCTCTCTCTCTCTCTCTGCCTCTCTTTCTCTCTCTAACTTTCAAATGAATTAATAAATCTTAAAAAAAAATCACAAAAGATAGCTAAAAGTCATGTAACTTGTTCTTTAAAAAAATTTAAAAAATGAAAGAGATATTCTTACTACAGATAAAATCAAAGAGCACGAGTGTTTCCCACAGTGGCTAAGACACTTCTTGGAATGCCTGCATCCCATATCCCAGTGCCTAGGTTCAAGTTTCAGCTCCACTTCCAATTCCATCTTCCTGCTAATGCGTATCTTTGGAGGTAGCAGGTGTTGGCTCAAGTACTTGGGCCCTGCTACCCACATGGGAAACCTGGATTGAGTTCTGGGCTCCTGGCTTTGGCCTGACCCAGCCATGGCTATTTGCACGCATTTGGGAGAGTCAACCAGTGGATGGACGATCTCTGTCTCTTTGCCTTTCAAATAAATGAAAATAAAGAAATTTTTAAAAAATTTTAAAAATACCTAAACAAGATAAATTATGAGACATCTCATAAAGGAGGTAGAGGAAGAGGAAAGAAAATTGTTCAGAGAGATTAGATTCCATTAGTAAGAGGGAAGAAAAGGGTAGGGGGTCTGTGTTTTATTGCTGTTCTTTTTTTTTCTAAGATTTATTTCATTTATTTGAAAGGCAGAATTAGAGAGAGAGAGAAAGGGAGACATAAAAAGAGAGAGATCCTTTATTTCTCTGTTTCACTCCCCAAATGGCTGCAATGGAAGCCAGGAGCCAGGAGCTTCATCTGGGTTTTCCACATGGGTGCAATGACTTGGGCCATCTTCCACTGCTTTCCTAGGTGCATTAGCAGGGAGCTGGGTTGGAAGTGGAACCATCAGGTCTCGAATCATCATCATATGGGATGCTGGTACTGCAGGTAGCAGCTTAATCCATTATGCCATAATGTCAGCCCTGAGGTTTACCTTCCGTAACTAGGCCATTTTTGACAGTCCTGGGCTAAATACTTGTTGATATGAAATGAAATTTTTTTGTTCACTCTGTAAGGATTTTAAAAATGTTTAATTATTTATTTTATTTAAGAGGCAAAGAGACACACCTCTACCCTGCCCTACCACACACACACACACACACACACAAATAGAGTCCTCCCATTCTCTGTACCACTCCCTAAATGTCTGGGAACCAGGAACTCAATCCATGTCTTCCATGTGAGTGGCAGGGACCCAAGCACTTGAACCATCATCTGCTGCTACCATCCTGCTCATCAGCAGGAAGCTGGAACTGGGGACCCAAGCACTCAGACATGGGGTCTGGTCTTCTTAGGTGATGTCCTAACCATTGCACCAAATATGCACTCTCTAAGGATTTTGTTTTTTTGTTTTTTGTTTTTTTGTTTTGTTTTGTTTTGTTTTTGACAGGCAGAGTGGACAGTGAGAGAGAGACAGGGAGAAAGGTCTTCCTTTTGCCATTGGTTCACCCTCCAATGGCCGGCCGCAGTGCGCTGTTCCGATGGCAGGAGCCAGGTGCTTATCCTGGTCTCCCATGGGGTGCAGAGCCCAAATACTTGGGCCATCCTCCACTGCACTCCTGGGCCACAGCAGAGAGCTGGCCTGGAAGAAGGGCAACCGGGACAGGATCGGTGCCCCGACCGGGACTAGAACCCGGTGTGCCGGCGCCACAAGGCGGAGGATTAGCCTGTTGAGCCACGGCGCCGGCTCTAAGGATTTTTATAGAGGAGGGTCTGTAGAAGTTTGTTGGGATTTATCTTCATGGTTAATCATGTTTCCATTTAACAAGTTCTAGCCTATTAACTAGAACATTCTGAAAACAGTTTAAATCCACGGTGGAGCAGATACAGGCCGGGATTGGGTGGGTGCGTAGCTAGCAGTTAGGATGCCAGTTGAGATGGTTGTGTCCCACATGACAGTGTCTGAGTGGAACACCCAGGTCTAGCTCCTGACTCCACCTTCTTGCCAGTCTAAGTCCTGGGAGGAAGCAGCAAAGGTACAAGTGATTGAGTGATTGGGTTCCTGCACTCACAAGGGAGATTGGATGATGTTCCTGGCTTCCTACCTGGCATTGCAGGCATTTGGGGAGTGAATCAGCAGATAGGTGTGCTCTCTCTATGTCTCTGTGTGTCAGTCTGTTTCTTTCTCAGTGTGTCTCTCTGTGCTTTTCTAATTAAAAAAAAAAGTCCATGGAAAACTGGAATGAGAAGGCAAGTTTGTTTTGGTGCAAAAAAATTTGCAATCCATGTGTTAGGAAAAGAGGCACAGAATAGGAGGCAGTATGTAAATCTACAGCCAGGCTAAATTTATTCAGGGAAAATAAATTCGTAGAGGTGGGTGACCAACTACTGGAGTGCACATTGATGGACTGCATGGCGGAAAGCGCCGGCCCCAGGGGTGGGCCTTTTTATATTTTAGGAGGGCTAGGGATGGAGGAGAGGGTAGGGTGCAGCAGGTGGAGGTGAATCCCTGGAACTGGTCTTTCAGGTGTCTGCGTGGGACCTTGGGAACCTGGGAAAGAATGCAGGGGGTGGGGTGTAAAGGTAATAGGGCGTGAGACCCAATTGAGATTCAAGGGCAAGGAATACATTCCAATGTTTATCTGTCTTTTGGGCAATGAACAAGAATGGCTGAAGCTTCTGTCTCTGTTCCATCACCATAAAAGGTGTTCAAAAAGTTCAAGAGAATTCCAAGAAAAAACTATGGGTGGATTTCAATTTTTTTGCCTCCAAAATAAATTTACCCTTTAAAAAAAAAAAGATTTCTTTATTTATTTGAAAGGCAGAGTTACACAGAGAGAGGAGAGGCAGAGAGAGAGAGGTCTTCCATTCTCTGGTTCACCCTCCAATTGGCCGCACCAGCCGGAGCTGTCCCGATCCAAACCCAGGAACCAGGAAATTCCTCCAGGTCTCCCAGGTAGGTGCAGGGGCCCAAGGACTTGGCCGTCTTCTACTGCTTTCCCAGGTCATAGCAAAGAGCCAGATTGGAAGTGGAGCAGCCGAGACTCGAACCAGCGCCCATATGGAATGCCTGCACTACAGGTGGTGGCTTAACCCACTACACCACACTGCCAGCCCCTACCTTTTATTTTTGCTCCCTTGAACATTAGGGAGTAATCTTAAATAGTTCATTCTTGTGTTCACTGAAATTTTTTTGTTTATTTTTTTTTCTGATTCTTCCTGTCTGTCAAAAACAAAATTAATGTTTAGGTGATTTTTATTTTTAGCCATTATTGCTTTCTTCATTCACCTCTTTGTCAGACTGACCAATTTCTTCTCTCAACTTTCTGTTCTTCTAGGGTAATTTTATTTATTTGGTGCTTCACCTGAAGACTCTAATGGGAAACAGTACTCTTAGATTCATATTCAATGGCTATTTTTTTCCCATTTTTTTCTGTTTTATACTAGATTTTTTTTTTTTTTTTTTGGTTCCTCTGTGAGGTAGGTAAAGCTGGTCATGTTATGCAAATGCAAGAACTAACAAAGAGTTTTAAGAGATTGGGGCTGGAAATTTTAGGAAATTACAGGGCAGTGGGTTAGGCAGCTGCTTGCAACTGGCATCCCATATCGGAACACTGCTTTGAGGCTTGGCTCTTCTGCTTTGGAACTAGTTTCCTGTTGATGCTCCCGCAAGGGCAACAGGTGATAGTCCCAAGTACCTGGGCCCCTGTCACCCACATGGGAAACCTAGATTAAGTTCTGGCCTCCTGGTTTCAGTTTGGCCCTGCTCTGGCTGTTGAAGCAATCTGAGGAGTGACCAGCAGATGGAAGATCCCTCTCTTTTTCTCTCTCTCCCGCTCTCTCTCTCTCTCTCTCTCACTCTTGCTCTCTGCCACTCTGCCTTTCAAATAATAAATGAATTAATATTTTTTAAAAGCTTTAGGAAATATTTTCAAGTTCATACAGATTGTGAAGGGTGGAAATAAGATACAAATGCAGATTTCTGATTCTAGTTCCAGGAATCATATGATAAACAATGCTATTTGGAACACTAACATTACCTTCCAGCTTTTGCATATGAGACCAGTAGTGATAATTCTAATTCCAAGGTTAGATTCTAAATGGTGGTACACTGAGTCTACTGTGGACTGGAAAATGGTTCTCACAGCTCCCTGAAGAGTGAATGTTGCAGGCTGGTGCTATGGCCTCATATGTTAAGCCTCTCCCTGCACAACGGTCATCCCATAAGGATGCTGGTTTGTATCCCGGCTGCTCCTTTTCCCAGTCCAGCTCTCTGCTTATGGCCTGAGAAAGCAGTGGAAAATGGTTCGAGTGCTTGGGCCCTTGCACCCATGTGGGAGACCCAGAAGAAGCTCCTGACTCCTGGCTTCAGCCTGGACCAGCCCCAGCTGTTGTGGCCATCTGGGAAGTGAACCAGCAGATAGAAGACCTTTCTCTTTGTCTCTCCCTCTCTCTGTCTATAACTCTGCCTTTCAAATAAATAAATAAACCTTAAAAAAAAAGAGTGAATGCTTCATAATTGCCATATTTAATGGTTTCACATCTGATGGTCTCAAGGCCCAAGTATTTTTTCAGAATCCTTTTATTTAATGAGTACAAATTTCATAAGTACAACTTTAGGAATATAGAGATTCTTCCCACTATACCTACCCTCTCACCCCCACTCACACCCCACCTCCTCCTCCTTCTCTCATTCCCAGTCCCATTCTCCATTAAGATTCATTTTCAATTAACTTTATACACAGAAGACCAGCTCTATACTAAGTCAAGGTTTTACCAATTTGCACACATACACTCAAAATATAAAAAACTGTCGGAGAATAAGTTTTTCAGTTAATTCTCATAATACAACTCATTGAGGACAGAGGTCCTGCATAGGAAGTTAGTGTACAGTGACTCCTGTTGTTAACAGTTAGCACTCTTATGTATGACGTCAGTGACCACCCGAGGCTCTTGACTTGAGCTGCCAAGGCTATGGAAGCCTTTTAAATCTACAATCTCTGTCATTATTTAGACAAGCAAAGTGGAAGTTCTCTTCTCCCTTCAGAGAACAAGTACCTCCTTTTTTGATGGCCCCTTCTTTCCACTAGAGTCTCACTCACTGAGAGATCCCTCATATATTTCTTTTCTTTTCTTTTTTTTGCCACAGTGTCTTGGCTTTCCATGCCTTAAGTGCTCTCATGGGCTTTTCAGCCAGATCAGAATAAGGCCCTTGTATAACTCACACAACGGCTTCATTACTATAGTTTCATTTTTATACAAATGATGTTTTGTTATCTATGGCTATATAGTAAATTAGCCCGACACTTAGTTAAAACACCAAGCTGCTCACGGGTCCTGTGGGCACCCTGCCTCAGTGAGAGTGTAGGCCAGGGCTGGAGTGTCCTGTGCAGCGTTAACTGTGAGAGAAATTGGCTCCCATGCTCACTCACGTGGTTGTTGCTAGAATTCTGGTCATATAGATGATTGTCTGATGGCTTCAGGCCCTTGTTGGCTGCAGACATCAGTTAATTGTCACATGGGCTCCCATCATGGTAGGTGGCTTCGGTCAAACAAAAGAGTTAGAGCAGGACAGAACTCGAGTCATAGAAGTCCCATCTCATCACGTGAGCATCATCCATGCATTGGGAATTAGTCTCTAAGTTCAGCCCACAGTCAAGGAAAAGGGCTTGCTGCAAACATGTGAAAAGCATGAGGACAGGTTGCTGGGTGCCACAAAGATTAGCCAAGCCTTTTTTATGTTAAATGGTGTATTTCTGTATTTCTTAAAGAATCTGTGTATTCATGTATTTCACACTATTGATAAGATAAAAATGACTCTTCCAGCATGAGGCTTGCCAAAATCATCAAGCACCAGTTACTTAGGTACCCATGCATGGGATGCTGAACTGACATTTGAGGAAGTAGAGGACAAGAGACGTTTTCCTAGGTCTTGTGACATCTAAATTGAGGCTTCAAGGAAAAATGTGTATCAGCTAAGGAAGAACAGGATGAGGGAAGGATGCTCCAAGAATTATGATATTAAGCACCTACACCCGAAATCTTATCAGAGTATGATGGTGTGTAGTTATTCCTCAAGGAATAACTGCTTTAAACTGATCAGAATAACTGTTGAATATAAATTTATGATTATTTTTATTTTACTAAAGTGGTTTTGCTAAAGCTCCAAGATATATTGAAGCTAAAAGCTCACATTTTTTCTTGCATGCATTCACCAATAACATTGCTTTTTCCCCTAATTTTGCTTCTGCCGAAGGTGATATCCTGAGGCTGAGCCTACAGAAGCATGGATGCAGAACAATTATGTTTATTTGGTAATTCTGATTAGTCAAACCTGGTAATGAAATTCATCTTAAAATATCTCCTGCTCCTGACACAGAAAAGATAAAATTTGTGGGGAACAGATTAGATTATTTTGATCCTTTTACTTCCCGTAGTCCTTGAGTCTACAGCTCAATGGCCAATATTCACCTACTTTGTGTAATTAACATCCAACTCACAGATAATAACAAGACTTGACATCTTAGAAGAATGTCCAATAGAGATTCCAGTTGCACAAATTTAACTGATAGGTTATTTTCCAGGAAAGATGTTACAATAAATGACTGCTTGCAACCTTAGGAGAGATTCGATTGTTATTAGGAAGTATGTATACATTAAGTTGATTATGCAACTCTGGACTGTAAACTTTGTAGAATTTTAGACATACACGGAAGGAAACAGAACACCTGTCATCCTGTCCACCAACCACCAACCAGTCCTTCTGCACCCACACCCCTACCCACCCTCTCCCATATTATTCTAGACACCGTATCATTTCATCTACATATATTTCAGCATATATCTCTAACAGAAAGGCAGTCATTGTTTTAAAACAAAGCTATAGAATCATTTTCTCCAAAAAAAAAAAAAAAAACCCTGATAAATCATTACTATTATTAGTCTTTTTAAATCGTTTGATTTTATTGTTAAACCTTTATTTATTTGTTTGGATTTTCCATCTGCTCAATTGCCCTCCAAATGTCTGCAACAGCTAAGGCTTGACCAGGTTGGAGCCAGGAGCCCAGTTTGGGTCTCCCACACCGGTGGCAGGAACCTAGGTATTTGCACCATCACCTGCTGTTTCCTGTGAGCACATTAAAGCAGCAATCTGGAGTCAGAAGTGGAGCTGAGATTGTAACTCAAGCATTCTGGTGTGGGATGTAGGCTGCATAAGGGAAGTCTTAACCACCGTGCCAAATACCCACCCCCAAAAGTAGTCCTGTATTCTTATTTTTACTTTCTTTTTATAGTGACGTAAGGGATCTACGTTTCTCAATCAGGGTTGGTTTTCCTTCCTAGGAGTCACTTGGCAATATTTGAAGCAATTTTTTTGTTGTTGTAAGTATGAGTGATGGTGTTACTGGGATCTAGTGGGGAGAAGCCGGGGATGCCGCTCCACATACAGAACAATCTCCCTGCCTCCAACACAAAAAATTGTCCCAAAGTGTCAGCAGTGCCACTGTGAAGAGACCCATATAGATGGACTGGCGAGCGAGTGAGCTAGTTAGTAAGATAGGTGGTAGATAAATTTACCTAGATGGCAGATAGATAGATAGATAATAGATAAATGACAGGTGGATAGATGAAAGATAGATAGCTGTTACAACAGGCAAATGCTTATCAAGTCAGAAAAAAACCACCCAAGCTATAAGGTCTTTTTAGTAGCCACACAAAGGATAAAATTGATTTGTAATTGGAAAAGTGATTCAATGGAATCACATTATCCCAGTGGGAATGTCCCAGGAATCAGATGGAATTTCATGATTTGGGGATGGGTGGCCCGTGTTAATTAATGGAACATCTGTTCCAGGTGAGTGCATGAACTAGTTTAGAAAAATACACTGTTTCTTATTTCAGGGGCAGCGTCAAAGGCAGTCAGGAGCAAAATATTGGGTAAAAACGAGCAAATATGTTCTGCAGCAAGTAAAAAAACTCGAGTAAAATTATTTTGACTTGGCTGAACGTTCACCTGTCACCAACGACTTTCTTTCATGTAAAACGATGCTACGGATGTGAATGCTTGTGGCACATTTCTAAGAGGAAAATCGATACCAGTAACTTTAGTGTAGACAGAGCTCCGCCTATCATCCCCCCACCCAGAACCCCTGGCAGTAACTTGCCTCGCAGCGCAGTGGTTCTCACAGATCAAAGCTGCATTATTTAAGTGTGTCCAGGGGGCAGATTTTCGCTTTGCGCCTCATCCTTTAAAGTAAAGCAATAGCTGGCTTGCTTCTCGAGAGTGAAAATATGTTAGACTAACTGGGTGCTTCATGCAAGCCCTCCCCTCTTTAAACTCACGTGGATCCCTCCTGGTATCCGGGATGAACTCCCTCCCTGCCCCCAGGAACCCACAACGGGAGGGGAGCACGGGACAAGTGTGGGAAAGCCAGTCTCTCCGAAGGCACGGCGGCAGTAGATTCTCATTCAAATCCAACCGGAACGTGAACTAGATGCAGCCTGGGAAGCGGCACAGGACGAGTCCGGAGTTGCCATAGAATGCGCCTGCCTGCTCCGCTTCACCCAGGAGTGAAACCCAAGTCTGGCAATTTCAGGCGATCTGTGTTAGCAAGCTCCTCCTTTCCTGCTGTCTTCTTTTTCCATTGGTAAAAGTGTTCTGCAGGGTCACACAGGAATCCCACCCCTTCTCTGTGTTTGCACTCCGCAGCTCTCCACAACTTTACACCTGAATGCACGCCAAACCTCTGTGACTATATAAAGGCAACCTGGAGGAGGGACTGCACATTTCCAGCGCATGCAGCAGCCGCGGAGGAATTGGCCGGCTCTCCAGCCCAAGCAAACCTCTGCTCACCATGCTTCCTCCTGCCATTCATTTGTCCCTCATTCCCCTCGCGTGCATCCTCATGAAAAGCTGCTTGGCTTTTAAAAATGATGCCACCGAAATCCTATATCCACATGTGGTGAAGCCTGTCCCAGCACACCCCAACAGCAGCAGCACGCTGAATCAAGCCAGGAACGGAGGCAGGCATCTTAGTCACACTGGACTGGATCGAAACAGTAAGTGCCTTCTCATTGTACAGATCCTTCTCTCTGCTTGTTTGGCGGCATCAGCTCACATTCCTGTCCAATTGTTCCATTGCTAACTAACCTGAACCGTACATGTTTTTGTTCTACAGTCTGCGAGTAATCTGTCGCACGTGTAGGGTGGCGTTCTTGCCAGGGTGGTGATGTTAGAGTTAATGTAACTGAAACAGCGTTTTGCCAATCCAAGCGCAGACTGAAGTTTTTCAGACATCCACAAAGAAAGCATTTCCAGGAATGAAACTGTTGCTTCTCTAGGACCAGGGACAATGAGAAATTTTCAAAGCATTGTTCTACATTGTTTGGTCAGTTTGTTTCAAGACCTGTGCTAGTCTGATTAAGTGGATCAAGGTAACTAACCAAAAGTATGCCTAAGAAACCATGCAGGGGGAAAAGGAAGCTTTTGGAGAAAAAGATGATTCTCATGGATTTCTGAAGTGTGTCTAATGAAAAAGAGTTGAAAGTTTTGATTATGCTCAGTGAAAAAGGGAATAAAACTGAAACACGTGGGGAATCATATCTTTCTAAAATAATTTCTTATGAATAGGCCAAAATTTAAGTAATTATGTATTGTTGTGAACTACTGGGGACATTCTTATCACTTAAGGGATTTGGAATAACGTACAGTAATGTTTTGTGCCGGGTGCATTTTTTTTTTCTTTTCTGTCTGCTGACTTGGCACACTAATTAACCACTAGTTAGGGGGATTCAAATGTCTTCTAGCTTTTGTTTCATTCCTTTCCTCGAGGAGAGTTTGCATGCATATAATCAGGGAGAAACAGCACAGCGCACAGGAAATCTTGCAGAAATATTCTGCCCCTCCTCCCGGCTCCATTCAACCACCCCAAGGAGTCTTGACCTCTGAGAAGTCAAAGCTGACACAGCGGCTACTGTCTTTCCAAGACAGCGTGTTTGAACTTTTCACCAAGATGGTTGTTTTCCAGCACATAGGAACTTATCTGATTGTTATTAGATTCCGGAGCAACGTAGTTGGATTCATTGGCAGTGAACTGTCACTGGGGGGGAAAAAAAAAAAAAAAAAAGAAGAAGCTGGTTCTGTGTGTGCACAGGAACAAAAAGCTAGACAGGTCAAAGTCATCTCCGGCTGCTTCCAGGTGCCTTCCCCAGGCAGCTGCGAGGTGAGCTGGAATCCGAGTGAGGTAAGCCCACCACTCTGTCCAGCAAACAGTTCACCCTTTCATTTTCATCACACACCATTAGATTTATATGCATGTGTGTGTGTACATACATGTATCTTTCCAGAGCCGTCACCTTCCCCTAAGGCTGTGCCTCTTACCTCAGAAATTCTGGTGTAGAGAGATGAAGTTAAATTCCTGATTCAGTGTCTGCCTTGAGGTAGCTTTAGTGTTCTATGTAAAACCATTGCAATGCCCTTCATCCTTTTGACTTTTTACATTTGACTATACTTTAAAACATTCTTTTGTCATCCTGGTTAATAAGCCTTGATGCCTTTTCAAGCTTGTTCTGGGCAATTCTGTTCAAGTTTAGATAACAAAGCAAGAGTAAGGAAAACTTCAAATATTTTCAAGATTAATTTTTTTTGCTTTAATTACATTAGGCATGTAATAAAACCCAGCCAATTAGGGAACGTACTTATCAAATCTAAATAACTAAAACAAAACGTTTGCCATGGCCAATATTCAGGAAATGAACACCATAGTTCCTTTTGCAGTTGTAAATCAGACATGTTAAGGCACTTTTTTTTCCTCCCATAAAATTCATGGAAATGTAGCCAAGTTGTTATGGTAACCATACGTTCCTGATTTAGGGGCTTTTATATTCTTTAAATGCTGAGTTGTGGTGGCATTTTGCATTTCAAACATTTTCAATTTGTATTTTTAAAACACAGCTTGGGAATTTATGTTTGAAATGTGGTTATTAAGTTTGATATGCAAGATGTCAGATGTTGTACACATATGTATGATCTTCTGCAGCTGAATGCTATAATTGCAATAAAATCCTACAGAGTGCACATGCGTTGTAGGCAGCATTGAAACACGTCCCACGTTTTCTCAATAGAGTTTTTAAAAAGCTAATTAAAAGCACTTGCAGACATGAACCACTAGGACCCATCAGAGAGTGAACATTACAGGATACTGTTCTAAACTGGTTGAAGAATGAATGTTTGCACACAAATGTTAAGAGCCGCTAAATCTTGACTGCGGGAGCCAGACACAGAAAGTGGGATTTTTCAAATACTCTAATAAGCAGTCAGCTATGGAAATACCCAAAAAATATCAGGCCCCTGTGCAGAACAAGTCACTCACAGCCAAGTAAGCCGATGACTCTCAGGACAGGGTCTCTGTGAGCGTGCAGGCAGAGCCGGCGTCCTCTCGCTACCTGGTAACTCCCCAGGGCTCAGATGTTCTTTCCGTCCTGGGTCCTCGTGTCTGATGCCCTGTCTCTCCGTCTTCCGCAGCTCGGGTTCAAGTGGGCTGCCGGGAGCTGCGGTCCACCAAGTACATCTCCGACGGCCAGTGCACCAGCATCAACCCGCTGAAGGAGCTCGTGTGTGCCGGCGAGTGCTTACCGCTGCCCGTGCTCCCCAACTGGATCGGGGGAGGCTACGGCACCAAGTTTTGGAGCAGGAGGAGCGCGCAGGAGTGGCGCTGCGTCAACGACAAGACGCGCACGCAGAGGATCCAGCTGCAGTGTCAGGACGGCAGCACGCGCACCTACAAAGTCACCGTGGTCACCGCCTGCAAGTGCAAGCGGTACACCCGGCAGCACAACGAGTCCAGCCACAACTTCGAGAGCGTGTCGCCGGCCAAGCCCGCCCCGCACCCCAGGGAGCGGAAACGAGCCAGCAAGGCCGGCAAGCACAGCCTGAGTTAGGGCGCCTGCTCTGGGACCGGGACTGACCGGGGGTCACCGACCCTCTGCTTTGCAGACTGGGTTTGCTTCGCGAGAGACTGGAGCCTGGCATTGCTGTGTCTCACTTGAAAGTTGACACTTTCTGCTTTGATCGCACCCAGTGAGCTGCCCTGAGTATCAGGAGCTTCTTGGGGGGAGGGGGGGTGAATGGGGGGGGGGGAGAGTTTTTATTTTATTTTTTTTTTTTCTTTTCAAGTTTTTCAAGATGTCACGTCCAATCAGAGCAATTTGCAATTCAATTCCACGCCTCCTGCTCTTAAAAGTTGGTGATCCTATGCAGGGATCTGTAAGACAGAAATGAGTCTTTCGGGTACCTTCCACTCCCTAGCCCATCCCCATCCCCCAAAACAACCTTCACAACAGAAGACACAAAAAAAAAGAAAAGAAATATGGTAGCCATGAACTATCCACAGTTGCATTTCAGACAGGTCCAACAGTTCAGCGGCCCGCCCGTGATCTTCCCTATGTAAAATGCGAGTGAAAGAGCTCCTGACATTTTCACTTTTGAAAACAAGCCCTGTAGCTTTTTCCGGTCTCCCAGTAGGACGTGGTACCCCGCATGCTGATTCTTGCTTGGAGTGGAATGCCAGAAATGCATGGCAGCAGCTAATACGTAAAGCTGATTAACTATTTATTTGTCAATGTTATTATTTAATTGAGCTTCCTACCTGTGATTTTTTTTTTCAAAATGTTAATTTTCTTTTTTTTTAAAATGTTTTGAAGCTTTTTCATGTACTTAAATATTTGCCTCTGTGATTTGTGGTTGAGCAGAAAATATGAAAGTATGTGTTGTAGATATGTAAAATAAATAATTTAGTCCTTTTATTGCTTATGTTGCATCATGGACTTTGTCAATAGTATGAATCTTTTTAAATCCATGAGATGCTTTGTAATCCTGAAATAGTTAAAACTTCCTTGTTTAAACTGTGCAATTGGAAGCTGACTTGACTTTCAATCCCCCTGGTATCTTTCAACAAAAAATAAACACTCCTAAAAGTGATTGTCCTTGCTTCTAATGTGTATAATAAAAAGGCACACGTCGGCAGAAATTGTAGAATAAATGGACTCCGGTGAGCAATGATTTTTTTTTTTTCTAAGTGACATTCAAGCCTTGACAGACACATCTGTGGAAGAGAGAGAAAGGCAAACCATGGCTTCAGGAAACGGGATGAGTGCAAAAGTTGGGTGGCAGCCCAGTGGTAGGCTGTAATGAGAATAGCAGATTGACATCCAGCAGGGTAGTGGATGTCGAGTCTGGTGCACATTGTAATCACCTGGCAGGGCTATTGTAAGACCCAGCGCACAGGCTTCCATTCAAATTACTTGAGAATCTGTTGGGGTGGCGCTCAGGTATCAACAGTTTTGAAAGCTTTCCTGGGGATCTCACTGTGCAGCTACCTTTGAGAAAGGAAGGAATTGTAAGGAAATCAGTATCTTACTTTGGGGAATTTTATTCGAATTTGAAAGACAGACAGACAGAAATTTTCCAGAGATCTTGCAGCCTTTGGTTCCTTCTCTAAATATCTGCAATGGCCAGGGTGGGGGCAGATGGGAGCAGAACCTGGAGTCAGGAACTCCATGGGGGTCTCCCATGTGGATGTCATGGATCCAGATACTTAAGCCGCCATCTGCTGCCTCTCAGGGTGCACATTCACAGGGAGCTAGAATCAGAAGTGGAGCTGGGACTGGAGTCCAGTTACTCCAATACAAGACGAGGGCATCCTCAGCGGTGTCTTAAGTGCTGTGGCACATGTCTGCCCTGCATTGGGGAACTTTGAATACTATTGCAAGGCTCCCAAACCAAAACATAAAACAAAATAAAATGATAAAGAATGCAAACACCGATTTTTAAAATTTTGGCAGGTAGTTATATTAAGCAACATTAACAATCTTTTTTTTTTTTTAAAGATTTATTTGTTTTTGAAACAAAATTTTCAGATCTACGGAGATGGAGGGAAAGGCAGCAGAGAGAGAAAGATCTTCCATCTGTTGGTTCCTTCCCCAGATGGTTGCAAAGGCCTTTATTGGGCCAGGTTAAAACCAGGAGACAAGAGCTTCTTCCAGGTCTCCCATATGGATGGCAAGGGATCCAAATAGTTGGACCATCTTCTGGAGCCTTTCCCAGGCCGTTAGCAGGGACCTAGATCAGAAGTGGAGCAACTGGGACTCGAACTGGCGCCCCATATGGAATGCTGGCATTGTAGGTAGTGGCTTTACTGCTATGCCAGAATACCAGCCCCAACTCTTCAATCTTGAAGCAAATTGTTTAAGTGGCTGATGTGTCAATTCAAATGACTGCATCACTCCAAATGAAGAAAATCAAAGAGGCTTGGGTACATGTTGATAAGATTTTCTGAGTTTTCCTTTTTTTGTATATTGAGCATATTACTACTATTTTGTAGTGGGTTGCTCCTCTTTTTGAAATTATGAGTCTAAAAATTGCTTGTCTAATACACATAGCATAGTAACTTAAATAAAACATCATTATTGTCTCTTACAGGAGGTAGAAAAATTTCAACACATATAAAGATAAGAAAACATCTTTAAATTTTATAATAATGCTAACCATCATACCACTAAATAAATATTTCACCATTTATTACTGGGTGGCCTTTCAGTATTTTTTAAAAGTTTTATTTATTTATTTGACAAGCAGGGCAATAAAGAGCGAGACACACACACACACACACAGAGAGAGAGAGAGAGAGAGAAACAGAGAGATTCTATCCAATGGTTCACTCCCCAAATGTCCTCCCATGTGGGTGGCAGGAGCTCAAGTACTTGGGTCATCTTCTGTTGTTTTCCCAGGTGTATTAACAGGGCACCAGATCAGAAGTGGAGCAGCTGGGTACCTGTACCTCAAGTCTCAAGTGTGGCTTAACCCACCGTACCACAACACTAGCCTCTATCTTCTAGTCTTTTTTTTTTTTTTTAATCTCTACTTGTCTACTATCTTCTAGTCTTAATAACTAAAATCCTAAACTTATTAAAAAGATATCATCATATTAATATATGAACAGTTCACAATAATCATGCCATAGGTTGAATATAGCAGAAATGGGATATTCAATGTGGGATCTTTAAGAAAACACAAAAAACTTAGGCACTTTAACCATTTCTCCTTCCTTAACAAAATAGCATCTTCCATAGACCTTAGGGATGCTATCCTAAGGTCTGAGACAGAAAGAGGACGTGAGCTGACAGTGCTGTTCTCAATCAAGAAGACTATGTTGGGCCTGGCATGGTGGCATAGCAGGTAAAACCATTGCTTGCAGTGCTGGCATCCCATATGGGTGCCGTTCGTATCCTGGCTGCTCTACTTCCAATCCAGCTCTCTGCTATGGTCTAGGAAAGCAATGGTAGATGGCCCAAGTGCTTGGACCCCTGCACCTGTGTAGGAGAACTGGAGGAGGCTCCTGGCTTCGGATAGGCGCAGCTCCGGCTGTTGTGGTCGTCTGGGGAGTGAAGCAGCGAATGGAAGACTCTCTCTCTCTCTCTCTCTCTCTTTCTCTCTCTCTCTCTCTCTCTCTCTGCCTCTCTGTAACTCTGCCATTCAAATAAATAAGTAAATTTTTTTTTTAATAAAAAGAAAGCTATGTAATTGTCTTTTATCACTAAAACACAAAACAAAGATTTTGGTGGTTATAAAATACTAAAATATTTATTGATGTGATTACTGATAGTGCATTAGCAAATGAGTGTACTAAAAAAACGGACTGGAACAAAAGCACACTGTAAACAAGACTTCTGTCGTCTCTGTTAAGCCAGGAATTGGTTCTAGTTTTCATGGTCACATTCAGTTCACAGATCCATCTCAGGCCTTCTCACATCAGTGATGCGTTTGTGATGTGGTATTTAGCATCAAATGGCACAGAAGGTCAGTCATCTGTAAGAAAGGCCTGGGTAGAAATGGTCTCTCCATGAAGTGAAAATAGAAAGCCAGTGAAAAGAGTAGCTTTCTCATTACAGCGTTATTTAAATGCTAAAAAGCACTTGTGCTGGAATTATTGATCGCATTTCTGGATTCTTCCCCCTAAGTCACATGCTCCAATCTGATAAACTCTGCAGAAGTCTATTGTTGCCTTAGCAACTAACACTTCAGAGTGATGGGTTATGATCCTTTTAGCGGGTTCTCATCTCGAGTTTATATTCACAGGATCTGTCCCTAGAATGATTTACTTGTCAAATTTACTTTGGCTGCTATGGATAAAGGACTATTTCTAGTGGTGGTTAGCTATAGATTCATGGATACATATGAGTATATTTTATATACTCTTTGCAGACATACAAATAAAAGAGAATGAAGGAAAAATTAGTAGCACAAACGAAGGGTATGCAAAAAGTCCATGGCAAATGCAGAAAACTCTTTTCTGTGAATTAGCTGAAGTGCACTTGCATCCAAATGGATAATTTATTCAGTACACTAGCCCTAAACCAAACATGGACATGGAACCTTTAAAATATCTATTTTCAATTTTGATATTTTATTACTGATCATTTATGACATTAACTTACGATAATTAAATTGGTAATTAGTTGAGAATATGCAATCCATATTTATCTCATTGTATATTTTTCTGAAAAGTAACAAAAATTAGGGTATGTGTGTTTAATTTAAAAAGTGAATTTTTAAATTCCAGGTCTTAGCTATTGTGAATTGAGCTGCAATAAACATTAAGGTGCAGACAGCTTTTTTGTTTGCCAATTTAATTTCCTTTGAGTAAATTCCAAGGAGTGGGATGGCTGGGTTGTATGGGAGGGTTATATTCAGGTTTCTGAGGAATCTCCTGATTGGTGACAACTAACCAACCACAAAGAAGGAAACCTGTTGAAGTGAAAGGGACACTATGAGAAACAGTGACTTGATCAGCTCTTGTCCTGTTGATGTACAATTTAATACTTTATCCCTTTTAGTATTTTTTTATTCTAGTTAATGCTATTGGTTGAACTCTGTAATTAACACACATTTATTCTTAGGTGTTGAAATTAAACTGAAAAGTGATCCCTGTTAAATATAAGAGTGGGAATAAGAGACGGAGGAATGTACAATTTGGGACATGCTCAATCGGACTTGCCTCAAATGGTGGAGTTAGAAACGTGCCAGGGGATTCCAATAGAATCCCTTCAAGATTGCATGTACCAATGCCATCTCACTAGTCCAAGTGATCAATTTCAGTTCACAATTGATCACACTGATAGGTCTAAGAGTCAAAGAGATCACACAAACAAGACTAGTGTCTGCTAATACTAACTGATAGAGTAAAAAAGGGAGAGAAGGATCCCATATGGGAAGTGGGATACACAGCAGACTCATAGAATGGCAGATGTCCTAAACAGCACTCTGGCCTCAGAATCAGCCCTTAAGGCATTCAGATCTGGCTGAAGAGCCCATGAGAGTATTTTAGGCATGGAAAGCCAAAACACTCTGGCAAAACAAACAAACAAACAAACAAAACCTAAATGAAAGAACTCTGAGAGTGAGATCCCAGTAGAAAGAATGGGCCATCAAAGGAGGAGGTACCTTTCTCTGAAGGGAGGAGAGAACTTCCACTTTGACTATGACCTTGTCTAAATAAGATCAAAGTCAGCGAACTCAAGAGGCTTCCATAGCCTTGGAAACTCATGAATAAAGCCTAGGGAGATTTCTGAAGCCATAAACAAGAGTGTCAAATTGTTAAGTCAACAACAGGAGTCACTGTGTACTTCCTCCTCATATGGGATCTCTGTCCTTAATGTGTTGTCCAATGTGAATTAATACTATAACTAGTACTCAAACAGTATTTTACACTTTATGTTCTATGTGGTGCAAACTGATGAAATCTTTACTTAATATATACTAAATCGATCTTCTGTATATAAAGCTAATTGAAAAGGAATCTTGATGTGAATGGAATGGGAGGGAAGTTATGGGGGAGAAAAAGCCATTGTAATCCATAAACTGTACTTTGGAAAATTATATTTACTAATAAAAGTGTTTATAATAAAAAAAGAGTGAACTTTAATTCACTCTTGTCCTTTATCAAATGAATAAGGTTTTACCACATGATCTGAAAGGATTAACCACCTAGGGCCGGTGCCAAGGCTCAATAGGCTAATCCTCCGCCTTGCGGCGCCGGCACACCGGGTTCTAGTCCCGGTTGGGGCACCGGATTCTGTCCCGGTTGCCCCTCTTCCAGGCCAGCTCTCTGCTGTGGCCCAGGAGTGCAGTGGAGGATGGCCCAAGTCCTTGGGCCCTGCACCCACATGGGAAACCAGAAGAAGCATTTAGCTCCCGGCTTTGGATCAGCGCAATGCGCCGGCCGCAGCGGCCATTGGAAGGTGACCCAATGGCAAAGGAAGACCTTTCTCTCTGTCTCTCTCTCTCTCTGTCCACTCTGCCTGTCAAAAAAAAAGAAAAAAAAAGAAAAAAAAAGGATTAACCACCTGGGCTGGTACCATGGCACAGTAGGTTAATGCTCTGCCTGCAGCACCAGCATCCCATATGGGCTCTGGTTCTAGTCCTGGCTGCTCCTCTTCCAATCCAGCTCTCTGCTGTGGCCTGGGAAAGCAGTAGAAGATGGCCCAAGTCCTTGGGTCCCTGCACCCACGTGGGAGACCAGGAAGAAGCACCTGGCTCCTGGCTTTGGATCAGCTCAGCTCTGGCCATTTGGGGAGTGAACCAATGGAAGGAAGAACTTTCTCTCTGTCTATAACTCTACCTCTCAAATGAATAAAATCTTAAAAAAAAAATAAAGGATTAACCACCCTCTAAGCTGGTCCAGAACATCTACTATGATCTTAGAAAAACTTTTTTGTTATGTAATATGATCTATATATTTTTTATCTTTTAAAAATTTTATTTGAAAGTCAGAGTTACAGAGAGAGAGAGAGAGAGAGACAGAGGTCTTCCTTCCACTGGTTCACTCCCCAATTGGCCACAACACCAGAGCTGCGCTGATCCGAAGCCAGGAGACAGGAGCTTCCTCTGGATCTCCCACGTGGGTGCCAGAACCCAAGGACTTGGGCTATTTTCTACTGCTTTCCCAGGCCACAGCAGAGAGCTGGATAGGAAGTGGAGCAGCTGGGGCTCCAACTGGCACCCATATGGGATGCCGGCACTGCAGGCAGCGGCTTTACCCACTACGCCACAGTGCCGGCCCTGTGAGCTATTGAACATGATGTTTTTAGTATGTAATCCATGGAATGATCACTACTAAGACATTATGACTGGAGAAAATATTTAGTAGGTGTAAAATCAAAACACTTCCAATTTACTGAATAAAAGTAAAGATTTTTAAAATTTAATTTAGCATGTTACAATTTTTTTTTGGTCATCGTCCTAGAATTTTAGCTATCAAAATCCAGTTCAATCTGTTGGTAATTAAAGCATCATTTGGGTTAGATTTAACTCTTGAAAATATCTTTTAGTACTGAAATAATTCGCTCCATACTCTAAATTCAGCATTTATATGCTTCCTACTATTATACATTCCTGATACAAAATGAAATTCATGGCAGGTTTTTGATGGAAGCTTGTAGAAACACAGGAGTTAGCTTAGAATCTTAGTGCTAGAAAGTAGCAGGTCTCTTTAGAATATGTTTCCTTCCTTGTGAAGGCAGGTCCGGATGACTGCCATCTTGGTTTCATTGGAACCTATTAAAATATAGCTCTAAGATGAATTGAAATTAGCCTCCTTGTGGGAATTAAAGAGATATTTAGTCACTGGAACTCTTTGTTACATACACAAAGGGAGGCTTTCTGGAATAGAGAACCCAAAATATGTTCTGCTTGTCAGTATCATGTTTCATTCCTGACTTGATAGCTAACACCACATTGGGAGCGTTTGCCTGCATATTTTACAAATTGTCTTGGAGAGCTCTAGGATAACAACTACTGCAGAAATTCTAGTGAGAAGATGCTTCCATATCCAAGTTCAGGAATTGATTTAAATGCATTAATGCCAAACTGACTGCATAATTATTTTCAGAGCAAATTAGTCTGAGTGATAGTTTATCACACTCTTTGGCCCACTTGCTGAAGGATTTATTTCCTGTTAACAAATGAACAGCAAAACAGTTGGGGGGGTTCATATGAAGGAACTTAAAATATTTTCCTTTAAGTAGCTGCAAACCAAGGGTTATCTTGCATTACTGATTTCATTTTTAGCAGTAGGCTTGGGTGCTTGAGTCTGAGACAAATGTGTACATTTGGTGACATTGTCAGTGACACAGACATGTTCAGTCAAAGGCCATTGTTGTTAAAACTCATTCCTCTCTCTCTCTCTGCCTCTCTGTAACTCTGCCTTTCAAATAAATGAATGAATCTTAAAAAAAAAAAAAAAAAAGGGCCAGCACTGCGGCATAGCAGGTAAAGCTGCTGCGTGCAGTGCCAGCACCTCATATGGGCATTGATTTGACTCCTGGCTGCTCCACATCCCTTCCAGTTCCCTGTTATGGCCTGGAAAAGCAGCAGAAGTTAGCCCAAGTCCTTGGGCCTCTGTACTAGTGTGGGAGACCTGGAAGAAGCTCTTAGCTCCTGGCTTCGGATCGGTGCAGCTCCAGCCATCGCAGCCAATTGGGGAGTGAACCAGCAGATGGAAGACCTCTCTCTCTCTCTCTCTCTCTCTCTCTCTCTCTCTCTCTGCCTCTCCTCCTCTCTGTGTAACTCTGACTGTCAAATAAATAAATAAATCTTTTTTAAAAAAAGAAATAAAATGAAAAAAACCTAAATGTATTGTAATTAAACTCATGAAAATTTAGGGGCCAGCATTGTCAGGTAATGAATGGGTAAAGGAGCTGCCTGCAACACGGGTATCCCATGTGGGCGCTGATTTGTGTCGCTGCTGCTCCACTTCTGATCCTGCTTCCTGCTAATGGCCTGGGACAAGCAACTTCTGAACATGGTCCAACTGCTACCCACTTGGAAGACCTAGAAAAAGCTTCTGGCTCCTGGCTTCAGCTTGGCTCAGCCCTGGCCATTGTGGCCATCTGGTTAGTGAACCAGTAGATGGAAGACCTCTCTCTCCCTCTGTGTGTGTGTCCCTCCTGCTCTCTGAAATTCTGATTCTCAAATAAATAAATCATTAGAAAATTCACATAAATTAAAAAATTTCACCTTACAATATTGGCAAATTTGTCACAAAATGATCCTTGAGTTATTTTAATTATTAATATATTAACCTAAAGTTGGTATTCAAAGACTGGACCTGGTCTTCTAGGACTATTTAACAATCCTCTAGACAGCTATACCCTTTATGTTAAATAGTTGACAAGTTTTACTGAGATGAGCTTTCTGCATAATAGCTTCTTTTTTTTCCTCTTTTTATCTCTCACATACAGTTTATAAGCTATAAAATAATTTCTTTGCTTTTTTATGCCCTCAAACTCAAATGGTTTAACACTTTTTCCTTGTTACAAATTCCTTTACTGCAAAGCAAAGGTAAAATTTCCAAACACACTGAAAATCGATGGATTGTCACTCCATTTGGTTGTTGACTCTATCTTTCCTAAGAGTTAATTAATTTTGTCTATCTTTAATAGTATTAATACATTTTACTTTTTTTGTAGTTTGTACCTTTTTATTACTGTGTAGTATTCCATTTAGCATGGTGTGTGTGTATGTGTGTGTATGTGTGTGTATGTGTGTGTGTGTGTGCTTAAAGGCAAACAGAGAGACAGAGACAAACTGGCATCTTAAACACTGAACCAAATGCCTCACGGAAGAAATGTGTTGTGTGGGAAAATAACAACGTTACATTTTTGGTGAAAGTTTTTATTTTTTAAAAAATATTTATTTATTTGTTTGAAAGGCAGAGTTAGAAAGAGGAAGAGAGAGAAAGAGAGAGAGAGAGAGAAATCTTCCAACTGCTGGTTTACTCCCCAGATGGCTGAATGGTCAAGGCTGGGCCAGGCCAAAGCCAGGATCCAGGAGCTTCTTCTGGGTCTTGAGGACTTGAGTCATATTATGTTGCTTTCCTAGGTGCATTATCTGGTAGCTGGTTTGGAAGTGGAGCAGATGGGACTCAAACCAGTGCCATGTGGGATGCCAGTGCCACAGAGGTTGGCTCAACTCTTTATGCAATAATACCATC